>NC_064922.1:541816148-542416148 GCF_023897955.1 Schistocerca gregaria | reverse complement strand
TAGATCACGTGAAATGTTGTCCCCCCCCCCCCCCCCCAAGAAATCACGCAACATTATCATGGTGCTATTCGCCCCGTTGCGCTGTTCACCATCTTCCCACAGGCAGCAGTGTCGTTCATCAGCCTCTAACAATGCTTAGAATTGCATGATGATGTCCTCGTAACGGTCGGCAGTTGTCGTCGCAGAAAAAAAAAAATTGGGCCTACAGTTCTTTTGCGCGATATTGAACACCAAGATCCAACCTTCTGTGAATGAAGTGGGATCTCAAGGAAAACGTGATGGCTTACTGAATTCCAATACCTGTCATTACAGTTGTTTACATAGGGCACATAAATGAATCATTCTTCATCAGAACAAAAAACAGAGTGCAGCGACCGAACATTGTTGCGATTAAAACGCAATAACCATTGAGAGTAATGTAGTCTTGTTCCTCTATCAGAGTTTTACAGTAAAAGCAAGGGAAAAAATACGAAAATTGTGAACTTGTAATTATATCAGACGAAAACAGTAGCTTTTGGTCATTTGTCTGCCTGTTGTCTGTTAAGTCTATTTTTCTTAGGCGCGACTATGCGAAATTTATGTCTCATACTAAGATCTACAGTTCATTGGCGGTGTAAACATTTAAGCTTCCAAGTTAACGCTATAGCCATTTATGTCACATACGTAGTTTGATACTCATAAAGTCACTCCCCAAAAAAGTTTGTTGGCGTAGTCAACATCAGAACCTGTAAGACTCTTCCCGGTGACCTAGTATCACGAAATGTGGCAAGAAATAAGATTTTACTGCACAAGTAAAGAAAAGTCCGAAAATGGTTAATTTGTAATTATATCACAAAAACTTCTTTTACACTTATTATCGGACTCTCTATCTGTCCATCTCTTAAGTAGTGATATCGATAAAAGAATAATATCGACGAGATACTCGACTCCCGGAATGGATGAACTATCCATATACGAGGGTAGTCCCAAAAGTAATGTCTCCAATTTTTTTAATAAATACGTAGACCTGTATATTTCTACAATGGATTACATCAGTTTACAGCTTGAACATTTAGCTATTAGCCGTCCGGGGTGGCCGAGCGGTTCTAGGCGCTACAATCTGGAACCGCGACACCGCTTCGGTCGCAGATTCGAATCCTGCCTCGTGCATGGGTGTGTGTGATGTTAGTTAGGTTTAAGTAGTTCTAAGTTCTAGGGGACTGGTTACCTCAGAAGTTAAGTCCTATAGTGCTTAGAGCCATTTGAACCATTTAGCTATTTTTCGACACAATCACCATTTCCGTCGATTCATTTTTGTAGATGTGGCAGTTTTTGTGTGCCCATGTCATACCAGCACGCCGCCACACTGTTCAGAAAGTTATGAACCTCTTCTTTCACCTAGTCAAATGCGCTGAACCGCTTTCCGGTCAAATGTTCTTTTAACCTAGAGAACAGGGGATAGTCACTGGGCGCCAAGTCGACTGTAGGGTGCATAGGTGATTATGTTCCACTGAAACTGTTGCAGGAGAGCAACGGTTTGCCGAGCGATGTGTGGTCGAGCGTTGTCATGGAGAATGTGTACGCCCTTGCTCAACATTCCTCTTCTCCAGTTTTAAATTGACTGTTTGAGTCTCACCGTAGCTGTCAGCGTTAATTATGGTCCCAGTGGGAATAAAGTCGACCAACAATACCCCTTTCCGATACCTAAAAACGGTTGTCGTGACTTTACCGACAGACTGTATTTGAATTTCCTCGGCGCCTGGCGAAAAAGAATGCCGCCACTGGCGTGATTGTTGCTTGGCCTCAAATGTAAAGTGGTATGCCCAGGTTTCGTCACCCATGACAATTGAGTCCAGAAAGGCTGCAAGGCGGTGACGAAATGTGCAGGAATCATCAGCCTCTTGCCGCATGAGGTCCTCAGTCAGCATGTGGGCACCCATCTTGAGCACACCTTCCGGTAGTTTTATGTTTCCGTTAAAATTCTGTGACCGGTGCTTCGGGAAACCTCAGGAACCACCGTGCAGAGATCATCCAGGGTGATCCGCCTATCTTTACACATGCTTTGCTCAACCTTCAACGCTGTCTCCTCAGAAACTGACGGTCTCCCGCTGCTTTGTTCGTCGTGAATCTCGGTCCGACCAGCTACAAACTCTCTACACCACTTACGAACATTTTTGACATACATGCTCGACTCACCATACACTTCCGTCAATTGGCGATGTATTTCAATCGTCGCAGTGTCCTTTGCGTTCAAAAACCGAATAATTGACCGCAATTCGCACTTGGTGGTAACATCTAACGGGAGCTCCATTCTCAACGGCTGCCAGCTCTGTGTCCGCATGTTTACACACAGCGCGTGAAGCACTCTTCATAACAGTGTGACCAAGAGCCACACAAGCAGAGTTCTGTACTTGTCAAAAAATAGGAGACCTTACCTTTGGGATTACCCTCGTGCATAACTAAGTTTGTACCGTACCCTCACAGTGTAAGTCTTACTCGCATTTGTCAATTTTTTGGTGTATTAGTTAGTTTCTCCATATAATTAAATCACACTGTTTGTTTCATAACAAGATGTTTTCTTACATCACTTCACTACATGAGTATTACAGGCAGTTGGCAAATGTATGATCCTTAGACCCACTTTTTACTGTAACTGTTGACCGTTAGTTACTTTTAAAATACTGAGCCATGGGGATTTCGCGTGCCTTGATTTCGAACTTTATTCGCAGGCACCACTACTGGCAGCACGAATCGATTGTAGCTTCTCTCTGATTATCTCTGACACATCGAATTATAAAGTAGGCCTTAAGCAGCGTAGCTGGTGCAGTAAGAGCCAGGCAGCCAGTGCCAGCGGGCTAGAGGGCGTCACGGGCCGAGTTCCGGACGTAGTGGGTTATAATCGAGGCAGACAAGCCTTCCGTGGAAATGTGGGCGATAAGGTTTTCTACCGGAACTCTAATTTGGGCAGTGGACAACAGTGTGGATCTACTGGGAAACTAACTCTGTTTATGTCAACACTTGGTGCAGCAAGTGAAGTCAGAGTTATGAAACTGAGCTAATTTCGGTGTCCTTCTGTCCGCGTCCATTTGTCCGGCTTTGTGTACCATGCTGTGTGGGACTGGGTGCTGGCAGCGACACTGGATACTTCCAGGATTATCAAATATCTGCCACATTGTGTGTTTATGGTCAGTATTTCTCACACTACGGTATGACCACCCCTATTGCCTGCGTTTAATGGTTTACTGAAATATCTGTTTGAGTGTTATTATCTGAGCTAAGGCTCTCCTGATTCAGATTATTTATACTTCTGATGAGTCGAATATTTGGCTGTATATGTAATTGTGCTTGTGTTATGGATTTGTGTGTACCACTGAGCGCTACATTGTAGTGTATTTGTGTTGACTATACGCAGTGTGAAAGACTAATTTCAGTGACTAACCTTAATGTTAGATTTTCCCTCTGATATGGCCGTCGGCTTTCTTGTGCCGTAATACTCTTTATAAGTGTTCTGGCAATAAACTGTGGCAAAAAATTTTGCCGGCTAAATTGTCATCTTAAGTGTTTTTAAGGATTTTGCATTTAATCTTTTATTTTATGTTTTGTTTCCTTTAACAGGAATTTCCTGCATTTAATACACACGTTAAGTTTTTGTTGTAGGTTTCCATGTGTAAAACCACGGAAGAAAGCATTGCTTGTAGGATCTCATTATTAAGTACCGCCTCATAGAAATAACCTTGTCATTTGTTAGATCTTATTCTTTGGGCATTTATTAAGTTTTCTTGTATCAAATTTTATTCAGCTAAATGGTTTAAGAGACATTATCTTCGCCATTATTGTATATTGATAATATTTTGTTAATTTGTTAAAGACTGTGTTTATTTATTCATGATATTATGTGGTGGTCAAATAAGGGTAACCATTCAAACGACAAATGACGATGCTGTTCTGGGCGTGCCCTTCCATACTTTCCTTGTGCTTCCCCATCCTGTGTTTGGAAAATCTGCTTATTAAAGGTTTTAAACAAAAGACTTAAAACCAGACGGAAGCAGTACTGCATGAGGAACAAATAAGTTTTATGACAGGATGCTCCACAGTAAATATAGTTTTTATTTTACGATAGATAAAAAAGCAGCACCAGGAGTTTAAATTTTTATCCGCTGTTTAAAAATCACGCATCTTGCTAATCAGTTTAGTCCACAACTAGGTGTCGTCTGTGTCACTGCTTTTTTAAGATGGTTGATTCAGTTGTTCACTATGTGAATGTAATAGTTCCATTTCTTCGTTTCACAAATTCTGTATTGTGGGAGACCAGGTCAAATAGACCATGTTAGGGTTAAACATTTTTCTTAAATTCACTTTCAGAGATTTCTTTTTCCTTTCGAGTATTCAAAAGTTGCTTCTAATTGTGTAGAAGTTAGTTATATAAATTTTGAATTTATTGCAGTCTCAATTATTTTGCCAGCTTTAAAAGCTAATGCTCTTTGACACAGGACAATATGATAATACCGATAAAAGTTGAATATATTTTTATTCTTAGAAAGTATAAGACAGAATATTTATCAGTTAGACATTGCTACATATTTCTTACTGAACATCATTTACTGAAAGAATTATTGTGACGAAAAAGAATACAAGTCTAGACCAGTATTTTTCCACGACAGAAATCGCACACGAATTTTCTTCCTTCGAAACTTGAGATATTCTCATCTCATGTATAGCATTTGCAACATACTACCCAGGCGTCTCATCGAGAGCCATTGTCCATCTCATCACTTGCAAGACACGGTAGTATACTTCCTTTGGAAATTTCCCGGTTTCGTCTGTAACGAGATAGTGACCTGTGGTCTTCGGCACAGGGAAATGATGTTTGTTAAACACAAAGTGATTGCAAAGTTCGATCTCACATTCCTTGAACCCTCTAACTGCATTCTCTTTGTAAGTGCTTTGAATAATCAGAGCTCAATAGATATCGAGATCGTCAACTTGCTCAGTTCAGTTGAAACGTCCCCTGTGAAAAATTATACACCACTGTGCTTAAACTGACACACAATATTTTTAGCGCAACGCAATCTGACTTTCAATAATCCCTACAAAAGAATGGCCCTGACTAAGATTAACCTATACCTTTCACAAATCACTTACCTCACAAAAAATCTTCGTTACTCGAACTACTGCCACTACTGCCAGCTAAATAAAACATTCAAACTACGGAAGGCACTAACCATTGATAGGTATAGTTAGCAAATGAAAGATTTTAATAGAGAACAAACAGTGTATTTTACCTTAATAGTCAAAATATATATGATAGTTCATGACATCCAGTCTTACAAATTACAAAACTCCGCCATCTCTCTCCCCACGTCCGCCACTGCTGGTGGCTCACCTCCAACTGCGCAACGCTACGCGCTGTTAGCATCCAGCTGCCGCTGCCCAACACTACAATGGCAGACAACAATGCAAACCAGCCACAGACTGCACACGGCACAGCCAGTGATTTTTATACAGAGCGCTATGTGGCGGCGGCGTTACCAATAAAAAAACTTAACAGCCTACTTACACAGTGTTTGATTTTTGATAAGAATAAATTAGGAATAAATAGCTATTGTGAAACTTATTCATTTCCTGTTCAGTCATCTACAACCAAGATTTACCAAATACCTTACCAGTTATTCCACAAGAGCTTATATGGAATGAACTGAAAACTGTAACACGCAAGCAGCGCACGCAACAGTTACCTTGCGCCCACTTAACTAGCAGCAACAGTTTCTTGTGCGAGTCTTTGGCATGTGACCGTGCAAAGCGTTAGTAGGGTACGTATGATGATCCTACCTGGAAATGATTAGACCCCTTATCGCGCTCGTCGACTTGTCCTGGCCTCCTATTGCTGTTGTTGTTGTTGTTGCTGTTGTTGTCGTCGTCGTCCTCTTCAGTGCAAAGGCCGGTTTGATGCACCTCTCCATGCTACCTTGTTTTGTGTTTATCTCTGAACTGCAACCTACATCCTTCTGAATCTGCTTCGTACATTCATCTCTTGGTCTCCCTCTGCGACTTTTATTCCCCACGCTTTCCTCTACTACAAAACTGGTGACCCCTTGATGTCTCAGAATGTGTTCTACCAGCCGATCCCTTCTTTTAGTCAAGGTCTGTCATAAATTCAGTGCCTCCTCATTAGTTATGTGATCTACGCATCTAATCTGTAACAATATTCTATAGCACCACATTTCAAGTGCTTCTATGCTGTACTTATCTGAACTCTTTATCGTCCATGCTTCCCTACCGTGGAAGGCTAATTTCAGAAAAGACCTCAAAACACTCATATGTATATTCTACGTTACCTAATTTCTCCTCTTTAGAAACGTTTTTAAATCTCAGTCTACATTTTATATCCTCTTTACTTCTGGACCATCAGTTATTTTATTGCCCAGATAGCAAAATTCGCCTACTATTTTTAATGTCTTGTTTCCTAATTCAATTCCCTCAGCATCGCCTGATTTAAATCTACCACATTCCATTACCCTCGATTTGTTTTTATTTATGTCCATCTAATATCCTCCTTTCAAGACACTGTCCATTCCTTTTAATTTCTCTTCCACATCCTTTGATGACTCTGACAGAAATACAATGTCATCGTCAAAACTCAAACTTTTTATGTCTTCTCCGTGTACTTCCTTCTCAAAATTTTTCTGTGGTTTCCTTTAATACTTGCTCAATATACAGATTGAAAAACACTGGTGACGGGTTACAGCTCTGTCTCACTCCCTTCTCAACCACGTTTTCCCTTTTATGTCCCTAGACTCTTATTACTGCTCCTGGTTTCTGTAAAAGTTGTGTATCCACTTTCGCTCTCTATCTTTTATCTCCGCTACCCTAAGAATTTCAGAGTGTCTCCCAGTCGACATTGTCAGAAGCTTTCTCCAAATCTACAAAAGCTATAAACGTAGGTTTGCCTTTCCTTCATTTGTCCAGAATCCAAAGTGATCTTCCCCGAGGTCAGCTTCCACCAGTTTTCCATTCTTCTGTAAAAAATTTGCGTTTGTATTGTGCAACCATGACATAGTAAACTGATATTTCGGTAATGTTCACATCTATAAGCACCTGCTTTCTTTGGAATTGGAATTATTTTATTCAGTATCAAGTCTGAGTTTATATCTCCATTCTTGTACTTCTTGCACACCACGTGGAATAGCTTAGGTTACGGTTGGGTGCTCCAAGGATATCAGTAATTGTGAGGGAGTATTGCCTTCTCCAGCAGTCTTCATTCGACTTAGTTCTTTCAGTGCTCTGTCAAATTGTTTACTCAATATCATAGCTCCTATCTCACCTTCACCTCCGTCATCCTTCGCATCCATAATCTTGCTTTCATTTCCATTGTGTAGATCCTCTACACACTCCTTCCACCTTCCAACTTTCCCTTCTTCGCTTAGTACTAGTTTTCCATCTGAACCCTTGATTTCAAACAGCTGCTTTTCCTTTCTCCAAAGTTCTCTTTAATTTTCTTGTAGCTGATATGTACCTTTCCGTCGTTATATATGCTTCTACGTCCTTGCATTTGTCGTTATGTATGCTTGTGAGTCCCTGCATTTGTTCTCTAGCCACTTCTGCTTAACCATTCTACACTTCCCGTGAATATCATTTATAAACATTTATATTCCCTTTCACCTGCTTCATGTGCTTCATTTTTATATTTTCTCCTTTCATCAATTAAAACCAGTATATCCAGTATATCGTGTGACATCCAAGGATTTCTACAGGGCGTTAATTTTTTACCTATTTGGCCCTCTTCTGGCTGCACTATCTCAAAGTTACACATCCAGTAGTTTTATTTCTCATTTGTACTTTTGATGATTTCTGTAAATCTGAAACCGATTACCTGTTCAGATGAACTCAGATGTGATCAAGAATGTAAATTTTACAGTTTATCAGGACAGTCTGGCAATCAGAGAGAGGATCATAGCTCTGCGATGATTCAAGAGCATGACATCTGCCGACAAACTCGCAGCCTTTCGGGTAGCAAGAGCCACATGCCGCTGGACTATTTAGGGAAGCGGGAAAATATGGCGAGTTACCGAACGCAGTCAGTTATTTCTCCAAACTAACACAGTTATCAGAGGGCTACATGATTTACAAGGATGCAAAGTGCTCTATTAATGCTGTTATTCGGAAAGGTATCTTCCACACCAACAGCATGGATCAGACCATGATAGAGCTTCTAGTCTGACACACAACCAACTTCAGACAGAATTAAGCTTTATGTCTGTGTCAAGCGATTTCTGGAATCAGCGGTTAGTACTTCAGTTCCACAAATGAAGTTTTCTGGGCGCCCACCGACTAGCAAGAAAAAATTTAGAGACTAGTGGAATGGCAGAAAATATCACTAACTTGTTTTCCACTGATAAATCCATATGCATGTAATTTAACCGCCACATACTGTTACTTGTTTGTCTAAGTTAAATTTAAATATTTGGCCAATTTTGGACTCAAAGCGAACCTGGCTGCTGTTGCTGAGGGAACTGAAAACAACGTCCCGGATTGCAAAATAACATGACACTATAAAATACAAAATCAAACAGAGGTAATGCAGTAGATTTAATAATGAATAAAAAATAGGAGCGCGGGTAAGCTACTACGAACAGCGTAGCGAACGCATTATTGTAGCCAAGATAGACACGAAGCCCACGTCTACCACAGTAGTACAAGTTTATAAGCCAAATAGCTCCGCAGACGACGAAGATATTGAAAAATTTGTATGATGAGATAAAAGAAATTATTCAGATAGTGAAGGGAGACAAAAATTTAATAGTCATGGGGGACTAGAAATCGATTGCAGGAAAAGGGAGAGAAGGAAAAGTAGTAGGTGAATATAGAACTTGGTTTAAGAATCATGAAAGAAGGTTGTATACGTGGAAGCGGCCTGGAGACACTGCAAGGTTTCAGATAGATTACATCACGGTAAGACAGAGATTTAGGAACCAGGTTTTAAATTGTAAGACATATCCATGGGCTGATGAGGACTCTGACAACAATCTATTGGTTATGAACTGTAGATTAAAATTGGAAAAACTGCAAGAAGGCGGGAATTTAAGGAGATGGGACCTGGACAAACTGAAAGATTCAGAGGTTGTAGAGAGTTTCAGAGAGACCATTAGGGAACGCTTGACAAGAACAGTGGAAAGAAATACAGTAGAAGAAGAATGGTTAGCTTTGAGAGATGGAATAGTGAAGGCAGCAGAGGATCAAGTAGGTAAAAAGACGAGGGCTAGTAGAAATCATTGGGTAAGAGAAGAGATACTGAATTTAATTGATGAAAGGAGAGAATACAAACACGTAGTAAATGAAGCTAGCAAAAAGAAATACAAACGTCTCTAAAATGAAATCGACAGAAAGTGCAAAATACCTAAGCAAGGATGGCTAGAGGACAGATGTAAGGATGTAGAGGCTTATCTCACTAGGGGTAAGACAGATACTGTCTACAGGAAAGTTGAAGACACCTGTGGAAAAAACGAGAACCACTTGTATGAATATCAAGAGCTCAGATGCAAGAATAGCTCTAAGCAAAGAAGGGAAGACAGAAATGTGAAAGGAGTCCAACATTCCATTAGAACTACTGACAGTCTTGGGAGAGCAAGTCCTGACAAAACACTACCATATGGTGAGCAAAATGTAAGGGACAGGCGAAATACCCTCAGACTTCAATAAGAATATAATAATTCCAATCCCAAAGAAAGCAGGTGTTCACAGATGTGAAAATTACCGAACTATCAGTTTAATAAGTCACAGCTGCAAAATACTAACACGAATTGTTTACGGACGAATGGAAAAACTGGTAGAAGCCGACCTCGGGGAAGATTAGTTTCGATTCCGTAGAAATGTTGGAACACGTGAGGCAATACTAACCCTACAACTTACCGAAGAAAATAGATTCAAGAAAGGTAAATATACATTTCTAGCATTTGTAGACTTAGAGAAACCTTGTGACAATGTTGACTGGAATACTCTCTTTCACATTTTGAAGGTGGCAGGGGTCAATACAGGGAGTGAACGGTTATTTACAATTTGTACAGAAACCAGATGGCAGTAATAAGAGTCGAGGGGCACAAAAGAGAAGCAGTGGTTGAGAAGAGAGTGCGGCAGGGTTGTAGTCTGTCTCAGATGTTATTCAATCTGTATTTTGGGCGAGTAGTAAAGGAAACCGAAGAAAAATTTGTAGAAGGAATTAAAATCGATGGAGAAGAAATAAAAACCTTGACGTTTGCCGACGACATTGTTATTCTGTCAGGACAGCAAAGGACCTGGAAGAGCAGTTGAATGGAGTGGACACTGGCTTGAAAGGAGGATATAACATCAATATCAACAAAGCAAAACGAGCATGATGGAATGTATTCGAGTTAGATGATGCTGAGGGAATTAGATTAGGATATGACACACTTAAAGTAGTAGATTAGATTTGCTGTTTGGGGATGAAAATAACTGATGATGGGTGAAGCAGAGAGGATATAAAATGTAGACTGGCAATGGCAAGGAAAGCGTTTCTGATGAAGAGAAATTGGTTAACATCGAGCATAGATTTAAATGTCAGAAAGTCTTTTCTGAAAGTATTTGTATGGAGTGCAGCCATGTATGGAAGTTAAAGATGGACGATATGTACTTTAGAAAAGAAGAGAATATAAGCTTTCGAAATGTGGTGCTACAGAATAAGGCTAAATAAGGCTGACGATCAGATGGGTAGATCACGTAACTAATGAGGAGGTACTGAGTAGAACTGGGGAGTAGAGAAATTTGTGGTAAGCCAAGCGTCGTCAATAAATAAGGTTCCGTTCCGATGGTGAGAATTTTTCAATGATAGTTTTTACGTGTGATCGTCACTTTTGCGATGGATGATTGTCGTGAACAGCGCGGAGCCGTAAGGTTTTGCTTCTTGCTCGTAAAAATTAGCAGCGAATCTCTTGAAACGTTAAAAGTGGCCCACAAGGACGAAGCAGTTGAGATAATTTACAAGTATGCGCGTTTTTACCGTTTCAAAAGAGGTGAAATGTCAACTGATGACAAATCTCGCTGTGATAGTCTTCCACAACTTGAACAGATGAAGATTTTGCAGAGAATTGCGAAATAATGATAGAACCTCGACGATGGACATGGGCAGAAGATGTGGAATTGTCTGGAGTGATTTGGAGCTCAGTTCGGCTAATTTTAACTGATGATTTGGAGATGAAAGTAGCTGCTTTCAATTTATTATCTCGATTGCTGGCTGCTGAACAGAAACAACGTCGCGTGAAAGCGTCCCGCGTTTTGAATAACAGTTCAAAGTGATCCAAACTTTTTTTCCAAGGTCGTCACAGGTGACGAATCATGGTGCTAAAACGAAGCAATAAGGAAACCATTGGAAGATTTCAAGTTTGCCTCGCCCCAAAACAACTCGCAAAGTCAAACGTCAAATCAATCCTAACAACTTTTTTTTCGATGTGAGAGCAGTTGGTCATTCTGAGCATGTGGAACTAGGTCATCAGGTCACCAGGACTTATATCTGTATGTTTGGAACGGTTGCGCAATAACTTGCGATGGTAGAGGCTTGAGTTGTGGCATATTTTTGCACATCGCTAAAGTCCACACATCCATGTTCGTACTCCAGTTTGGATCTATTCAGGAGACCTTTGTTCCTTTCGCGTTTTTTCCCTTGCCCGAATGAAAATGAAGAGAGACAGGGAAGGAAACAGTTTTTCAGACGTTGCTAAAATGAAGATAAAAACCACAGAGGCGATGGTGCTTTTTATTTCAAATACTTAATAAATAAATTTAAATGAATGAATTCGGCCTCTTTTGGATACACCCTCGCATATTCTAATGAGATGACAGAAACAAAATTTTTGGGAACATAATCTCTGCTTTCTGTATTGCTCGGTCTCCAGTCAATCTTCTGCACTTGTCTGGTGCAAAGCGACTGCCTCATCATTTTTTAGTCTAGTAAGCAACCAGCCACGCTTTTATGTTGTACTGTTTTACAATATTCGCTAAGAACTGCCTGTTTCTATCGCTAGTTGCACTGTGGATCCGAGTCCAAGTAAGAGCGTAAGTCTCTCTTCAATTGATTGGGTAAGTCAGTTAAAGTTCAAAGGAAGTCAACAGCGTACCAGCTCCAACATTACCATGTATTGGGAAGCAATGTGGTGTTCCAACTAACCTTCGGGTTGTTTATAGCTTTCTGTTGTATAAAATGTCGTTGATTTTCTTGCACCGTCAATTCAGAGTAAAAACACAAACTTTTCGCGATTACGCGCATAGTCGTGACTGTCTTTTTTTTCTTTATTGTTATTTCACCCTCCTCGCTCTATATACTAGGAGGGTAGTCTGGCAGTGGTACAACACTGTACCCTTCCACAAAAAGCTTTAAAATATACATGAAGACGAAGCAAGTATTACTAAAAGATGAAAATTTTAGAAATGTTTTTTAAGATGCATGAAAATATGGATCTCTGATGCGTTTTGATAAAATTACGGGGTTGATTATTTTTATTTTTTGAATTGAAATCGACGTACTAAAAGGTAAAAATGATGCAGGATGAGTTTTTTTGGGGAGGCAGGGCCATATTATAAACAACAGAAGGGAGAGGGTAAGATAGAGAGGGAAGGGGGAGCCCTTATGTGGAGTGGTGTAACTGAAGTTATAGAGTGGATAAATATCGTGGTTGTTTTCAGTGTCTCGGAGGAGCGGTCTGTTGAACTTGCTTTGGGACAGAGTCTAGAGTGTGTATCAGTGCACGGATGGTGGGATGTACTGGTACAGGCGCGGCGCGTACTAGAAGTGGTGATGATAGGGGAGACAGTGGGGTTGTTGGAATCTACTTTGCGTATAGTGTAGGATATTCGGAGGTGTTCATGTTGGTTAGGAGGAGTTGGAATTCGATACTGCAGAGAATCCATCTGGGGGGAACGTAAACAGATTCTGAATACAAGACGAAGTGCATGACGTTCATGCGTCTGGAGGGAGTGATAGAACTTGGATGGAGCGGACATTAAGGCATCAGTGTCATAGGAAATGATAGGGAGCATCAGGGTTTTGTAGGTGTGCAGTACAGTAGAGGGCAACAATTCCCAAGTTAGGCTGGTTAGTAGTTTTACTACTTTTGGTCTATTGTGACCTTTCGGTTGGATGTTTAGTGGGCGACGTTCCCAAGTTATTTGCCGGTGCAGAGTTAATCCAAGATATTTCAGAGTATTAGTTAATTTGGTAAGACAGCTGTAAATTGGTTACACCAGAAGATGGCTAAGACGGAGGGATTTTTGTAGTGTGGGCAGGGGACGAGAAAAGTAGTTATTAAGGTACTGAGGGTGGAGTGCTGGAGGGTTTGGCTTAGGCGCATTGGCACTGTGAAAGTCATAAAGGAGAGGAGGGAGGGCAAAGCCTTGAGGCACAGCTGAAGCAGAACAGAATATTGGTATTTTTAACAACAATAAAGATGGGCGCTTAAGTAGAAAGTAACCAGTTCGGCCGACGCAGTTATTTGGAATAGCATATGCCTGGAGCTTGAATATGGATCAAAATACCATTCTCGGTCATAGGACTTTTTCGAGGTCAAGGGAAACGAAAATTTCCGATATTCTGGTGTTGATTGGATAGGAGATATGTGATCTGCAGGAGTGTGGTCATCAGTGGAAGCTTTGGGAGAGGAGCTACAATGGTTCATAGGAAGGGGTTCATGTGTTTATGGTTGTGTTGGGAGAAAGTGGATTCTAAGACCTTAGTAAACACTGAGGTGAATGTGATGGATCGACGGGAGGAAATATCGCTAGAGGATTTGTTTAGCTCGAGGAAAAGTAGGATCGTGGAGGTTTTGCACGGCTCAGGATAATAGCATATAGGGAGCACAGTGTTGTGAATGGTTTCAAGGGTTGCTAGAACTCTTTTAGATGTCTGTTGATAATGTAGTCGTGTGGTACTTGTTTTGTGATGTGCTGTAAAGAATGATTACAGCTTTTGACCAAATATCGGAAGCCTGGAGAAAGTGATGAGTTTTTGTAAGTTTATGAACTGTATAAAATAGGGAGTCGAAACGCAGGTTATTAGTAAGTGTGAAGGTATCAGAGAAATAGGATGGAAAATGATTGACTTTGCTCAGGTCTCAGGTAGCTGTTGATTGTTGTGAATGAGTGGAACGTGAATCAGTGAAATGGTTTTCAGTACTTGGAGAAGTTTAAGTGGAGTGCTGCGTTAAGTCTGGTGCATGCTTTGCGCCAATCCCGGCCTCCGGCCTTTTTTGGCGTCGGGCAAGTATCTGGTATGCATCTGTAATCGCCGATTGGTGGGAGGGGGGAGTGAATGCCGGCCCGAGTCTCGGGAATGAGTGATAAAAGCGCCGGGACTCACGTAGAAAGAGAGCTTTTGGAAGAAATGTAGGGCGGGTAGGACAGACAGGTGTAGTGGGATGTGCTTGTACATGGCCTCTGACAAGGTTTGCTGTCGGAAGGAACCGACGCGAGATGTAGTCACCCGTTCACGGCTTCGATGTTATATCGATACCGCTATTTAATCTCTGTCTGTGTAGCAAATCAACCGCCTGCACGGCGCCCCAGCAGTGGTTGGGTTGGGTTGGGTTGTTTGAGGGAAGAGACCAAACTGCGAGGTCGTCGGTCTCGTCGGATCAGGGAAGGGCGGGTAAGGAAGTCTGCCTTCCCCTTTCAGAGTAACCATCCCAGCATTTGCCTGGAGCGATTTAGGCAAATCACAGAAAATCTAAATCGTGACGGCCGGACGCGGGATTGAACCGTCGTCCTCCCGAATGCGAGCCCAGCAGTGGGCATGCGGCTCGGCACAACGCAGCCTAAACGGTGATGCGGATGGAGTCGCTCTCAGCCGATGAGCACAGATAACTGCAGCATGGCAAATCCAAGGGCACGTGCCGACAGAAATCACTGCCAATGTGGAACTGCATAGGGGTGTAGACTCGTTTGGTGATCTCCTTTATGTGTAGACTGTATGCGCTGCTGTTCAGACCTACCCCCTGTGGAATAGTGTTCTTTATGGTATATGCTTTAGTTCTGAGGTACCCTTGACAGCATTCTTGCGCAAACTTCATTTATACGTTCTTTAATAAAACTAGCCTGAGTAATCTCTTTGAACATTTCTTCCTATTCTTTGGCTGTGATTTTTATTTTATTAGATTTTTTTATGAGTGGACAGTTAATATTTCTGTGGTCTATATATCACACTGTTTTGCAGCCGTTTCTTGCCTTTTCTTATTTCATGCCTTTACAGGTGTTAACTGAACAGTTTTTGAAGTTTGGTGTATATTTTTGGGAACATGTGTCCATTAAAATATTTTTGGTGGTTTTACTATTAACTGAAGCCATAGTGCGCTTTGTTGAATTTACTTAGTGGGAAAACCAATTGAGTGAGGGTAAGGTTTCCACTACCTCACCTTTTCCAATTTCACCTCAAAGTTTAAATATTTCTTTGTCATTCCTTGCACTTATCCGACCATGTTAACTTCTCATGTTCAAAGAAATTCTAACAAAAGCTTGGAGAAATTTTTATTTAATAAAGTGGTCTTTTATGGATAAAGTGTCATGCTTTTGTGGCCTGGCACATTACCACTTTCTACTCCTCGTTTGCTGAAGTATTTTATATACCATCAGGGTTTGCCTCTAGCGGCAGAGACCTGCAGATATGTAGACGTGAGGATTAAAGATATTAAATATTTTTTTTTTTTTTTTTTTTTTGCTTGAAAAGTTTGAAGAGTTTCCACAAAAAAATTCGGGGTATTACTTATCAGCACGCCCTCATATCATCAAATATTACTCTTTATTTCTGAAGCTGTGTCAGCTCCTCCTGATTTATCAAGTTCTTGACTTTCATTGTGCTGTTAGTGTTCCGCACATCTGTCAGTAAATGTATGGATGGACAGAGCCGTTTCCGCACTCACAAGCTGCCTTATAAATTCCGGTGACTCTGAGGTCGAGACTATCCTAAACCAGGTGCATCTCCTTTATTCTCTTTCGTGGGCAGTAGAAAGGTCTTATGCCTCGTTTTCCCAGTTTCGCTAGGTGCTGCACTGCGGAAAGAAGAAAGCGCGATATGTGGATCATCCCATGATTGTCACACACTTTCGACGAAGTGCGCTAACTTAATAGACTGCACGGAAAAAATTGCAACGGCACAAACAGAAGGTCATTGTATTGAAAAGTGAGGTGATAGGTAGTTCGTCGTTCTAGGGGTACATGATATTCAGACAAAATGAAACACACAAGTCACAGTAAAGGAAGTCGAACAGTCGCATCAGTACACAGAAAGCTTGTACATGCATGCGTTGTTGAAAGATGTCCATAGATCAATTCTCACTGAACTGAATTACGGACAGATTAAGATCGTATTATTAACATTTGCATGTACAAGCTTCCTGGATCTGTAAGACTCGCTTGTAAAAGCATTGGTGAAGGCTGTACTACAGCTGTAATCCAGATAGATCTACAAAAATATACACACTACAGGGAATGCATTCGGTTACAAGTACGGACAACATCCAATTGTGGAATGGAATGGCGACATGGAAAATCTGTGCTGGACCGGAACTCGAACCTGGAGGAACACTGCTTCCTGTAAAACAGGCACTGCAATGAATAAAACGATCTCGGTTTTCCAGCCTCGTCAATTCGAATAAAATCCTCTAGCTTTCGATGGACATCTCCGCTGTAGTGTATCTTCACCATGAGGCCATATCAGGAAGGTGTTATCAACGTATCGTAGACAGCAAGACGACCGTAATGTCTCAGTTTGCAGAGCCTGCTCCTCAAAGTGCTCCATGAAGAAATTTGCGACTGCTGGAGACAGTTGTGATCCCATGGCTGTGCCGTCCGTCATCTCATAATATTCATCGCAGTACTTGCTGTCTACGATACGGTTTGACACCTTTGTGATATGGCCTCATGGTGAAGATACACTATAGCAGTTCGTCGATCATATGAATTATTACTGTCGAGATGGAGGAGCACGACAAGCTACCATTCTTGGATATTTTGGTTGAGCGGAAGGCAGGAGGCCAGCTTGGTCATTCAGTGTACCGGAAACCAACATCGGTGCTTGAAAGCCAATAGTTTCCACCACCCTGTACACAAGAAAGCTGTCCTGAACAGGTTGGTTCATAGAGGCAAGATTATCTCTGACGACGGCCACCTACAGTCTGAATTTCAGAACTTAAAACGTGTTTTCGGGGAAAATGGATACAGCAAAAGAGACATCGCAAACGCTTTCAAGTGCCGCAGACGAAAGACACCTGGTGAGTCAGTAGAAGAGGCCAAACGGGCTGTATTCCTGTCATACTGCGGAGCAACTAACAGTAAGTTAGGAAGTCTGCTGCAGAAACATGGGCTAAGGCCCACTCCCATGATAAGAGATATGTTGCGCCCTGTTGAAGACGACTCTTCGAGTATCTTGTGTGTTTGGTGTACCCTGTGAATGTGGCAGCATGTATATTGGACAAACAATTCACACGGTTGCGGAGCGTTGTACTGAGGACAAGCGCCATATAAAACAAAGGGAGCTCGACAAGTCGGCATTGCAGGGCATGGAGCAGGCCTTGGACATCGAAAGAAAGCAGGGACTGATGCGCGACGCGGGAGCGGCACTTACAAACGTGGCGCCTGCCCCTGGCACCACCTGACGTCACCGGTGCTGCCATGGACAATAGCTCCGCTAGGTTCCCGGGTCGACTTACATTGGATCGATCTGATTGGCTGCTGATGATGTCATCATGCCTAAATAAGCGAGAAATCGTAGCAGCCGCGGCTCCTCTATCTCCTGTACATTGCTGATAAGCCAAAAACTCCTCCGCCTGTTCACCTCCTCCAATTTTCTGATGACACCGCCTTCCTAGCCCTTTATCCTACCCTTAAGCGGTCCCGAAGTACACTCCAAACCATCTTGACCAATTCACCGCCTGGTGCAACCAGTGGTTCATCTGTATCAACCCCTCCAAGACCCAGGCGATCATCATAGACCGCGCCACCTGTTCTTTCGGTCTGCACGACTTCTACCTCACCATTTATGGCCGTCCTATCCATCTCACTACTACTCTCAAATACCTTGGCCTCACCCTCGGCCGCCATTTCACCTGGACTCCTCATCTCCTTACCATCCAACACAAAGCTCACTACAGACTCCGCCTCTTGAAAGTCCTGTCTGGCCGGACATGGGGTCTGCATCCCTCCAACATCCTTCACACCTACAAATCCTTGATCTGCCTCATCCTCTGTTATGCCAGCGTTGCTAGGATTTCCACCCCTCCCAGGATCTACAAATCCCTCCAAAGCCTCGAACGTCATGCACTCTGCCTCGCCTTCCACATCCGTCTTCCATCCCCAACGCACATCCTCTATGATCTCATCCCCTTCCCTCACCTTCTCCTTTTCCTTGAACATATCCGCACACTATATATCGTCCGCCGCCTTGATCCACCTCACCCCCTGGTGTCTCCCTTCCCCTCCACCCCCAGCCCATTGCCACGCCTTTGCCGTTGTGTCCCACTCTCTCCATCTCCACACCCTCCACCTCCTTTTCCAGCGCAACTTCCTCCATCTACCCCTCCCGGATGATGAGCTTCGCCCTAACATCTACCCTTCCTCCTCAGGGATCCCTCTCCTCCCCTTCCCTTCTCCTGAGTGGCTTTCCCCTCCTACTCCCCCACCGTCTCTTGTGCTCCCCTTCAGGGTCTCTGCACTCCCTCCTGCCTTGTCTTCCGTCTTCATCTCCCACCCCACCTGTCTCCTGCCTCTTGGTGCACCCGCTGACCTTCCCTACTCTTTTCATCCCACCCCCTCCCCTGCTGCACCTTGCTCTCCCCTCCTTTCCCATCCTCTCAGGCCTCTTCCGCTGCAGGTCCCACCTGGTAGTTTTATTCTTCATCGTGTGTGCTCCAAGTGGATTTAAAGTGTGTTGTTCTGGAGTGTTTTTACTACTGTGTCCAATTATGAACCTTTGCGTGTGACTTCAGTGTCTTTTTTGTGTCCCACGAATCACCAACTGTGTTTTTTAACTTTATGTCGACCTTCTTTAATTGTCCCACCACGTATGTCTCCATGTCAGTATATTTTTACCTCAATTATCTCCCCTTACTCTCCTTTATGTCTCCCTTTTATTTCGCCTTATATGTAACATTTTATTCTTTTATTAGCTGAAGAGCGGCGGATAATGACGCTGACAGTCCTCCCCTGCCCATATGGAGCAGGTGAATGATATCACAATAAAAAAAATAACAGCCCCAGCAGTCAGTGAACTCCTGTCGCCGATGGCGGGGATGGTCATCGAAAGCTCGAGGATTTTATTCGAATTGACGCGGCTGGAAAACTGAGAACGTTTTATTCATGTATGCCGTTGCGAAAGACTCCGAGAACACAGACACTATAAATCGTGAAGCGCACGCTGATACGAGCCTGTTTGCTGTGTTCATACCTGATTATAACAACCGCTTTTCTCTGAGTCGATAATTCACGACACTGCTAGTTCTTTCAATTTATTCTTAATATGCATTAAATTATAGAATACAGTTAACGCACTACAATGAAATGTGAACTTCAGTTAATTATCACTGCTTTTCGTTTCATGAATCAGCCAAATTTAAGTTTTAATAGCAAGTACATGTAAATTCTTTCAAGTCAAATAATACGTGTTTCAGCAAGCGGTCACGCGGTAGTAATGATGATAGGAAAGGATTCTACTGATGGTTGACGATCTAAGAAAATCATTTAACACTGAAGGCTATTCACAGTCTGCCGTAAAGAACTATAATGTTTGGAAGTATAGAATATACGACATCGGCAAGTCTTTCACAAAACTACACTGCTAAATGGCATTATCTTACTTTGTGATGAGTTGCAGATGATGCTGTGTGATGCTTTCCATGGCACCGATAATTGACAACAGAATCTTCCTTCAGTATCGAGCAATATGTATTAACTTTGGTCACACAGTACTCTTCTTCCTATAATTCATTTTGTCTACTTTTCTTGACTTAATCTTTTACTGAGATGTATGTTCCCATGTCAGACACTTACAGTTCCTTGCCTCACCTTGGATACCCCATCAACAATATACTTAATTACGCACGCTGTAACATTGTCCTCATGTTTGTTTCCCTTATACAGTCCATTTATACATTCCTTCCACATTTGGGTTTTCTCTTCTATTCTGCTGAAAAGTAACGTTTCTGAATTTTTTATGAGAAAGCTCTTAAAGTAAAACAAATGTTATTAACATTCCACGTTTACAGTCTTCATGGGTACTCATTTGCAGCGCTTTGCCGCTAGAGGGCTCCGAATTGTAGCATGTAACATGGCGGTGTGTAACGGACGTATGTCGTTGCGTGAGAAACAGCGTGCTGTAATCGGGTTCCGAATTAGAAGAGTTCGTCCACACAGTGATCGCGCCCTCATTTATGAAGAAAAAGCCAGACCAGACACGAGCGCTGCAACAACAAATCCGACGCCTTGGGTTTACATTCATCGATCATCCTCCGTCCGGTCCCATTTGACCCCATCCGATTTTCATTTGCGTCCAAAACTTAAAGAGTGACTTAGAGGAATTCACTTTGTTTGTGATGAAGGGGTGCAAGTAGGGCTGAGGTTGTGACTCCGTCAAAGAATTCAAATATTCTACAGTGATGGTTTCAACAAACTGATATCTCGTTGGGAGAGATGTGTTCATCGCCAGATGTGTTCAGAAATCAATATGTAGACATGAAGAACAGAGATGTATAATGGTAACAACGTTTGTTTTATTTAAAAAGCGTTAAGAGTTTTCATATAAAAAATAGGAGGCATTACTCTTCAGCATGCCCCCGTAATACTGGCTGGCTCTCTACCTGAGCACTTGAGCTCTTGGTACTGATACATCTGCTTCTCTTTCCTTCAGAGACCTCTCTCATTTCCCTGTAGATATATGGATAGCGATATTTGGTCTTCCGTTGCACTCAGATCTGTTCGTCAGAAAATTATGGATCATTTCGGAAAATCATCTGTCAGACGTTTTATAATTACAGCTTTTTCCTACCCCGAATGGCACCATTGCACTAAAATATACTTCCACTCTCGGCGTTGTATTTTCTGCCATTTTCAGGTGCATATCTCATATGACGACATAGGAGTGGATCTCAAATAAGCACATTAAATATAAATTGGTTACCTACTCCACTACTATACCGTTCGGGACGTTTATGTCTTTTTAATGGGCAACATTTTGCCAAATAATCTTAGGTTAACGTTTGTCTATGTTTTGTTGCGTCTGAGTTTTTTCCATAGTGAGATTTTTCTGTATTTACGGTACCAGCGTGATGTATCTGATTCAAGCTGTAGTGTTCCCTTGATAGTTTAAGCTTGTTACTCCTTAGTGATTGCTATTTCATATAACAGATGGTGCTATTCTAACTTGTGTTCGTATTTTGTAGGTGTCTTGTACATTTAATGAATTGGTGTTAGACACATATGAGAACGGGTTAATATATCATGTACAAACCTTTAATAACTCCTCTTTAGTTTGGTAACTAATTTATGCACTGCATAAATGTTCAAGCAGGAGGGCAGCACACTTAACTTTAGCTTTGACCATTCAAGTCACGTAGTACGGAAGAGTGTCAGATGAGACCCTGTTACGTATGGAGCAATCTACAAAAGTGGTGTTCCTTTGCAATGTAATATCACGCTTTCAATATGGCCTTTACTATCATACGGATCGCATGCAGCAAAATCTGTGTTTCATTCGTCGCGCAGTGAAGAGGTGGCCGGTGGAGCAATAGGATGTTCAGAGTGCTCGGTAACGACGAAGTTCACGCAATGAACGACTGGCTGGAAGCATAGCTCACAACACAGCACTGTCATCGTAAGAGCATATGATCAGTCCTGTGTAAATACTGAAAGCGGAAAAATCGTAAAACGAGCAGAAGTGAAATACTGTATGAAATGACGCGGTCCGATAGTTTTATAGAGACGACAGGCAAATGGCGCGACGGGGTGGAGCCTGGGGATTTAAGCGCAGAACACCGCCCGCTGTACTCTAGGCTTACGCCGTCTGTGGGGCTGAGAGGAACTGTATCTGCTCGCCAGCCGCAATATCTCGCACTCTGCAGCGATAGTTAGGCTTGGTGCGACATCCGAATCACTGTCAGATACTGGAGGGATGGTCCGTGGTTTAGTTGTAGGAGTCGCTAAGTAGAGATCTCCTATATGTCATTGTATGATATTCCCCCTGGCGAATTATAAATTCATCAGGAACGGCTTTTAAGTGTATCTGTCATGTTTTATAATACTCTTTTGACGTTGTTTGTGTTGCAGAAATGCGCTACTATGCGGGAGTATGACACGCGTCCTCGTTACCCATTGTTATCAAGTTAAAGTGTAGACAAACTCCCAACACTGTCTGGTTATTTTGAAATACATGGGACAGGGAACATAAGTACATAAAAATGGCCCGTCACTTACCATACACATTCGCAATTTATATATCAACTCTCTGAACCGGTAGAGGCTTATTAATTTGGTAAGATATACATAGTACGTGGTGTCGTTACATAATGTATTGCACTGTTTTATTGTTTAGGAATGGACAAAAATATGTACAGAAACACCAAAGAGACATTTCCATGCCTGATATGATGTGGGAAAAACGTTGCAATTCTAATCAACTTTCCATCGCCCCGGGTTTTGTAAATACACCGCCTGTGTGGTTTTCAAAGAAATTTTATACCGTTCTTCCTGTAAAATAGTGGCACGTTCAGGTAACGATGATGGAGTCGGGTAGCGACCACACACCGTTCTCTCCGAAGTAGACCACAAAGGATCAAAATTAGTAAGATCTGGTGATAGTGGTGACCGAGGGGACATGCAACAACTCATCCTAGTGCTCACAAGAGGAGCCCTTGACGAAGGAAGCTGTGTCAACGAGGATGCTGTTCTCTCAGAACACAGTATCTTCAGCAAGGAACAAACACTGTACCATGGCAATGACCTGTTCAGGCGAAATGGTCACATAATCAAAAATGGTTCAAATGGCTCTGAGCACTATTGGACTTAACATCTGAGGTCATCAGTCCCCTACAACTTAGAACTGCTTAAACCTAACTAACCTAAGGACATCACACACATCCATGCCCGCGGCAGAATTCGAACCTGCGACCGTAGCGGTCGCGCGGTTCCAGACTGAAGCGCCTAGAACCGCTCGGCCACCTCGGCCGGCTGCTCACATAACCCTTAGCAGTCATGCGTCCTTTCGGAGTTCCCATGGGACCTGTAGAATACCACGATATGGTTCTCCAAATCATCACCGAACACCAGCACGCCCTGCAATTCTCTGTTTCTTGGGTGTCCCTTCGGTGTTTTTTTTTTTTTTTTTTTTTTTTTTTTTTTTTTTTTTTTTTTGTTTACCGACATCCTTTTGTCACATTGTGTCTTAAAGGATGACGTTTTGCCACTTCTAGAAGGACCAAGTACTTCATCTACCTTGATTATGGAAGCTCCCACCATGTGAGCACCACCAATTTGTCTACTATCGAAGTAACTTGTCTGTAACATAATGCATTCAAACTTCACAGAACGCTGTTGCAACTATGACCAGCACTTACGGATCATCGAGGGCATTGCACAGCTGACGTTCGTGGTCAAACACAGAAGCACAGCCTGTAGCCTCGGCTACCATCTGTGTTTATGCTCAAGCACGCAGGCCGTATTTCCATATTTTCAGTGGCGGCTCGCAGGTATACATTCTGGGTGTTCGTAAATTTTTAAATTCAGGTGAATATGAGAGTGCGAAATTAATAGCAACTGCTGTGTGACAGTTATGCTTATCAACATATTTATACAACTTCAGCCACTGTCAATAATAATCGTAATAGTAATAGTAATAGTAATAGCAATAATAACAGTAATAATAATAATAATAATAATAATAATATGCGTCACATGTCTGAAAAAGGAATTTTGTTGTTTTGTAAATAATTAAGTACAGTTTATGGCAAGAACGAAATAATGTTCAAGCTTTCGCTAGTCCTCTTTTCGCATTTGCGTGTAAGTGGGAGTTTCCGCGCTTTTTCATTTTTACGGACAAGCGTACGAGATTCCTAATTCATGTACTAGTTAACGAATTAACTTCTGGGCTGAAGATCAGGCGCTAACACAAAAACAGCAACAACAACAAAAGCAACTTAGATTTATTATCAATTATTTGGTAAATGTTCGATTGTAGTCACGCTTATATGGCTTTGCCACTTTCTCAGGCAACGGATCTGGTCTGGAACGGCGTGGTTTCTTTGCACCTAAATTCTCCTGGTAATTTTCTTTCTGTTAGCGCTTAGTACAGGTTCAACAGACTTTTACACTCCACAGCAAAGCCGATTCCTACACAGTTTGCAGAAATGATTAAATTCAAGTAGTGCTATATACTGACAATTTCTCTTGACTAGAATACAAAAGAGGCGCTGAGGGCCATAAGCGCCAAAAGCACACCGTCTTCGCCCCCACCCCCCCTCTCCCCGATATTTAAGTGAATATCAGAGAAATAACAGACACAGCTCTTCGTGAACGTTCAGATGCACGTGCAGTGTGGAACTACAGTACAGATAAACCTGACCCACCACAAAAGCAACATATGTCTGAAGCATGAATAAATGCTACTATTTCACAAGCGATGGTAATGTGTTTTATGGTTTTCGGTGTCTCAAACGGATTACTCTATAATAAAATCCAAAATGTAATGTACTGTATCTCGTTTAGAATCACACAAAATAGATTTTTCTGTCATTGTAACTATAATATACACTGATATTCGATCTACTTTAACTATATAGTGAGTGAATTCGCATATCTGTGGAGTGTGCTACCGTCCAGCGGGGTTTATGCAAAGCGAAGGTAGACAAAAATCTTCAAAGTGTGCTACCACCTGGTGGCACTGGCGTAAACTTGTAGCTGAGTTGTAAGAGGTACGTAACAGTGCACGTCGTGGCCCGTGCACATTGTTTATCAAATCCGCATTTGTTTTGATCTGTAAGGCATTTACGTTACGCCAGTTACGCATGTACAGAAGCTCCTTAAAAACTGTACAAGTGAAGGTGAGCTCACGACCCTGATGTGAAGTTTCACTGAGTCTAGGAGAGCAATACGTAGCATAGATTTAGGGCGGTGTATTTCAGATTACCGCATCTACATTACGTATAACAGCATAAAAAAAAAACAAAAAAAAAACGTAAAAGTCAGGGTGTTAACGTACTCTTGTGCTCTTACACAGCAGCCGCCACTGCGTATTTTTATCCAACCCCTGTATATCTCTAATGGGGCAGGTACATCTAACGATGCGATTAGAAACCTCGAAACAGATAATCGAAAAATAAAATGAAGGGCATTTAACTGTGACTGAGGCAATTTCTTTTTTCGTGATTAATTCACACGATAATTCCGTGAATATTATAAAAATGTATATATCTATATAAACACGTGTGTGGTTGTGTGTGTGTTTGTGTGTGTATTTTCCACATCATCGCCTGAACCACTGGACAGATTCCAATCAAACTTAGTGCATATATCCTTCGCTAACAGGCAACAATCGGAGTTGCGATTAGAGCCACCTACCTAACATGGTGATACGGCGTCATAAACAACTGTATTCGTGAAAATCTACCTCATCAAGCATGATGTTTAAATGTATTACTCCCGCATTACTAACTACATTTGGAGTAAATTTTGGAGACGGTATCTAAATATGCCGCTAAATGCATCTTCAAATATATTTCATGGTACCACAAATAGTTCAGTAGGTATGAGGTAATAAACACTGAGGTGCGTGAAAAACTGCAGCATCATGCTTGAAGTTTAAGTTTGTTACTCCTAAGCTACTAATTGTATTCACAATGTATTGCTCAGTATTCATATATACGGCAGACTGTACCTACACAAATATAGCGGTGTACGACACATAGCTCAAGAGATATGACGTCCTAAACACTGAGATGCGTGAAAAATTGCCGCATCATGCATGAAGTCTTAATACATTTATCATTTTCTACTAAGACAGTTGTACTGTCGAGCCAAATTAAGGAAATTTCTGACACATTGCAGTATTTTTGACAGCTTTCAGCTGGGGAGAGCAAACTGCTGTAGGCGTTAACAGTAGCCGCCTGAATAGGTACGACGAGCCGTTGCCATAGAGACGTGTACAAAATCGCGTTTCAGACAAGCGAAGCATCTGCGCCCAGCGCACAGAAAGTCTGTGGGATCGCGTTTCTTAATTTGGGTACTATACTTTAAATTTGTATGTAATGTTTATTTCTTTGTGCAACTGTTTCATAATTTCAAAGATGTTTTCACGCTTATATGGGAACGAAATTTTTCCAGTAGTCACAGCAAACACAGTTCATCTTTCTGTTTGACAAAATGAATAGCCGGGCAATGACGGTTTTGTCAGCTTGTTGCTTACTATAAGTGGGAATTGGATTTTCTGTTTACGTGTGGATTTAGAAAGCTACGGGAAGTAAATAACGGCGCATAAATCATGAACGCCGAGCATGTGTCTGCTTTGTCTCTGCTTACAGCGCCACTCTCTCGCCAGATGCTCTCGGGGTGGAGTGTTGAATGAGGCCCCTGCGGCGCCTCGAATATTGATACCGGCGCACGGGCGCGCACGTTGGGTTGCATATCTCGCATTCGCAGGCGCGGCGCCTCTGGCGGCAGCTGCGCCTCCGCCGGGTACTGGCAGACACGTACCGCCCGCCGGCACAGGTACGCCGCTGCTGTAGCCACGCCAAACAGAAGACTCGAAGGTACCATGGCGCCCGAATATTTGTTGCTGGCGCAGTCGCGGAAAGTCTGTTGTGAGATAACAACGCTTTAGATGAAAAACACAAGTGAGACATGCGATTCGAAACACAGTAGACCGTAGTGGGAAGAAAGTGAAAGAGAGTGTTCTAGCCTAGTCTCACAGAAGCCATATATATTCCTCAAAATAATCGGCTTTTTTTAACTATGAAATAGTGCTAATTACGCCCATTAAGATTTTCAAGAAATCTTTGTGTGGCAGAGGCAGGTTGGCAGACTGGTACCAACCGTCTGAAACGGTAGCCTAACATAAAAATCACTGTATAAGCAACAGATTTAACAAGAACAGTTGAGAAATTGTCATGGGGAAAACGTGTAAGTCAAAAAGCGAAAATCAATTTTTTAACGGTTCAGTACCCCAATCGTAAATACGAAACACTTATAGGATCCCGTCATTGTCTGTCTGTCTGTCTGTCTGACTGTTAAAAACCCTTTTTCTCAGGAATAGATCGACGTATCTCGTTAAAATTTATATCACATACTACGACCTACGGCCCGTTGGTGTTGTTACACATAGTATCTTCGAAGATAATGCAATCAAAACTACGGCCATATATGTCACATATTTTGATACTCGAAAAACTATAGGATACTTCCCTTTGACCTAGAATCATGAAATTCGGCACGAAGCAAAGTTTTGCAATATAGCTGAAGGAAAACACCAAAAGTGTTAATTTGTAATTATATGACATAAGAAAAGATTGTAATTTTTTATCTATATATCCATCCATCTGTTATTACCCCTTTTCCTCATGAATCAGTAGATGTATGAAGCTGAAACGTCTCTCACATAGAAATGTCTATGGTACCTTGGCTGTGTAATAAACGTTATCTTTCAAATCATTGTAATCAGAAGGTGCCACATCTACGTCATAAATTTTGATACCCGTATTGGTAAACTCATTCATCAAAAACCTATGGGTAATTCCTGTTGGCCTATAATCACGAAACTTGGTAAGATGGAAAGTTTCACACTGCAACTATAGGAAAAAGTCCGAAAATTGTTAATTTGTAATTATACCACACGAACATATTTTTGTTTTTCTTATCCGACTTCATACTTAAAATTAAAACATTCTCGAAACTCTTTAATTCCTGTGACTAATATGTTGCCAGTATCACTATCGATAACAGGCACAAATCTCCGATGTTTTCGTTTCCCAGAATGGACAAACCATCTATACACAGAATTAAATTTGTACGGAACCCACAGATCGCGAGTTATACTTGTACCTGGCCTATTTTTCACGGATAAAGCGATATGAATCCATGTAAAAGGCCTGGTAAAGCCAGTAAGTCGATAGGTCAAACAGTTTAATTTCTGCAGGACTCCAAAGATGGTAGAAGCCATAGGTATGGTGACTTTGCCACAGAGATGGACCGTCAGACTGGTTTAGCAATTAGACTAAGAGGACAGGGTACCATTTGACGTTTCCTTCAAACCGGTAACCAGCAACGTGTGACTGTTATCCATAGTTACATTTTTGTTCACTGTTTGCTCGTCAACTAAGCTTCATTACTGTTGGTTATGTTTTGTCAGGTCACTTGCAAGTGACCGCTACAAGAGTCGGGTTGTCACACAGCACGAAGAACGTAAACTTTACTGCGCTGCACAAATAAGAGAATTTTATTTTTGTCCTAGTGATCATTGCAAAAATAAAAAGGAGACGGCTGCGTAATGACGATACCGAATCCCAAACGTCTAGAGGACAAGCGTTGGTGAAATATACTTTATCTATAACTAGTGATCACGTTCAGACATGTGATCATCCATTTAAAAATATTTTGAGACTTTCTGCCAATCGCATTTACACCAGCATACAGAAAATGAAGACAGGGGCTGTCATTTACCAAAACGTGTGGGGACTGGACCCTTAATCCCATCGCCACAAGTCGAAATAAACAGAGCATCATGTCGATTTCGTATTTCCTGTTTCGCTGCGGAAGAAACTTATTACACACGACACAAGTCTATTAAGCTATCCTTAAGTCTAGATTTAAACATCCACAAGATGTACCGCGCACTTAAGATAGTTCATTCCACAAAAAACACTGACCATCGGTTCTATCGGCGAGATTTCTGAAAACGCTTCATGAAACTTTCATTTCACAGTCCCTGTTCAGATACATGCGCAACTCGTGGGCAACTAACAAACAAAAAAAAAAGTAACTGTGTATCCGAGAAGTTGGCTTTGATTGGTAAAAAAGTACTACAGCTACGAGAAACATAAAAAAACCACAAAAAAATCTTGGTTCTGACAACTCTAAAACTCGAATGCCTCCATGTATGTTATGCTCACTTTCTAAGAACATGCAGCAGGTGATAGTCCTACCAGCGTTGAGCGGTTATAACATGATTTACAGCAGACAGCTATCTATGCTTGCATATTGGTGAAATCAGTCAAAGTTACATATGTTTGTGGCACGAGGGCATAGTAGGACGAAGTGGGAATGAGGGCGCATCGTAGCTATTAAAAATTACTACATGACATGTATTTACTTATAAAAATTCCTGCAGGTATGGTTTGATAACTGTGTAGAACAAGACAAGAACCACATGGTTCTTACGACACTTATTTGTGTTGTATCTAATAAGTACGAGGGTGACTCAAATGAAATCCTTAATTTTTTTAAAAATATTATTTATTGTGCAGAAGTGGTACAAAGCTGTGTCACTTTTCAACATAATCTCCCCCAAGCTCAATGCAAGTTCTCCACCGCTTACAAAGTGCATAAATTCCTTTAGAAAGAAATTCTTTTGGTAGTCCGCGCAACCACTCATGCACTGCATGGCGTACCTATTCATCAGAACAGAACTTCTTTCCTCCAATTATGTCTTTGAGTGGTCTAAACATATGGAAATCACTTAAAGGCAAGTTCTGGTGGGTATGGTGGATTAGGAGGACACTCAAAATGCAACTCAGTGATTGTTGCAACTGTTGTACGGGCAGTGTGGGGCCTTGCACTGTCATGTTGCAAAAGGACACCTGCTAACAGCAATCCACGTCGCTTTTAATTGATTGCAGGCCGCAGATGATTTTTTAGGAGATCTGTGTATGATGCCCTGGTGACAGTGGTCCATCTAGGCATGTAATGCTCCAAAACGACGCCTTTTTCGTCCCAAAAGAGAGTCAGCATAAGCTTCCCCGCTGATGGTTCTGTTCGAAACTTCTTTGGTTTAGCGGATGAGGAATGGCGCCATTCCTTGCTCGCTCTCTTCGTTTCCGGTTGGTGGAAGTGAGCCGAGGTTTCGTCCCCAGTAACGATTCTTGCAAGGAAGCCATCACCTTCTCGTTCAAAGCGCCGAAGTTCTTCACAAGCATCAACACGTCGTTCTCTCGTTTCAGGAGTCAGGTGCCGTGGCACCCATCTTGCAGACACTCTGTGAAACTGGAGCAAATCATGCACAATGTGGTGTGCTGACCCATAACTAATCTGTAAACATGCTGCAATGCCATTCAGTGTCACTCGGCAGTTTTCCTTCAGTATGGCTTCAACTGCTGCAATGTTCTGTGGAGTCACAACTCGTTGTGCCCGACCTGGACGAGGATCATCTTCCACTGAAGTCATACCACTTCCGAACTTCCTACTACATTCGTAGACTTGCTGCTGTGACAAACATGCATCACCGTACCGAACCATCATTCGTCGATGAATTTGAGTATGTTTTACACCTTCACCACGTAAAAACCGAATAACAGAACACTGTTCTTCCCTGGTGCAAGTAGCAAGTGGGATGGCCATCTTTATACTGATACTGCGACGGGATGTGTGCATCTGCACTATGCTGCCACCTACAGGCCATTCTGCACGCTGTTTGCAGCACGCTTACCAACTTACAGGATAACGGTGCGAAATTTCGATTTGTTATTACAAATTTAAGGTTTTCATTTGACTCACCTTCGTACTTTCAAACAGGTGAAAGGAAATTTCTAGTGTTGGACACTCTTATTTGTCTTGTGACAGAGATTTTTGCGTAACTGAGAAAAAGTAATAATTTATGGAAAAAAATGATGCCAGAAGAAGTTACAGATATGATACGAGACGTGAAGCATGAACAGGCATTCATCCTTACGTCCATGGTCCCTGAAGGTTTCCTTAACGTGGGAATGGCAACGACGAACACCTGAATACAATCACTCCGAAAATCCGCACCCTCTCTTGGATCATGCTGTCTAAACCTGACTTTCCCTTCATAAAAACACACCTTACATTCAGAGAGATTGGCACATGGTAGGAGACAAAAATTACCAAGAGATGACATTCTTTGGACACCATCACTCATGTGGGACCTTTCCCAACAGTCGAGACCAGGCCATGGGTTAGTGAACACCAAAAGAAACATTTATTGGCAATGCTTGAATTTTTGTATCCAAAATTTCACTCATTTTATAGAGATGTTTGCTCTTCATATTGGTACGTGTATTACAATTTGTTTGTATTATGTTTTGTTTTGTTTTTCTTTTCATTTCTAGTTGTATTATTCACATGATACACTTGTTAACTTACTCATATTACTTGATGTCCAAGGTTCGACATGAGTTTTGTGTATTTTGCTACCAGGTTATGGAAATAAAATCGTTTAAAGGTATTCCTGTACAATTAGGTTTTTGTGACTTGCATGCTTTCCCATGTCAATGCCTCAATTAATAACACGATTATCCGTCACTTGCAGCCCTTGTCGCTTCGCTCAGTAGGTGCTTATAGAACATCAATATATTTTCTTTTTTGTTTTAGTGTACTGTATTAGAGGGGAAAATGGGAACGTAAGGTAAAAAAAAGTTAAACTTTACAATGTTATGAGTATACTTTGAACGTCACAGACATCACTTTCAGATACATGATGATAACGTCATCTATTTCGCCTTTGGCGATTATGTCACCAAAACGTAACTAGCGAGGTAAAATAAATCCACTCGTAGATTCGAATGTCTGCGATAAATACGTGAAAATCAAAAAAGTGAAAATTTCTCTCCTGTTAGCCATTATGTGACAGGCAACGTAAAATTAGTGAGATGAAGCAAATAAACATGACCTCTTCGTTATTCAGTCACACCGCTTCGAGTCTGAATGAAGTTTATTTCGAATTATCAAAAATAAAGGGAGTTGACATCTGTTTTAATATAACCATATCAGACGTAACTCTTTTTTTAGGTTAGGGATTTCAGCTCCTTTTACTAACATACGAATTATTCCCTGATTTTGTAACACATGTCCAGTCATCGTGTCCTTTCTTGTCGTAAGTGATTTCCAAATGTCCCCTTCTTCACCAACTCTGCAGGGAACCATATTCCTTACCTTATATCAGCCTAATTTTCAACATGCTTCAAACGCTTCGAATATCGTCTTTTATGGTTTTCAACTAGAGAAGGATTGAATAACCCATCACATACGCGTTTTTTTATTCTAGAACCGGTTTTCGGATGTCACTCTATTTTCAGGTTTATGTAAATGATATGACATCTGTTAAAATAATCTCTCTCATTATCGGTAATTTTATGTATACGTTCACCGTGCACTTCGAAGTAATATAAAACCTCATTATATAGCAAAGAGGTACGACAATCAATTCAGACAGTGTCTAGTACGATACACGATGACTTGGAAATGAAGGGATATTCCTAAACCGGTTGTAGAATTAAAGATTATATGTGATACCGCTGGGTGATTTTATAAAAAAAAAAATTATCGTATCCGAGCTATAGGCACCCAAGACCCATCATGGACGAATCATATACGGGGTGATTAAAATTAAACTTTCAAAATGCTGTAGAAATAACACCACTGGTCAGACTGACGTCAAATTTCAACGGAATATTATCAGAGAAGGTGGAAAACGTATGGTAGAAGAAGAAAATAGTGTGAAAATTGATCAATAGATGGCGCTCTATGTGCCAGAATACGTAAATGAAAACACCTGTCATGCGCACGACACTCTAAGGTTGGTATAAACACGCCGGCTACACGGCTTTTCCTCCTTTCGCGTCTGCGACGTTCGCCAAGACTGTCTCAGTGCCCGATCGCCCTCTGCTTGTAAACCTGTACTGCAAGAATGATAACTGTGCACACGTCGCTCTGCAGAAGTTCAGGACTTCAAAAAAGTCGTTGTTACGAAGATTGCCGTGAATCTGGAGAAAATGATTCGGAAATTCGAAAAGACGGGTTCTTTTGGTGTGCAACGTGGTAGAGGGAGGAAACGAATTAATTCGACGTCAGTGGAAGCAATGGCCACAGCAATGCTGGAGGAGAAGAGTGGTGGTGTGAAAACGTGTAGTGCACGAAGTCGCGCGGTGTAGCCACGCGGTCTTGGGCGCCTTGTCACGGTCCGCGCGGCTCCCCCCGTCGGAGGTTCGAGTCCTCCCTCGGGCATGGGTGTGTGTGTTGTCCTTAGGATTAAGTAGTGTGTAAGCTTAAGGACCGATGACCTCAGTAGTTTGGTCCCATTAGACCTTGTAAGTAGGCTGTTTAAGTTTTCTTATTGGTAACGCCACATAGCGCTCTGTATGAAAAATCACTGGCTGTGCTGTGCGCAGTCTGTGGCTAGTTTGCATTGTTGTCTGCCATTGTAGTGATGGGCAGCGGCAGCTGGATGCTAACAGCGCATAGCGTTGCGCAGTTGGAGGTGAGCCGCCAGCAGTGGTGGACGTGGGGAGAGAGATGGCGGAGTTTTGTAATTTGTAAGACTGGATGTCATGAACTATCATATATATTTTGACTATTAAGGTAAATACACTGTTTGTTCTCTATTAAAATCTTTCATTTGCTAGCTATGCCTATCAGTAGTTAGTGCCTTCAGTAGTTTGAATCTTTTATTTAGCGGGCAGTAGTGGTGCTCGCTGTATTGCAGTAGTTCGAGTAACGAAGATTTTTTGTGAGGTAAGTGATTTGTGAAAGGTATAGGTTAATGTTAGTCAGGGCCATTCTTTTGTAGGGATTATTGAAAGTCAGATTGCGTTGCGGCAAAAATATTGTGTGTCAGTTTAAGCACAGTCTTGTATAATTGTTCTAAGGGGACGTTTCATATGTCGACCCTTAGCCAAGGATACCTCACTGGAATCTTCTGATTTTTTCTTGTAGTTTGTGTAATTAGTGTAGCTTTTGTTTATTGCTAGCGCGTAATCATAGAGAGAGTTTCCTTTGTAGTTGCAGTCTTTCATTGTTGTACAGTAAAACAGTTGTGGCATGCATGTAGTTTTGCACAAAGTATTTCGCAGCTGCGCGTGCAATTAACTAGATATTATTTTCAGTGATATGTTTATGTGTTCTCTTATTTTTGCTTTTCAAATTGTGCTTTTTTTGTGTTGTCGTGTGAAATATTGTGACAATAATGGCGTGTGAAAAACGTAATACTAGGCTCCAAAGTAAACTGAGAAATGACAGTGAAGACGAAAGCAGTGTGTTAGCGCCACCATGTAATTAATTAACTAATGTTCAAAGTAGTAATTTGGTAATTGTGCATAGGGATATGGAGCGGGTTGCAAATAATGGTGTAGGCAGTGAAACAATTAGTGAACAGGAAAGCGTTATCGATCGATCGGTCGGCAACAGTTCGCCTCAGGATTCCGAAATGACAGGACACAATATTGCAAATACTGTAGATTCAGGTTTTGCGTCCTCACCGTTTTCTCAAATAAGTCAAGACACATTTTCTGTTTTTCAAACTGCGAATATTGCCGGTGCAAATGCATTGCCGAATAGGACTAAGGAACATGTTTCAGACACCAGTGCATTGTTATTACAATTAATGCAACAAATGGGACAAAAACTTCAAAAGTTAGACACAATGGAACAAAATCTTCAAAAGTTAGACACAATGGAACAAAATCTTCAAAAGTTAGACACAACACTTGAACAAAATCAGAAACAAATGGGACAGAATCTTCAAAAGTTAGACACAATGGAACATAATCTTCAAAAGTTAGACGCAATGGAACAAAATCAGAGACAAACACAGCAAAAGCTTCAAAAGTTAGACACCACACTTGAACAAACACGTGAAGATTTAACTAATGAGTTACATAACATCGAATCGAAATGTCAAAAAGTCTGTAATGACGTAAAAACACAAATTTGTGAGCATTTCCAACCTATTTTTTCGCGGCATGAAAATGCATTACAGAATCACGAAGCAGCCATAAAAGAACTGCAAACTATTGGTCATGAAAATCATGAGACCTTGCAAGCTAAAATTGACTCAGTTGCATCTACCGATTCGGTTACGCAACTTGCAAAAACTCAAACGAACTTAAAGGACACAGTAGATACTCTGAAAATTGGTTCAGAAAGACACACAGAGGAAATAATTTCACTATCGGATAAAGTAGCCGAACTTTCAGATCAGTTCACTAACTTATCTACGAAGGTAGATGATGATCTGAATGACACAAAACCTGTAGCCTTCACTGACACTGAAGAGTATGAACAAATTAGGAAATTCAAACAGAATCAAAATCAAATCAACACACAGTACAAAAGAGAAATGCGGGAAGTACAAGATCAGTTGGCTCAAGTAATACAAGAATTACATATTTCAGAGGACACTCGCGCCCCAGTATGGGAAGAGGGACATAGCAATACAGAACAACCACAAAATAATAACACAGGGCATTTCGGAAATCATGAAAGTAATTGGCAAGGTGCACCGAATTTTGAGATGGAACCGCCGAAACGACGTAACAATGACCGACATGCGACCCGCCGACACGATGATTTTGACTATAAGCTGTTCATTACTGCACGTAAATTCAAAACATTTAAGAATTCTGGCAACGACATTCATCCACAAGCGTGGCTCCATCAATTCTCTCATTGTTTTCCTCCCAACTGGTCATTAGAACACAGATTAGAATTTATGTGTGGCTACTTAGAGAATGAACCAGCTGTAAGAATGCGATCGGGCATTCACGATTGCCACAGTGAAGGAGAATTTTACCATTCCTTCCTCTCAGCATATTGGTCCCAAGCCACACAAGACCGAGTAAAACATAGCATCATAATGATGAAACATTTCGAACAATCTGAATTTTCCAGTCTTGTCAAATATTTTGAAGACATGTTACATAAGAATCAGTATCTTTCAAACCCATACAGCCCCTCAGAACTCATCCGCATTTGCTTAATCAAATTACCTGAACATTTATGACAGATTATTTTAGCAGGACGATGCAAAGACGACATTGAAGCTTTTCAGGGACTGTTACAAGAACTGGAAATTGACACTGACAATCGCGGAACGCAAAAACAGGAACACAACAATTACAGGTCACACCTGTCACAATTCCGCGATGACAGAAATAATACACGACAAGGCTATTCGTACAACGTAAATCGTGACCAGCGCGCAGTTACGATTCAGGGAGAAATTCTCCACCTCGTGACCGGCAAGAAATTAATTACAGAAATTACCGACATGACGACAGACGATATGATCGTAACGACAGACCTGAATTGCATCAGAACTAGCGGGATTCAAACAGAGCGGGGCCCTCTCGGCAAGGTGAATTTGTAGAAGTTAGGTCTCCTAATCCCAATAACGACGCGCGTCAACAAAGAAACAGACAATGACTCGCACCGCAGGCAGCCGCGTGCGCCGGCTGGCTCAAAAAAAAAAAAAAAAAAAAAAAAAAAAAAAAAAAAAAAAAAAAAAAAAAAAGCTAACCTTGAGCAAAATTCCAGTGTTCTTTACTGCCGTATACCACATGATGATTGACTTCAAGTTGATTTCCTGCATACTGAGGAAGAGTAAAGGTTTACACCACATTTCACATGTAAAACCGTTTATTGAAATATATTCTGCTTTTTAACTTTGTCTTTGCCATAAAACATTTCACTTCACATTTCTAGTATGCTTTGTCACACTTAGAAACTGTTAACATGTAACAATGTTTTGAAGTTCACTATCCAGTCTAGAACCTACGGAACATATTTAGACAGTATTTGCGAGTGCATTGTTATAGTGAGCAGACATCACTGTGTTATTTCGTGTGTACATTCTAGCTTGTTAGTTGCACGATTACGTAACGACTATAAGGCTCACATACTTAGAACATTTACCAGTATTGCTAATGAGATTTTAATGCAACATTTTGGTTTACTTGGAAATACATTCTGGATTTAAAGTACTTTCTGTGAGATACCAGACGATATAGTGGTTAGTTTATGTGACAGCTACACGATTTTATCACGACGCTACTAATGAGTGACAATTTACAATGTTGCTTTTGCAGTTTATCTGTTTTATATCTGCACAGTTTTTCTGAATTTTTCTGGAAAGTAAAACATGTTTTAGTAGTAACGTTTGTGGTATAGCTACAATGAGACAGCCTTTTCTGTAGCACAACAATACATACAGTACAGTACTTACTTCATCACGGCAATAAGCGTAATAACTAAGATATCTATACGCAAAGCATTTCAATTTCGTTTATCATGAGGTAAGTACATTGGCTTCTGCAGAACTTAGCTTTCGGAGGACAATAACTACGACACTTCCACAGAGATTGTCTTACAGCAAGACGCACATTTAGCGCTACAGGACACGCATTAAACTATTTATTTTTCAACATATTTGAATTACAAAGAAAGTTTTCCGTGATACATTTCATTCCATTGCTATAATCTGTAACACCTGAGGATATAATTACATTAATCCTCAGGGGGGTACACGCTTACTTTGTGTACCATGTGTGTGGCAAGCACAAGGAGCCCTAGCTAATATGGTATTTGCTTATACAACTTTACACATCGGTACCATATATCTCTAACACATAAATTACACAGCTATCTGGTTATTTAACTGAGAGAGACAAACATTTATTTTACTACATCAGTGACAGATGTTTACGTAATTGCACCGTTGGATAACTTCACACTTATGAAATTGTATTTTGTCTGTACTTTGTGAACTGTTCATACTTTTTCAGAACCATTGTGATACTATGAGAGCTTTGAATGGTGTATTTGGTATGGGATCACGATTTTTAAAGTACGTTTGAGGCAGATGACACTTTTGACATGAGCAGAGAATTTTATTTTAGGTTTTGAAATTATCGGAGGAAGCTACAGAGATTTTGAGAATTTGACTGAGGTGTTATGATATTATTACGACGACGATGTGAATTATGCTGCTGAGGTATGTTTAAGCTGATGCTATGTGAGTTATTTGGTTATGCTACATATCTGTTACGATGAAATATTGAAAAAGTGTCGACGAATATGTATATGTGCAATAAGGTAAGGAATGATGAGTAGTGGTTAGGGACTCTGGTTTGTGAAAAAGGATGTTGGAAACCAAGAATCGTACTTTAAGAGTTATGAAATGTGTGTAAATGCATAATGTATTACAATGCTGGTGAAAATTTTTTGGACACTATTATATTTAAATGATTTTATTTCTACAGATTTGTAACGCAAATTCTTGACCTGTGAATTTTTTTTATATGAGACTGCCACCGTAGCGGAAACTGGTGTCGTAAATATTTCGATAAGACAGTTAAGTGACCACCTGCACGTAATGCGTTGTGGGCACCCAGCTGCGCGACAACCACCTGACAAAAGAAAGCCAGTGTGTGCCTGTCAGAGGCACAGGTGAAAAAAAAAAGAGGCCATTATCCTCGCTATTGACATTCCTTTGTAGAAAGCATCGTAAATACGACACCCTCAAACTTGAAAACATGATTACACTGTAGAGTTCTTAATTTATGATATTTACTGAAATGAAATGATGAGAAACATTTTATATCTATTGTCTTTCTAGCTGAGAGATTGCTCATTTTGTTTAACATTCAGTTTCTATCTGCACTGCAGCATTGGTTAAAAGAAAATTTAATAGATGTACTAATATCACTATTTTCTGTCTACAGACCCAGTAAAGAATCATTTTATGATTTACTTTCTTGGAAAAGAGAGCACAAATAGACATTTCCCTTCACGGGAATTGCAAAAATAATTTTTTTACGATTTGGTAACTTATCTGCTAGCGTATGTTCTCGTGATGCATCACTCTAGTGTTAAGATGTGACATAGGTATTAAACATTTTTACTGTAATATTTTTTCTGCTTCAGCTTTGTCATGTTTAGATATAAATTATTACATTTATTGCTGCTCGCTATGCTTACTTGCATTTTTTTTTGTCATTGCTGTTTGTATTAATTGTTTTGTGCTGCTGCTGCTGCTGCCTTGTCCCTTAGTTAAGCATCTGAGCTCAGTAGATTTAAGTTAGCTTAAGAGGGGGTAGACTATATAAGAAACTAACTATGATGAATTGGAAGAAAAGCATTGAGAAGCTTTAAGAAAATGGTTTGGCCAAAAAAGTAGTGTACAGTGGAGAAAAACTATTTTTGAAAGAGGATGTGAACAGAATACAGAAAGCAGGTTTAGATAGGACTTTTTGGGAATAATGATAAACTAAGGGAGATCTCTATGCAAAATACTGCAGTAAAACAAACCCTGTCCTTTCCTTTCGTATTATCCCTCTATGTGTTTATGTACCCTTGTGTATTTGTCTTTTTCCTATCTTTATGTGTTTAGCTAATAAGATTTATGTTGTAGAGTTTTTCAAATACTATGTTATTTTCTTTGTAAATATGTTCAGACATTATTTATTGTGTTTTGTTTTAATGCTCATGTGTGAAGTTGATGTTTCAAAAGTTATTCTGAACTTTATGTATGTACTTATGTCATAATTTTTGTAACACTGATGTATTTGCTATTTCGATTCTTTTGTAAGGCCTGTACTACTGCTAATGTTGTCTGTATTGTTATGTTCTTTAAAGATGTATTTTGTACCTTTGTTATTGTATTCTTATGTTATAAAATTGTAATTGACACCAGTTCATCAAATTAAGTAACTTGTAACTTACATTTCACTGCACACGTTTCTGTTGGTCATAGTATATGGACAATATGTGAGAAGTAGGGATTGATAGTGTTTGCACATGTGTTAATAATTCAGTAAGGGACTGGATAACAGCATTGCTGGTTGTAAGGACATTTCAAAAACAATTTTTGTGAGTGCACAAGTGGTGGTTATGGACTTGCTATATTATCTGCAAGGCTCTTCAATGGTGATTGTGCACCTGCACAGTCAAACAGATAGCTGCTGGCCATCTCTACAAGGACTGAAGTGGGTCTACACCTTTGATGACTCACCAATACCATTATTTCTACAAGGACTGCACTGGGTCTGCACCTCTGGTGGCCCAACAATACCGTAATCTCTACCAGGACTACAATGGGTCTACTCTGTGATGACCTATCTACCAATATTCTTCAAAACTTCGACTGACTCTGCTGTGGGTTTGCTCTGTTGTGGCCCATTACCTGTCTGCATGTCAAGAGTCAGCACTGTCTTTCTGTTGGAAGGACAACACTACTTCTTCAAGACTGCATGGAAATCCACTACTTCCGTGTGCATTTTCTTTTACTACTCAGACTTTGAGAAATTTTACTTTGATGAATGATCAGGACTGTCTTTATGGACTGTGGGAAAATTTTAGCTTTTGACCAACATTGTATCGATAGGTGTGTGCATTTCATTTCTTTGTTATTGTAATTATGAAAAAAAATTTCAAATCTGTATTGGCCACTGCCCAAAACAATTTGTAAATTTTTTTGTGGGGAGCATGGGGGCTATGTAAGTAGGCTGTTTAAGTTTTCTTATTGGTAACTCCACATAGCGCTCTGTATGAAAAATCACTGGCTGTGCTGTGCGCAGTCTGTGGCTAGTTTGCATTGTTGTTTGCCATTGTAGTGATGGGCAGCGGCAGCTGGATGCTAACAGCGCATAGCGTTGCGCAGTTGGAGGTGAGCCGCCAGCAGTGGTGGACGTGGGGAGAGAGATGGCGGAGTTTTGTAATTTGTAAGACTGGATGTCATGAACTATCATATATACGGTCCGCGCAGCTCCCCCCGTCAGAGGTTCGAGTCCTCCCTCGGGCATGGGTGTGCTGTGTTGTCCTTAGGATTAAGTAGTGTGTAAGCTTAAGGACCGATGACCTCAGTAGTTTGGTCCCATTAGACCTTACCACAATTTTTTTTTGTGTTGGACGGAGAATTACCCGAACATTTGACATACCGATGAGCTTAAAATCCGACGAAACATCCTTCTTTGCTATTCATTCAAAATTACTCATGTCCACGAGATGCTTCCTGTTGACCTGCCTGCAAGAAAGACCTTTGCCTTAGAATTTCCTGCTCGCATGGAAGTGGACAATTATTGACCGTGGAAGATTTTGTGGACACGAAGCCCACTTCCATCTGACAGGAATGCGTTAATAGACAGAATTGTCGAATATGGGAAAGTGGAAATCCATACGCAAATCAACCAGTACCACTTTATCCTGAAAATGTCACTGTGTGGTGCGGGTTTACAGTATCATTTATCATAGGGCCATATATTTTCGAAGAGACAGGTGCTTCCGGTCCTGTTACCTGTACCGTCACTCGTAAGCGCCATTGGTGTCTTATCCGCAACCACGTCATTCCAGCTCCCCGACAGCGTGGATGTTTGGATAGGGTCATTTTTATGCAAGCCAGTGCACTTCCGCACATTGTAAATTCAGTTAAGTAGCTGCTGAAGTGCTATTTCGGAAATGCTAGATTTATCAGTCGCCAGTTCCCTACAGCTTGGCCGTCCCGATCACCTGTTCTCAGTCTGTGTGACTTCTGGCTGTGGAGCCATCTGAAAGATTTTGTGTTCAGTGTTCAGACTGTAAACTTTCTGCATTGAAGGCACGTATTACACAACACATTCTGAATGTGACAGCGGAATGACTTCGATCAGTTGTGAAACATTTCAACTTGTTGCAGAAAACGGCGGACAGCATACTGAATATGTTTTGGGCCAGTCACAAGGAAATTAATAATCCGATTTGATTTTTATTGGTGCTTTTTATGCGGTTTTTGGTCTCCGCACAGTGAAAAATCGACGTAATTGACGCTTTTTATAAGGATTTTGGCCTCAGGACAATTAAAAACCGATGTGAGTGATGCTTTTTATGCTGTTTTTGACCCCAGGACAATTAAAAATCTATTTTTTTCATCTGATGTCATATGACCTTTCCGTGATGGATGGGCTTACGTAACTGACAGCATCACCCCTGTACATCCATGCACACTGAGTAGTACAGTTCGTTAACGTCAAACGTACACCTTAGGCAGTGTGGTAAGATTCGTTTGTCATTTGTAGTCGAACACTATTACTATGCTGCTTATTATTATAATGCTTACAGCGCTATCTTTTGCTACATTTTGTAACTATTTATTTTTCTTCTGCCATACGTTTCCCCCTCCACCGATAATATTCCATTGCAGTTTGGCGTCATTCTGACCAGTGGTGTTATTTCTACAGCGATTTGAAAGTTTAATTATCTGGTGATTCTTATCAACATTTGAAAACGTTGGAAGCGAAGTAGACGACGCTGCGGCAAGTGATTTAAGACACATGGGGCTGCGAATGATGGCAATGCCCCAAAAGTGGACGACAAATGTCGAACGTGTCTCAAGATGACGTACCTCGCATCAGGGGCAAGGTTGGACTTGTCCATCTTATTCTCGCGAACAAGGGACAGTAATACAATAATAGGCTGCACTTGTGTTGAGTTGCGTCATCTGGTGACATGTTCAACATTTTTCGTCCACTTTTGAGGTATTCCCAACATTTGCGTTCCCATGTGTCTTAGATTAAATTACTTGTCTCAGCGTCATCTACATCGCTTCAGAAGTCTTAAACTTTAATCAGGATCATCCAGTATAAAACTTGTTTTCTACTTCGCCGACTGCAGGTTCGATCCCACGAAGAAAATTATAAACTCACGTGATTTCTCGCGTCCACTGACGAAGAAAAACCGTTATACATTATTTCTTTGATCTCTTAGTTTTACTAAAGAGAGAAATAGCTTTTTCTATTTTTGCTCTTTCTGAAACATCAAGTTTCGCAAGGTAAATCACCTACTCTAGCATAAATCCACACCATCTGTCAAGTTCTAACAGAGTGAGAATCAGGCATCTGTTTTGTTCCCATTGTACACAGTATTAAAAGGTTCCCTCTTAAAAGTAAATGAAAACCACAGTTTTCATCATTGTGTACAGTAACGTGTACGGGATTTGCGCAGTTTCAAGGAGAAATTACTCGTGTAAAAATGGTTCAAATGGCTCTAAGCACTATGGGACTTAACATCTGAGGTCATCAGTCCCCTAGAACTTAGAACTACTTAAACCTAACTAACCTAAGGACATAACACACATCCATGCCCGAGGCAGGATTCGAACCTGCAACCATAGCTGTCGCGTGGTCCACACTGAAGCGCCTAGAATCGCTCGGCCAAACCGGCCGGCAAATTACCCCTGTACATGATGTCTGCTACTGTATGTGGTTAATCTAATGAGTTTACTACACTAATATTATTGTTCAGTCCAAAGCGCTTTGTTTGTCTTTTCTTGTTACATGTACGTCGCAAGGGTCTGGCAAGAGCCGAAGACTACACGTCTTGCAACACGAGTTTATTACGCCACCGTATTCAATACCCAAGTGACTGACGGTCGTCCAGCAGGAATAGAACCAAGATGGTATTCGACATCTCCTGCAGCGATTGTGATCTGACAGTGATATCCTTGGGCTATTCGGAAAGTAATAAAAACCACAATGAAAATCGTATGAAGCTTTGGACAGATGAGTTGAGCACTGTCTCCACTAAACCTGTCGATCGTTTCACGTCGCTCTTTTCAGTTCGGAACAAACAGTGGGCACGTAAATAGACCCACACCAATCGTGTGCGTCAAGTGTGGATGCCGGCTGAGAGGTTTCGCCTGATTTCATGCAACTCCGCATAACATAACTGTTATACATTTTAATCTTCATGACAATTCATAACACCAAAAACAGATAAAATACCTTCTGCACCATCCAAAATTTTCGCCGTTTAATATCCGCTCATAACTTGCGCTGTGCTTTTGATTCTGAAGCTGTAAGGTGTATCATAGAAACAATATTTAATACTTAATCAATGTACCAAAGTGTTTATTTTTGACTGCGTATAATTGATAGTAATTAAACTAAAATATTTCAAATTGCTGGTTAATTGCCAAGGGAACTTTACTGAAATGTTTCGACAGCATCGACAAATTGTTAGTAGCTGTGCCGTTTATATTTACGTGTGGAGAGTCTCTGTCGCGTTGCGAGCAGAGAGGAGGCAGAGCAGCTTGAGTGATGAAAGAGTGCGGAAGCGTTTGTTTGGCGCTCCCGCCGACGCGTGCGCAGCCATGCACGCGACTGTGTAGACGCGCCTGATTTGTTAACCCGCGACTATTGAGAGCGTGGTAGGAGTGGACAGGCGGAGGAAGCTGCAATTCCACCTATTGCCTGTCCCACAACTATCTGTGGTTCTGAAGGCGACTCGGGGTTCTTTTCACCAGAACAGCAGCAGCAGCAACAACGACAGCTCAGCATTGTTGTCGGCTACATTCTTCGTCGTCCGCACGGCTATAACATCGTAAGACTGTTAAGACATTGCCCAGCAACATTTCTTTCGCAAAGTATGAATAACTTGAATAATAACTTGCAATAGTTAAGACTTGTGGGGAACATGTGCTGTCATCGTCCTCGTCGTCAGACCAAATAGGGTCCCTTTCCTTTCCATCCAATCACCGAGTGTCGTAAGAACATGAAAAGTGATTAACTATTTACTATCAGTTTGTGTGTTTGCTAATGAACAGTTTCAGTCTAAATTTTCTGCCACAGTAACTGTATTGCACATCAGAGACTACTTAAAGTAATGTAAAATTTCACTGGCAAAACTAATAACTAAAGATACTGCACGAATTAATAGTGCACAATTTCATTTAATCTGTATTTAGCTTAGCGATGACTTCTGCTGGCTTGGTATGTATTTTATTGTTGTTATTTTAAAAGTAAAACCAATTGTTCATTTGCTTAAAGTAAATTCAGTTCAACCTTTCAATAATGAAAAGTAAATAACTTGCTTTTCTCTGAATTTTCCATTACGTTACACTGAGGTTACTGAAAGTTATTTTTTTACGTAACGAAGTTCAAGTTAAAAAAATGGTTCAAATGGCTCTGAGCACTATGGGACTCAACTGCTGTGGTCATCAGTCCCCTAGAACTTTGAACTACTTAAACCTAACTAACCTAACGACACCACACACATCCATGCCCGTGGCAGGATTCGAACCTGCTACCGTTGCAGTCGCACGGTTCCGGACTGCGCACCTAGAACCGCGAGACCACCGCGGCCGGCAAGTTCAAGTTAAGCCAGTCATTTATTTAACCAGTAATTCCATTATCGTTACTTTCAAAATTTAGTATTTCAGAATAAGTAACTGCAAAGTCAGTGTTCCCTGTTTAAATTATTTTTTCGTAAACTGTTGTGCTCTGGAGAAGCGTCAGAACCTTCTGTTGCCTCGGCAGTGATTATTTGCTTAAAATTCTTTGCCATTACCTTTCTCAGGATATTGGAGATTCATTGCCCTAACGGCCTGGCGATATTTTAATTATCCCTTTTTTGGCGGATCTGTATATTCTTTGTGCTATCTGTGATTTTTGTATTAAATATTTCGAGGTACCCTAACCCCCCCCCCCCCTTCCCCGCCCCACCCCACGCGGTTCGTGAGTGATTGCATTATATTTCACCCATTTCAAAATTATCATCTAAATTTCGTGTAAATTTCGAATAGATTCTTCCTTCAGAAGAGTCTGTTGTACACTTTCCTCCAAATAACCGGTGTTATTTTCCTTTGGTAACGACTGCCTTATTCGCTGTAAAATTTCATGAGGCTTAAGCGATCACGGTCAGTTTTATAGCAATCCAGTAGGTCGATCAGTAAGGAGGAGGTTACAAATTCGCCGTTGCACATTGCAGGGGCAATGACGTCGCTCCTGCAGCGTTTTCAATATAAAGTGTTTTATGACCCATCATACAGCCCGGACTTGGCTCCCTCTGATTTACATCTCTGCTCACATGAAATGCTAACTATGAAGGCAACATTTTGGAACACCCAACAAGCACCACATTAAGGTGGAATTGGCACAAAGCTCAGACGGATGCCTTCTTTGACGAGGATAGTAAAACGTTTGTACAATGCAACGACACATGTCTTATTCGCAGCAGCGTCTATGTAGAGAAGTAGCAAGAAGGTGCAGCAAACTGTTGCAAAGAAAAACTTTTGATTTTCATTGTCGTTTCGATTTCGTGACCGATCGCACCTTACCTCGAGAATAGCCTACTTATCAACGAACGAATGTTCAGACATGTCGCGCCGTTATGCCTGTAAGGCCGGCAACACATCATACATTACACCGTCGGGGGTTGCCGGTATGTCAGGCAATCGCTTCTCGCCGAAAAGCAGAGTTCCTATTGTCCCACTAGACGGCGGCTGCCGAGCTGCCATAGGTCGCGGGAGATACTTGCTTCCGCCATCCATGTGATCCAAAATACATACAGAGATATTCTGCTGTTGGACGGTATTTAGGAAAGCGCACGGCCGTCCAGTGGCAGTTCACTCCGAGCCAGGACTCCAGTTCGGACATTCAGTTCCGTGCCGAAAAGATCATCTTAGCCGCCGACTAGCCACCGCTGCCGCAGACAGCCCCCTGGCTCCCTCCAATGGCGCCGACAGAACTGTCTTCGTTGTTGTGAATGTTACAAAACAATGCTTACATCATTCATGTAGAACATCGACTGTATACTTTTCTAATGGGTCTTTAACTGTAGGCGAAAGACGTTGAAAGCTTCTGTTGAATGTTAACACTATGCATACACGGAAAACTTAAATTTTTTGCTGGTGTAACACTTAGGGTGCTTCAAGACGGTGTCACTCGTGTAACAAACCTTTTTCTAGACTACAGTCAGCGACTTTCAGCTTGTGTATCAGATGTTATTATTCGTCAGAGTAGACGAACAATGTTCCTTATTTATTTAAAATTAACTTTTTCAAAATCTTTGGCATTTTTTGTGCCGTGTACGGTGAATTCTTCATATTCAGTGTGAGACATGTCTTGGAAAATGTGCTCGGTCTCTTCTTGGCCATCCTCGAGTTAAGGTAATTTTATGGAATAAGTAAGGCATTTTATTACATGGCCACTTGGTGTATGTACATTGATGGAAAAAATATTCCATCACCAAAAAGGAGTTGTGCGACATAAACGAATCAGGTAGACGTGTTTGTGGGCAGACGTGTTTCTACAACTGAAAGATGATTGTTCAAATTTTGCGCCAGTCGTATAAGAATGGCACTACTAGCGCCACTATGAGGATGCAAATCAGGTTTGCTTTAAATGCATGCTGTAACGGTCGTGAGCGTTACTTACCTGTAAGGTTGCGCATGGTGAGGTGATGTTACTGAAGATCCCCTTCAAGGTGACAAAGATTCCAGTATTAACACCTCATTGAACTTGAACGAGGTCATGTAATAGGGCTATGTGAAGCTGCATGTTCCTTCTGCGATTCTCTAGGAAGACCTGGCAGGAATGTGGCCATTGTACATGACTGCTGGCAGCCGTGGTCACGAGAAGGCATGGTTTCGGGAAGACCGGGCTTTGGATGGCCACGTGGCGCTACCGAGAGGGAAGACCGTCGTGTTCGACGTTTGGTTCCTGCGCATCGTACCGCATCTGCACCAGCAATCTGAGCAGCAGTTGGCCCCACAGTGACACAAGGAACTGTTACAAATCGGTTACTTGCAGGACACCTCCCAGCCAGACGCCCTGTAGCGTGCATTCCACTGATCTAAAACCACCACCATATGCGACTTCAGCTCATTGGAGGGCAGGATGGAGGTCTATTGTTTTTTCTGATGAAGGCTGGTTCTGCCTCTTTACCAGTTGTGGCGCTGTGTTGGTTAGGAGACCATTTAACAGCCTGTCTGCATGCTGCACACAATGTGCCTACAACTTGAGTAATCGCCTGGAGTGCTATTTCGTAGCACGGCAGGAGCACTGTCGTGGTTATCCCACACAGCTTGATTGCAAATTAGTTCGTTAATTTGGTGCTTCGACGTGTTGTGCTGCCACTCATGAACAGAATTCCTGGGGATGCTTTCCAACAGGATAACGCTCGCCCACATACGGCCGTTGTAACCTAACATGCGCTACAGAGTGTCGATATGTTGCCTTGGCCCGCTCGATCACCACTTCTGTCTCCAATCTATCACATGTGGGGCGTCGTCGGACGACAACTCCGTCGTCATCCACAAACAGCATTAATCGTTCCTGTGTTGACCAACTAAGAGCAATAGCATAGAGCTCTATTGCACAAACTGACATCCGACACCTGTAAAACACAATCCATGCACGTCTGCATGCTTGCATTCAACATTCTGGTGGTTACCCCGGACATTAATGTACCAGCATTTCACATTTGCAATGGCTTATCTTGCGTTTACATGAATCTGTGATCTTGCGTTGTTGGTCATTAATTATATTACCTAGACAATTGTATTCCCGAAATTTCAATAAAATATTCAAATGTGTGTGAAATCTTATGGGACTTAACTGCTAAGATCTGTAGTCCCTAAGCTTACACACTGCTTAAGCTAAATTATCCTAAGGACAAAGACACACACCCAAGCCCGAGGGAGGACTCGAACCTCCGCCGGGACCAGCCGCACTTTCCGTGACTGTAGCATCCTAAACCGCTTGGCTAATCCCGCGCGGCTCCAAAATTTAATTACTTTATTTTTATCACTTTTTGGTACTGCAGTTTTTTCCCGTCAGTGTAGTTGATGGAAATAAAACAGGTAAAAGTGTTTAATAAAATTCAATTAGTATTCATTTTATGAAGTATACCACCTGTTACTTACATGAAGAAGATTTCAGTCGTGCCTATTATGAGATTTTAATCAACTGGTTGGATATATATGTCAAAACTTCGAGAAGTGAGTGAAGTTAGAAGTATATTTTAGCTTTATGACACTTCGACAATGAGGATTTACGAAAGAATAATTTTGTGTTTCTAAGACAGGAAAGAGATACAAACTGTGCGTTACTAAAAAATTTACATTAAAATTACCTGAGAAATAACCACATGTTAAGTTAATTTTGAAAATTTAACTGCTAGAGGTCGAGCGGTTCTATGCGTTTCGGTCCGGAGCCACGCGACTGTTATGGTCGCCTGTTCGAATCCTGCCTCGGGCGTGGATGTGTATGATGTCCTTAGGTTAGTTACGTTTAAGTAGTTCTAAGTTCTAGGGGACTGATGACCTCAGATGTTAAGTCCCATAGTGCTCAGAGCCATTGGAACCATGTTTTAACTGCTAGAGCAGTAACCATGGTAGAAACCGACGAATCATCGATCTCATTGTGTGCCTGTTAAAACAGCTTCTCTGTTTGTCTGGGCGAAGGACAAAATCAGTGACTGAACTAATGACAATTTCCAAAAGTAACGACAGAACAGAATTTTATTTTCTCTAACGTGTTCCTCAAATCAGGTCAGTCAGCATATATTCATGGATTTAACGAAATACAGTTAAATTGTAAGAAGCACCATACGAAATTATGGTGATGACAGATCAGCACATGATCTTAACATCATAAATTATATTCTTTAATATTGTTTCATTTTCGAAAGCGATCCGTGTCACAACAAATACGGAATACTGTGTCACAAATAATAGATGCCTGATATGTTTACCTCCGTCGGCAGTGGTGAATAAGGTGCCAAGAGCTGGAAGATTGGCGTGAACCTTGAGTAGTGGTAGTGTCTACCAACGCCTTCGGCAGATGATGAGGCAACGGTCGGTCAAAAGAAGCGCCGCACTGTGGTTTTGAGTCTGATCACGAAGTCAGGCTTTATCTTTCTTTCCCATTTACATAAATAGTAAGAAAACTTTTAACCGTTTATTGTGACATTATACATGCAGCTCGGTTAACACGATAGCTGGCCTCCGTTCACAGTCGATGAATATAACGGTGCACCGTAGTAAGTCGGTGCCATGTGCTCATGTCGCCTTTACAATATTCACTTCCTTTCCCTATATAAGTGTCTCTGCCCTAAGCAAAGTCGTGAAAACCAAGAACACACACATGTTTATTTAAAAAACGGCAGCACATTAAAATTCATTGGGAAGGTCTGTGGCGTTCGTGAAAACAATGTTATACCGGGTTCAACGTTCGTGCAGCTACGTTCCGTCTATGCAACTAACTGAAGGTAGTTTGTTTATTCATATACGTATTTCGTTTCTTCTATTTTTGAACCATCTCCAGCGGCTTGTAATACATATTTCTTTTTAAAAGTATAATAAATGCATTATGTGGTAGTTACAATATGTTACTATGTTACATTTTTGTCACGTTTTTCTCCTGTTTTTTAGGTTAGAATCAACTTTTGTAGCACAAATTTCGTGTTGTGAAATTATCGTTCGGCGTTACTTACGATTTCCAGTGCTGCTAGCCCATGTGTGCGGTTCTGGAGATGTGTTCATTAGTCTTCATGCTCCAGTTGGCCGATTTCCGGCGTTCTTCCACCAACATTTGATTCAACACATCGCATAAATCTCTTGCACTTTACATTCTGTGTTCGACATGAGTGTGTTTTCGGTGTATAGTGTTGCCAACTGTCGCTGTGTGTTTATCTCTCGTCTTTTGTTTGCTTTGTGTGTGTGGGTTGATATTTTCATTTGTTTTATGTGTGTGTTTAACATATTTAAGTGCAGATATTTTTATACATAGCGTCTCAATATGTACATACAGTCAGAGTGTTTGTTGTTTTTTCTCTGCTACAAACAGTCTTTCGACGAACCTGTCACGTAATTCACTATCTGATATTTTTTGCACAGTCGTAACTACACCACTAAGTGGACTAAGCAGGTCAGTATAGACTACCTGTTTTGCGTCGGCACTTAAACACCTGACCAATTGCCCATGAGAAAAAAGCATTAATAGCGTACTCTTTTGACATCTACTTTAGAGTTACAAACTAACTTTAAAACATAAAAATCCTCATAGATATAGTTATTTATCTGCAAATGACGTAAACAGTGATGTAATGTTCAGTATACCGCTCTCGGTCTCCAACAGAAATATCTGCACGTACACCCGTTACCGAATGTTTGTTGTTGTGGTCTCCCGTTCGACGACTAGTTTGATTAGCTCTCCATGCTACTGTATCATGTACAAGCCTCTTGTTCTCCGAGTAACCACTGCAACCTATATCCTTCTGATTCTGCTTGGTCTCCTTTTACGGTTTATATTCCCCCACACTTCCCTCCAGTACTAAATTAGTGATCCCTTGACGTCTCAGAATGTGGGCTACCAACCGATTCCTTTCTCCTAGTCAAGTTGTGTCAGAAATTCCTTTGCACCCCAATTCTCTTCAGTAACTCCTCGGTAGCTACGTGATCTAACCATCTAATCTTCAGCATTATTCTGTAGCACCACTTTTCAAAAGCTTCTACTGTCTTCTTGTCTAAACTGTTTATCGTCCATGTTCCACTTCCATAGATAGCTACACTCCATACAAATACGTTCAGAAAAGACTTCCTAACAGTTAAATCTGTATTCGATGTTAACAAATTTCTCTTCTTCAGAAATTCTTTCCTAGCCACTGCCAGTCTACATTTAATATCCCCTCTATTTCGGGCATCATCAATTATTTTGCTGCCCAAACAGTAAAACTCATCTACTGCTTTATGTGTCTCGTTTCCTAATCTACTTCTCCCACCATCACTCGATTTAATTCGACTACTTTCCATTATCCTTGTCCTTTGAATAAAGTGTTTATTCCGTTCAATTGTTCTTCCAAGTCATTTGTTGTCTCTGAAAGATTTACAATGTCAAAGGCAAACCTCAAAGCTTTTTACTTTTTCTAAACTTTTGTGTAAACTCCTAAGGGATCAAACTGCTGAGATCATCGGTCCCTAGACTTACACACTACTTAAACTAATTTAAAGTAACTTATGCTAAGAACAACACACACACCTATGCCCGAGGGAGGACTCGAACCTCAGACGGGAGGGACCGAGTAATCCGTCACTTGACGCCTCAAACCGCGCGGCCACTCTGCGCGGCTTACTTGTTTTCCCTTAACTTTAATTCCTGCTCCAATTTTTTTTCTTTTGTTTCCTTTACTGCCTCCTCAGCGTACAGCTTGAATAACAATGGCGATAGCCTACAAACCTGTCTCACTCTCTTCTCAACCACTGCTTCCCTTTCATACCCCTCGACTCTTATAACTGCCGTCTGGTTACTGAACAAGTTGTGAATAGCCTTTCGCTATTTTACTCCAACTGCGTTTAGAATTTCTAAGAGAGTATTTCAGTGAAGATCGAAAAAGCTTTCTAAATGTCTACAAATGATATAAACGTGTGTTTGCCTGTCCTTAACCTATCTTCCAAGAAAAGTCGTGGGGTCAGCATTGCCTTGCGTGTACCTAATTTGCTCCTGAATCCAAACTGATTTTCCCCGAGATCAGCTTTTACCGGCGTTTCCATTCTTCTATGAAGAATTCATGTTAGTATTTTGCAACACTGACTGGTTAAACTGATAGTTCGATAATATTCACATGTGGCACTACCTGCTTTCTCTGAAATTGGAATTATTACGTTATTATTGTAGTCTGAGCGTATTTCACCTGTCTCATACATCTTGCCCCAGTAGGTGGATGTAGTTAGTACTGATTAATTTGTGTTACATGTCTCTTACGTAGAGATCAAGGGACTCTGTATTTTTGCTACGGTTTCTGGATTGATTATTGTGACATGACCAAGTTGACCGACTTTGTGATGAAGGAGGTCTGACTCAGTTAATATGGTAGAGGTGTAGTCCACTATCTTCTCCTTTATGTACTTCTCTTGACATTCGTTATGAATACCCGTCGCTCTACACCATCTGCGAGCCCCGAGCGATCTTTTCCGCCAGCTATTTTGGAGTGTTTATAGGGATTTAAGATGTGATTCCCCAAGCCGCGCATCAGAAAATAATTGTTGGCTGCACTCTCGATTTGTGAAGCTGTATTTTTGTCTTTTGATTTAAATCTTTGCTGGCGAAAAATTGTATCAGTGCTCTGGTATTTTTAAATTTTGTTTTCTTCCGTTCACTGCTGTTAGTTGTGAACGTTAATGATTTACGCAGGACGATGCTGACGTATTTTGTAGTGGCCGAGCACTGGGTTTCTTCACCAAGTATTTGAAATATTGTCCTTTGCCAAAGTTTCCACGATATTTGTTTCGCTTTCTGTTGGTAACCCAGTCAACGTCAGGAGCGCCGTGTCATCTGTGTATGCGACACAGCTACAGCTTCGTAGCAACGGTCTGAGTCAGCTCTTCCTGACAGTGACTCTACAGGACGACGGATGTGCTAGGGCGCCCTCATGAGTCACAACCAATCAAGGAGTCACTCACAGCTGACGAAGGTTTGTCGGGGATGGGAGCCAGGGACGCACATCCCTCTTGGCAACAAGCCGGACTCGCTGACGTCAAGCAATGTTAGGAAGCCATGAATATACTACCATGCTCCCACCCCCCCTCCCCCCAGATACACCTAAACTCGTAGTCCGTAGGACACTATAACGTGTGTGTGCCAGAGAATACACTGCACTAACCTTATATAAACGGAAGTAGCCCATCTCAGTAACTCCGCTCATGAATATTTCAGTACCTAGTAAACGATAGAAAATCATTAAGTAAAACGGAAGTGATGTCAGGCATTCCCCAAGCAAATATTATACAGATGATGCTGTCATTTTCTGTCAGGAAAGTCATGAGAATATCAAAACCAATTGCAGAAGATTTGGACACGATATCTGAATGGTGCGTAATGTGGCAATCGTCCATCAATAAGGAAAAGTGTGAAGTCATCCACATGGATATAAAAAGAAATCCGTGAAATTTCAAGTACATGGTAAATCACACAAATCTAAAGGCCGTCAATTCAACTAAATACCTAGGCGCTACTATCAGGAAGAACTGAAAATGGAACGATCACAGATAATATTGAGGGAAAGGCAAACCAAAGACTATGTTTGCTTGTCAGAAAACTTAGTATTGCTAAGAGTATGGTTGTGTTATGTGGGTTCCTTACCAGATCGCACTGACGGAGGATATCGAAAAAGTTCAGAGAAAGACAGCTCGTTTTGTAGTATCGCGAAATAGGGGAGAGGGTGTCCCGCATATGGTAAGTAAGTTGGGATGGCAGTTATTAAAACAAAGCCGTTTTTCGTTCCGGTGAGATAATTTCACGAAATTTCAGTCACCAATTTTCTCCTCTGAATGTGGAAATGTTACATTTTCGGCAATACCTGCACAGGAAGAAATCACCGTCATAATAAAATAGGGGAAATCAGAGCTCGTACAGAATGATTTAAGGGCTGATTTTTCCCGCGGGCTGATTAAGAATGGAACGGCGGAGAAGCTGTCTGAAAGTGGTTCGAAGGACCCTCTGCCAGGCACTTAAGTGACTTTAAAAGTTCTCTAGAATCATATAGTTTAATTTGATGAAAATTAATCGTGGGAAAGGCAGATGTTAGAGACTCATTGGGAGGATCGTCATATATTCGACTCTTGAAGGAGGTACCATACAAATGCCTTGTTCGACTGATGCTTGAGTTCCGATAGCGTACAATCTCAGATGACCAATGTATTGCTCCCTCTACATACATCTCGCGAAAGGGCCACTAAGATAAAGCCAGTCATCTTCGAGTTCACATGCAGACTTTCCAACAGTCACTCTTCCCGAGCATCATTCTCAACAGGAACACGAAGGAGGAGGCGAGATAGTGGTAGGTGAAATACAGGGTGTATCAAAAACAATCGTCCGATTTTTAAAAAAATCATAACTATAATGTTATTTAAGATGTGTGCGTGAAAAACGTACTGTTGGAAAGAGCAAACTCTATAGTCTTACATGGTTTTCTCTAGGTAGCAGCAGTGTGTACCCATTTCAGTTCTAGTAAAAATGGTGTTGTGACAATAGTAAGCGTTTTGTGTTCTACGTTTTGCGCAGTGCGGGTCAGTAATAACTGTTCAGCGTGACTTTCTTACTAGGTATGGTGTGAACCCTCCTGCAATACAGAACGTTAGTCGATGGCAAGGACAATTCTGAGAAACAGGCTGTTTGTGTAAAGGAAGATCACCGGGCCGTCCTCAAGTGTCTGACACAGACGTCGAACGCATCCGCCATAGTTTCACAAGGAGTCCGCAGAAGTCCGCTCGCAGTGCATCTCGACAGCTCAACATGCCCCCGATGTCCGTCTGGCGCGTGTTGCATCGATGTTTACACATAAAACCATACAAAATTCAGCTACTGGAAACTTTTCGTGAAGGTGACAAATAATAACGTGTGGACTTCTGTAATTTCGTTTATGGAAAGACGGAGGATGACAGTTTTCTTCCACGCTTAGTGTTCAGTGACGAGGCAACATCCCATTTAAATGGAAAGGTGAACCGCCATAATGCGAGAATATGGGGTATGAAACAACCATATGAAGTTGTACAACATGGGAGGAACTCTCCAAAATTTAATGTTTTTTTGTGGAGTTTCACGGGAAAAGGTGTATAGTCCCTTTTCTTTGCCGAGACCGCTGTTAAAGGGAAGCACATATTTCGATATGCTTGAGAATTTCTTTTCCCACAGCTGGAAACTGATTCGAACGGCTTTATTTACCAATATGATGGGGCACCGTAACACTGCACTAGCGAGGGAATTTTTAAATCAAAGGACTACTGAACGATGGATCGGTCGCACTGGACCAAATGATTCAGCCTTACATTGCTGGCCTCCAAGGTCACCGGACCTGACTGTATGTGATTATTTCTTGTGGGGATTTATAAAAGACTCAGTTTATGTGCCTCCATTACCAACAACAATGAATGAACTGAGACATCTCATAACAACAGCTGTGGAAGCTGTAACTAGTGGCACGCAAAACAACAAGTGGCGCAAGCCCCCTCCATGAAAAACACGACCATACCATAACACCACAGCCTTCGAATTTTACTGTTGGCACTACACACGCTGGCAGATAAGGTTTACCGGGCATTCGCCATACCCACATCCTGCCATAGGATCGGCACATTACGTACCGTGATTCGTCACTCCACACAACGGTTTTCTAATGTTCAATCATCCAATGTTTACGCTCCTTACACCTAGCGAGGTGTCGTTTGGCGTTTACTGGCGTGATGTGTGGCTTATGAGCGGCCGTTCCACCTTCTTTAACTGTCAGTGGTCTCTGTCAGTCAACAGCCGAGGTCACCTTGCATGCTTTCTGCTGTACGTGTCCCTTCACGTTTCCACTTCACTATCACATCGGAGACAGTGGACCCAGCTATGTTTAGGAGTGTGGAAATCTCGCGTCTGACATAACTACACCCAATCACCTGACCACGTACAATGTCCATGAGTTCCGCGGAGCGCCCCATTTTGCTCTCTCACGATGTCTAGTGACTTCTGAGGTCGTTGATATGGAGTACGTGGCAGTAGGTGGCAGCACAATGCACCTAATATGAAAAAGTAAGTTGTTGGGGTGTCCGTATACTTTTGAGCACATAATGTAATCTTGGAGGAGGACTCTGGCACCGTAACCATATTGCTTCGTAATATTTATTTTATTGCAGTTTTTGACACAGTTTTTCTGTTTTTACTTTCGTGAAAATCATCCCCTCAACAGTCACTCAGCTCTACAATCGAAACAATACCATCTCGTACGCTGTTGATGTTAATGTATCTACATTTTCAAATGGAATTTTTTACACTAAATACCTTGTGGAAATATAGTTTCTGTGGAATGAAGTCCTTAAGGAGGTGATCGGCCTGACCGATACTGGGCAGTCCAAAATTGCATCTCAGTACCATTTTCTTTCATCAAAACTAATATCTGTGGGTGTTTGCTACTGCAGTTAAGGCAGGCAAACAACAGACTACAACAATCGTTCAAACATATCTGACGTTTATACATGAGTGAGTTACTGATTGTTTTACTGTACGTAACATTTCTCGGACAACGCTGAACAATGTCTTTTACATAACTGAAATATCGTAAGTTTATTAGTCGCATACGAGCTTCAGGTACGAACCACCTACGTTCTTCTGAATTTTAATATACTTAAAAATGTATTTTAAGTATAGCAATGTAAGTTAATTTTTCAGGAATATATACTGAGCTTCAGTTTCAATTATGAGCATCTTGGCCTCCCTTAAATACATTTGCGATAATAGTAGGGAGGTCTCAGTTGACTGATGCTAGGAACAGGGTGTGATGCCTGAAGCTTTGATCTGTCAAACGTGGACGTATTGGCTGCCATCTTGTCCCACCGTCTGTTCTAATCAGACAAGAGAATGTGTTCTACAATTGGCGACGCATTTTTTAAACCTTTTCTCAATGATTTGAGAGCAAGCTAGAGAATTAGAATAAGTAATAAGCTATTACTATTGAGACATGTTCAGACGATTGTGGCATGTTGCAAACACAGCTTGACATGCACATAGAAGAAAGAAGGGCCAAGAACGCTAGGAGATGGTCTCATAGATACGGAGTTTCACATGTCCTCTCCAACTGGAAAACACATCCATCGCTACATCTAGCTGTGATTCACCGAGCTAAGCATCCATTTCTCTTAAGCAACTGCTATCCATATTAACAACTGTTAGGACGGCCTTCTCAGGCAGCAACAGTTACAGTAAACCTTTATTAAGCTCTCTTTTTTCGCAAGAGTACAGCACTTTGAGAAAATGTTATACTATAACGTTTCCCGTTGTTGGCGAAGTCTTCTCAGCAGTGTTGTTGAAAACATTTTGAATATGTATTTCCTCTTGATATATCTATTACTACAGACTTAAAAGGATGGAATAACCTACTGTGTAATAAAGGAAACAGAAAGGTGTAGGAATTCTTAGGGGACAGAGTTCATCTGACACATCTCTTTTGACAGATTTTTATGTGATGAAAAATCTGTCTCCTTCAAAATGTGTCATTTTTTACAAGTTGAGTGCCCCACAACATTTGCAAGCTACCATTTACAATTGCTTCTTGTTCTTAGTTTCTTCCATGTGTACGGAACAGTTGTCTGAAAGAGTCAATGTTACAGTGCTTCCGTGGATAACATAGTTCAGGAAGGCATTTTCAGAAATTTTTTCTTGTCTTAAGTGCATATTAGATACAGTAACACCACGCATTTAGCTTCGTTAATGTAACGTTGATTTTATTATATGTTTTGCATAAACAAGAAGAGGAGTGTGTAATGTGACAAGTCTGCATTCGTAATCCAGCATTTTCCTTAATATGCACTGATGAAACTGGTGTTAGGCCTATGTCCTCTTCCCGAAATTACTGAGAACATGTTTTCCTATGTTAGGTCGGTTTTCAGTCTTTCCTCCCAAAACGTTCACCCAATGAGCTTTTGAAGTTGGGGGAGTTCTGAAGTCAAATGACAAAAATAAAACGACTACAATGAAAGTAATCAGCGAAATCAAAATTCATGTTGGCCTATATAAAAGAAAATATGGCTTGAATGTGTCAAATTACATTCTAGACTACACTCAGAATGATTAATACACCAGTAAAAGACGCAAGCTGGCATTTTTTTTATCGAAACGTATTCACTTAAAACTAATGCTTCGAGCAACCAACATGGCTGACGTCGACTTCTAGTTTGTGACATCATAACAACTCCCCTTATTATACCTACATGCACATAACATCGCCATCTCTAACACAACGGATATTCAGGCGTAAACAAAAATTCTTAATGTTTATATTATATATTATAGTACTATCCATAGTTGACTATGGAGCTACTATACGAGTGAATAGGTCAAGGCTATGAAAGTTACGTTTTTTGTTCATGTGCATTTATTTCAATAAAATTCTTCTGGGTGTGTGACCGCGACGTGATGCGATAAAACTAACGACGTTTCGGCTACTTATTGCAGGCAGCCCCCGTCAGGGTGACTACTTGTGATTTATAGTTGCTGCTTTATATATACGAATATCTATAGGTGTCTGGGCATACTATGTTTTAATTCGGTAACCGAATGTCATACGCTTTATCTGGGAGTATTTTATACTAATTTTTATCGATCGTTGTCCGCAGTTCCGGCGGAGGCTGCCATTTGAATATGTATTTCCTCTTGATATATCTATTACTACAGACTTAAAAGGATTGAGATGTAATACTGCTTATATACCAGCTGACGGCGCCTGCGACCTGTCATTGCTTCCAATAGACTGTAGTGCGCTGTTTACGCCAACGCAAGCGCGGACGACTAGACCTGTAATTAATGGCAACACAGACGGGGAAAGTGTGTGGCCCACCTCAGTATTAATGTTGGCCGGCCGTTTTGCCATCTCAACTGCCTCTCTGACTGGCACTCAGTGGTGAGTGGCTGCCTCACACGGGTTGGTGTAAACTGTATCGATCGCCACGATTGTCTTCACGTTATGCCACCGCGTATTTAGTACGCTGAGCAAGCCGTACATATCGCTAGTGTTCTGCAATCAGTCTTTGACGACGTTGACCGGTACACAATAACAATTACGCTCGTAAACTTCACTGGTGTATGAAGTTTTTCCGTGGCTTCTGTAGAAGAACTCAGGAAGGATTTTGCCATTCTTGCCCTAAATGTGTTTAATACCCCATCCTAGCACTAATATCTCATACGTATTATAGGCGGGCTATTTGCTACGGCATTTCCTCCAGGAAGCCCTTGATTGGTCTCTTGTCACTTTCGCTATCTTTGTGGCACTCTCACTACATCCATTCACTATGAAACTCGTTCATTGCTTGCGAAGTTCATCCACCACGCTGTCAGTATTGCTGATTCGGTGTGGTTTGGTGGGCAACATATCAGTCACTGAGTTCTTCAGCTTTGGGTGGTGATGGGACTCATGTCCACGATTCTCGTAACGCCCTGAAAAGGAAGCTCACCATCCTTTCCGATCTCCACCACTCACTATATTCGGACATGTTTGATGATTATGTAATGCTGAAACCGCAATTAGTTCTCTTCATATGACCAAAGGTGACTGTTCGATCCTCACTCCGGTACAGCATTTAGGGCGAATGAGAGAAGAGAGCGGAGGCGTTTCTCGTAAAGGTCTCATAAACAAGTCTGCAGTTATTTGTGAGAGAGGGGAACCCATTACCACGTCGGTAATCTAACCGTAAAATTTGTCATTCCATGTAATCAGGACCATGTCAAGATGGCAGCTTCGAGCGGATTTGAAAACAATGGCTTATAATAATGAATATGAAATATTCTCAATGTTCTCAGCAGTAGCATCAGATACCCCTGCATTGCCTGGTAGTGAATCACGACAGTGGTAAAACCAGGAAAGATGGCAAGTGTTTGACGCCCGTCGTTACACATGCATCTTGACGGCGATGATAAATGAGATGCTCCACAGAATCGCCGAGGAAAGTAAAATGTAGAAAACACTGGATATAGAAAGGGACAGGAGGGTAGGACACGTGTTAAGACATTACGGAATATCTTTTATGGTAATAGAGCGATATGTTAGGGGGTAAAACCGTATGGGAAGACAGAGATTTGAATATATATAACTGTTAATCGATGATGTCAGGTGTGGGTCCTTTATATACGAGGGTTGTCCAGACAGTAAGTTCCGATCGGTCGCTAAATGGAAATAACAGTAAAAATCAGAAACATTTTATCTACAAGAGTTATCTACACTTTCCAGATACTTTTCTACATAGTCGCCGCTCCGACTTAGACATTTGTCGGAGCGTTATACCAAATTTCCAACACCAGCGTCATAGAAGGCAGCCGCCTGTGCTTTCCGATAATTCTCTACGATGGTCTATAGCGTGTAGCCTGCGCCCAAGTTTTGTTTTCGTATCCAGCGTTTCACGTGAACAGATATCATACTGAGGATGAGCCAATTAGGGCTGTGTTGTGGATGATCGAACACTTCCCATCTAAAAGGCTGCAGGATCGTCTTCACTGCCCCTGCAGAGTGCGGCTGACAATTGTCCTGAAGAAGGAAGTGCGTGGCAGTTGTGTTAGGTGGGCTGCATTCATTAAGGCGAAGACTCTCAGCGGGCCCTCTACTTGGTGGGAGACATCGTTGGTCTAGGCACCTTTATTCGCTCACAGTGCGCTCACAACTGAAAAGAGCGTCTTGATACGATCGACTGTCATACTAGAGACACTACCAAACACATCTGTGCAATGGTTCGTCAGGTTTTCACTGTAGTGTTCATTTCGCAACCGATCAGAACGCACTTTCCGGACAACCGTCGTATATAATAACTTTAATGCTTTAAAATTGTCTCTGTTTCGTCAAATTCAAAGCCCGTAAAGCGTGACAATGAAACTGCAGTTGAACAGACCTTGCTGGTCTAGAGGGGGTTTGGCAAGCACGAAGACAAGCAGTAGAAACTCTTACCGTGTGCGGTCAGTTGTTATCTTCCTGAAATGAAAGTCCAGGATGGCTTTCTATTAAGGGTAACAAAATGAGGCCTAGAATATCGTAGACGTACCGCTGTGCTGTAAGGGTGCCGCGGATGACAACCATAGGTGTCCCGTTGTGAAACAAAATGGCACTCCAGGCCATCACTTCTCGCTGTCGGGCCGTATAGCGGGCGACAACCAGGTCGTATCTCACCACTCTCCACATGCTTCTTCGACTGTCATCGGGGCTCATTTCGAAGCGGGACTTATCACTGAAGACTATTCCAGTGAATGAGATTACAGGCCGAAGATGTGCCTGGAAGCGTTCCGGATAACAGTGGGATTCCAACCTGACTTTCGCCTATGATACGGCCCTACAACCCAGAGTGATGGCTGCCATTTCGTTTTATAGCACCGGCCCTTTGTTTGTCATCCATGACACCCTTACAGAACAGCAGAACGTCGACGGTAATCTACGCTCCGTTTTGTTGCCCTTCATGGCAAACCATCCTGGGCTTACATTTCAGTGCGGTAATGCCCACTCTCACACGCTAGAGTTTCTCGTGCTTGTCTTCGTCCTTGCCGAACTCTACATTGGCGAACAAATCCGGTGGATCTCTCCTCAATTGAGAACGTTTGGAGCATTATCAGAAGGTCCCTCCAGCCAACACGAGAGTCTGACGATCTAACACGCCAATTACAGAACTTGGCACGATATCCCTCAGGAGAACATCCAACAACTTGATCTATCAATGCCAAGTCGAATAATTGCATTCATAAGGGCCAGAAGCGGACCAAGTCGCTATTGACGTGCTCAACCTGTGAAGCTGTTTCTGTTGAAAAAAATCGTCCTAAAATTATGAAATTACAATCATTTGTTAGTCTGTACATGAATATCACATGTACCGAATTCTATCCTATTCGGATAATTCCTTCGTGTTGCGCCTTTTTTTAAAGTGTGCATGTCAAGCAGTAACCACAGATCACGCACCGCTGATGAAGGCTGCCCGCAACTTTACTCGAACCATCGGTAGTTTTATAACATCACGAGGCGCTCACACAGCCAGAAGCATTCTATTGAAATGGTCCGTGAACGTGAATGCCTACACTGCTGTGTCAGGAGCATTTGGTACTATACCCACTAACCCAGTAAAGATTAATCTTTGCGTACTGGGTACTGTTCAGCGTGCTCGAAAAAGAGAACTGATTTAACGGTGGAAGTTATTAGACCACACGAACAAAACAGATGGGACTAAAGTACACTATCACATCTGCTTCAGAATTCGCGCTATAGATTTGTGGGAACAGATATCTAACTCTTTTGCCAAAAAAAAAAAAAAAAAAAAAAAAAAACCAGATCACTTCATTACGGATGGGGAACAGGTCAAAATAGCTTACTTAGAACAAACTGCTGGTCTAGTCCACTGTTTGATCATCTATAGCCTCTGTCAAAAAGAAATCTGTAATCTGTTTAGAAGGTATGACTTAGCTGCGACCATGCAACAACAGATTCATCTGACGACATTCTACTAAAATGTACACAATAGGCTCTGTTTCTTGGTAGGAGGGAGATAGTTGCTAGTGTCCTCCCTAGAAGGAGCAGTTGCTCCATGTTTAATGTAAAGGTAAGCTCTCCAGACAGAGTCTTACATTTTAGAGTTCACGTCCTTACGATGGCCACTAGCGTTTGTGGTCGACACATTCCTACTGGGACTTGTTTTGTACTACGGCCTTTGACAGCTAATTTGCTTGTTTATCACAACTTTTAAGCTCCTTCATATTTCTTTGACGTCTGCTTCGGTGGGAAGAATCCAGATGTTTTAGACTGCTCCTCATCTGTGTGAATGCAGCTGGACCTAGTTGCCAGGAAATAAGTGACTGTAGGTGCAACTACGTAAGTAAACATAAAAATGAAATTAAATCCAGTACAATTCGTGTGAACATTTTACTAAGTTTGAAAAGTCGAAAAGAAACCTAAGTGCATCAAAATTCTTCGTTTCGTCATTTGTTCGACCAAAATAGCTTTTAAAACGTGACAAATAATTTTTATATCTTCAGTATAAATACATACATTTAACAGATCATGCAATCATTTACGAACGTCATATTAATTCTTTAAAATAGTCTCTGTTTCCTAAAATTCTTTCGCCCGCAAGGTGCGACAGTTAAACTGCAGCTTAGAGCAATTATTACACGACACTCACCCCACTTGGCGTAGCTTTACAAGACTGTGATACTGGCGATTTGTTTGGAAAGTGTTTCATACCTGACATCGTATCGTTTCGGGAAGAAGCAACTGTCACGCTTAATAACCGATAATTTTCTGTAAATTTTGTTTCGTTTTATCTCATAATACCTAACCATTCTGTCTCCTCTTATTTTTTATCATTGTCCTCGCTCTTTTTTATGTCGTGTTCCACGACTTTTTCTTTCCTCTTATGTGGCAGTCTCTTTATCTCAGAGTAATATCAACATATAAATTTTTCAATTAGCCGTTGTATATCTGTACAATCCCTACATTTCTCTACTATTTTTACCATCTACACACCCTGTTCCTTATTTTCCACATTAATCTTTCGTCAACGATTCCACGGAACTTCACCCCCCCCCCCTCATGCACACATTCATGTCTTTGTAAGCAATCCATTTAATTATCAGACTCGTTCTGTAACACGTCTCAGACGAGACGTTTCGATCCCTTTCGAGTTTTTCACATTCCATGATTCTCTTCGAAAGACTGCTGGGCTCATACATACGTTATATAGTTTCTCAAATTAAAGTCTATGTATGACATTATCAGACTTCTTTCAGCGAAAATGTTATCGTTATTTGTGTCAGCCTGCTTCTTATGACCTCCGTGCTTCGTCCGTGGTCTGTTGTTTACCTTCAATTGCACGGAAGTTCCTTCACTTCGTATATTGTGTAGCCACCAATCTTCGTGTTTTATCACCAATTTTATTTCTGCTGTACTTCAGAACTTTCGTCTTTCTTTGATTAACTCAGTCCATATTATGTTTTAAGTAGATCCTTCTTTCCAGTTAACAGTGTCTGTAATTTTTCCTCACTTTCACATAGGACTACAGTCTCGTCAGCGAATCTTATCACTGACATTTTTCCACCTTCATTTTTGAAACATTTTTCTGGAGGTTGTTTTATTTCCTTCGTCTCTTGTTCGATGAACTCATTACAGTAGACGAATGTATCCCTGGATCACGCCATTTGAATCCGAGTGCTTCCCTCGCGTGGTCTTCCATTCCAATCGTTACGTCTTTAATCACGGAAATGTATCGAGATATCTAGGAGCAGGGTATCACCAATAAAAATAAATCACTACTCTGCAGTGTCCGTTGTCAGCGGTGTACTGTGCATTACCCTGCAGACAAGCATGTACGAGTATGTCTGAAAGGAACAGACACTGTTACTATCGAGAGCTGCATGAAATATAAGTGTATTCGCAATTTCGGATAAGATTAGACTTAAGGTGCACAATTTATTAGTGGTGGACCGGGACTCGAACTCAGATTTCTCATTTTATGTAAGCTGTCACCTCAACCACTTAGGCTGTCCGAGCACGCTACCCGGACCGACCCAAACCACCACATGTCGTTGTGTATCCACGTCCTGCTCTCACACAATTGCTGTGATTCCCGTATGGGGAGAGAATAATTTATTGTGGTCCCACAATCGCGGATACATTTGTTCTATTTCATACAGCTGTAGATCGTGGCATGTTTGTTCCTTTAGACATACATCTATGTCTTAACGACACTGCACAGTACACCGTAAAACACAAACGCTGCAAAACTATTAGATTGGTACAGTTTTATTTTGCATGTTGGTATCCCGGTTGCTATCGGTTTATTTACCGATAATAAATTTTTATTTGTAGTTCGCTCCTGCTGTTTGAGTTTACATACCATCATTTTGTTAGTTGAAGATAGCGAATAAAGCTTTGGACGCTAGAAAATGAAGTGCCAAGTGGAGTAATCGGAACACTTCCGATATATCCTTCTGTTGCCCTCAATAGAGAGGAGACAGCAGCGAAGGCAGCGAGAAACGTTTGCGCCGTGTAATAGGGATAATTCCATTGGACAGAGCACATTGGTGACTCCACGTTCAGGATGACATTCAGGGTTTGATGAATATCGTTTAAACACATTAACGCACAATGATCCTCGCCAGTGTAGCTGAGAACTGGCAAATGTGATGAACTGTGGTCATTCCATCATCGTCTGACATTTTCATACAGTGAGGAAGGGTTCAAAAATCTGGTGTATAGGTACCGCAGTCTCTAAGCCAAAATTACAAAACTGAGTGAGTGGGTGGCCATATGGGCGTATGTGCGTACCTGTCATCAAGTGGCTCATGAAAAACACCGACCATGCCTATCCTGGTGAGGATAAATGGCATCATAAGGGAAAAAAGGAATGGTTGTATTCAAACAAAGCAGCAACTTCCTGTAAAAGGAGTTGGGCGCATCCACAGAAAATAATGCTATGCATCTGGTGGAACAGCGGCGGTGCGGAGTATTACGAATTGCTTCCCTGAGGTGAAACTATAACTGCTGACATTTATGATTAACAACTGGGACGTGTTGCAGACGCAATCCAAGAACAACGACCAGAGAGACGGCGTGAAGTGATGCTGCTCCACGTTAACAGCCGTCCGCCTTCTGCTGGACTGACAAAAAACGCTGTACAGGATTTGGGTTCAAAATTCTTTCCGCAACAGACCTTATTCACCCGATGTTGCGTCCTCAGATTTTCATCTTTTCCGCTCTCTATCGAACAACCTTCGAGGAACTTCTTTTCTATATGAAAATGCGCTCCGAACATGTCTCGACAAGTTCTTCGTCTCAGAACCACTCTCTTCTGTAGTCGCGGAACCGAAAAGTTACTCTATTGTTTATTATAAATAGTGAAGCAGAATATACACTGAAGCCCCAGAGAAACCGGTATAGGCATGCGTATTCAAATACAGAGATATATTAATAGCCAGAATACGATGGTGCTGTCAGCAACGGCTATATAAGAAAACAGGTGTCTGGCGCAGTTGTTAAACCGGTTACTGCTGTTACAGTCGAGGATAAACAAGATTTAAGTAAGTTTGACGTGGTGTTGTAGTCGACGCACAACCGATGGGACACAGCATCTCCAAAGTAGCGCTGAAGTGGGGATCTTCCCGTACTACTATTTCGCGAGTGTACCCTGAAAATCAGGAATCCGGTAAAACATCAAATCTCCGACATCGCTGCGGCCGGAAAAAGATCCTGCAAGAACGGGACCAACAAAGACCGAAATCAATCTTTCGACGTGACAGAAGTGCAATCTTTCCGCAAATTGCTGCAGATTTCAACGCCGAGACATCATCAAGAGTCAGCGTGCAAACCATTCAACGAAAGATTATCGACATGGGCTTTCGGAGCCGAAGGCCCACTCGTGTACCCTTGATGACTGCACGATACAAAGCTTTACGCTTCGCCTAGGCCCATCAACACTGAAATTTGACTGTTGATGACTGGAAACATGTTGCGAGGTTGGACGAATCTCATTTCAAATTGTATCGAGTAGATAGACGTCTACGGGTATGGAGACCACTCCATGAATCCATAGGCGCTTAATGCCAGCAGGACACTGTTCAAGCTGTAGCAGACTCTGTAATGGTGTGGGGCGTGTGGAGTTGGAGTGTTATAGAAGCCGTGATACGTCTAGATACGAGTCTGATAGGTGACACCCACATAAGCATCCTGTCTGATATCCTGCATCCATTGATATCCATTGTGCATTCCGAGGGACTTGAGCAATTCCAGCAGGACAATGTGACACCCAAAACGACCATAATTGCTACATAGTGGCTCCAGGAACACCCTTCCGAGTTTAATCACTTCCGCCGCCCACCAAACTCCCCAGACATGAAAATTATTGAGGATATCTGGGATGCCTTACGACATGCTGTTCAGAAGATATTTCCACCCCCTAGTACTCCTACGGATTTATGGAGAGCGCTGCAGGATTCATGATGTCAGTTCCCTCCATCATGACTTCAGACATAAGTCGAGTACATGCCACGTCATGTTGCGGCACTTCTGCGTGCTCGCGGGGACCCTATACGATATTAGGCCGGTGTACCAGTTTCTTTATCTCTTCAGTGTATTATTGATTACTAAAGGCTCCCTTATGTGTATCTGTTGTGTTTATTAAACTTACGGAAAAACGCTGCGAAGTTATGCACCGACCTAATAGTTCTACATGCGTGTACAGGTCGCCACAGTAATAAATACATCTCTCCCTGTGTGGGAGAGTGCAGGATGTGGACATACTGCGCATGTGGAGGTTCGGGTCGGTGCGTGAAGTGTGCTCAGTCGGAGATGTTAAGGGGGGGTAGGACGTCAAACGGGCCGACTTCGAGAAGGAGAGGCACCACAGGACATTTTAATTTGCACTGTCTATTCTTTTACAAATAAATTCATCAAACTTTGTCAGCATGACCAGGAAGGATTCAGGATTCACACTCTTAGCAGTGGAAGTTCAAAAACACGAAAGAATAATATTTTTTCAATGAGAAATTTCATGATTTTTTCACTTACTGTTGGCTGCATTTGCTGCTATAGGTACACTTTTCTTCATAAGTGAGAGAGATTCTTCGATGAATTTTGCACAGCTTACAAACCGTACTTACAGGTGTATGAAACTCAAGAATTTATTTAATCTATGGAAAAATGAATGGGCTGTTACGTTTTAAACTTCGTGTTTAGCGAAAACTCGAATTTTATAGTTAATTATCTCAATTTTTACCACAGTTTTTAACAGATTTGTGAAATCCTAGAGTTTCATACACCTGTAAGTATGTTTTGTATGCTGTGCAAATTTCATCGAAGAATCTCTATTAGCCCGCATCTCGTGGTCGTGCTGTAGCGTTTTCGCTTTCCACGCCCGGGTTCCCGGGTTCGATTCCCGGCGGGGTCAGGGATTTTCCCTGCCTCGTGATGGCTGGGTGTTGTGTGATGTCCTTAGGTTACTTAGGTTTAAGTAGTTCTAAGTTCTAGGGGACTGATGAGCATAGATGTTAAGTCCAATAGTGCTCAGAGACACTTGAACCAATCTCTCCTACTTATGAAGAAAAGTGTACCTACAGCAACAAATGCAGCCGATACGAAGTGAAAAAATGATGAAATTTCACACGTAAGAAAAACTTGTTTTGCTGTGTTTTTGAACTTCCTCTGCCATGAGCGGGGTCAGGGATTTTCCCTGCCTCGTGATGGCTGGGTGTTGTGTGATGTCCTTAGGTTACTTTGGTTTAAGTAGTTCTAAGTTCTAGGGGACTGATGAGCATAGATGTTAAGTCCCATAGTGCTCAGAGCCACTTGAACCAATCTCACCTACTTATGAAGAAAAGTGTACCTACAGCAACAAATGCAGCCGATACGAAGTGAAAAAATGATGAAATTTCACACGTAAGAAAAACTTGTTTTGCTGTGTTTTTGAACTTCCTCTGCCATGAGCGGGTCAGGGATTTTCCCTGCCTCGTGATGGCTGGGTGTTGTGTGATGTCCTTAGGTTACTTTGGTTTAAGTAGTTCTAAGTTCTAGGGGACTGATGAGCATAGATGTTAAGTCCCATAGTGCTGAGAGCCACTTGAACCAATCTCACCTACTTATGAAGAAAAGTGTACCTACAGCAACAAATGCAGCCGATACCAAGTAAAAAAATGATGAAATTTCACACGTAAGAAAAACTTGTTTTGCTGTGTTTTTGAACTTCCTCTGCCATGAGTGCGAATTCTGAATCCTTCCTGGTCATGCTAACAAAGTTTTATGAATTTATTTGTAAAAGTATAGACAGTGTAAATTAAAATGTTTTGTGGTGCCTCTCCTGCTTCAAGTCGCCCGTTTCACGTTCTACCCCCCCCCCCCCCTCTCCCCCCCTCCACCCCTTAAGGGGACCATTCGTGTAAAGTGGTAAGTCCGGGTTCGATTCCCCGTCCGACACACATTTCCGTAGGTCACAAATAAACTGTGGAACTGAAGCCCAGTCGTATTCGCAATCGTGAATACACTTCTTTCAAAAATAAATTGTCCACAGTGAGATTTACCACAGTGCAGAATTTTATGCACAGCAATAGCGGAAGCAGTATGGCGTGTTCAGCTTCGCGGCGTCAAAATTCCATTCGGAGTGCTCGTCAGGAATACGTCCCACCTTGCGCGGGCGTTTCCAGTCCGGCGTGCGCGGCGCTGCTGTGGGCCCACTCACGGCGGGCGCGCCGCTCCGGTGCGGGACAGCTGCGATCGCGGGCCACCACGCAGCGGCCGGCTGCGGCTGCGGCTGCACTGGCTGCCGCCGGCACATGCATTATGGATCGGCGCGCCGCCGCGTATCTCGGCACACACGTCCGCCGGCCTGCAAATTCGGACGGCGACCCGCGTCTCGTGCATTATTCAGCGGACACTGGGCCCGCAATCATAGCCGCCGCGTGAGCCATCTGCCGAGCCCGGGGCCGGGGGCATGTCCCAGCACGCACCCGTCTGCTGCCCTATCACTCCAGCCAGGTGATTGCTTTCCTCTCCAGCCGGCAGTAGCACTTTTGCGGCAATATTTGCGTTTCGACATGATCATTACTTCTGACCTGATGATGACAGTTGTGGCGGTAATGAGTGTCCCCGAACAAAATGTGCATCCCTGGTATAGATAGATGGGGAATAATTATGTAAATAACTAAAATTGCCCAGGTGGGAGTAGGACTAGCGCTCTGAGGGTTCAGTACAAACTTAATTATGTACTGGGTGATCAAAAAGTCAATATAAATTTGAAAACTTAATAAACCACAGTATAATGTAGATAGAGAGGTGAAAATTGGCACACATGCTTGGAATGACATGGGGTTTTATTAGAACCAAAAAAGTTTACAGAATGTCCGACAGATGGCGCTGGGTAGCAAAACGTCAGTGACTGCGCATGACAATCGTGTATAAAAGGAGAGAGTAATGAGAGAGAGAGTCAGTTGCGCCAGTAGTCGCAGCATGTTGACGTTACGTGAAAAGGTGCTTTTAGTGAAGCTGTATTATCAGTATGAAGGATGTGCTAGTTCAGCGTTACGATCCTATCGCCATAGGAAGGGGATTCGAACGGGCAAAGTTCCCTTGACAAATGCAGCTGTGGCGAGAATGATTTGGAAGTTCGAAGCCACGGGTTGCTTAGACGATAGACCCCGTAGTGGCCAACAGAGCACAAGGCGTAATGCTGCTCAGACAGTTCAGGAAGAAATGGAGACTGTAGCGGGTTCGTCTATGCACGGGGAAGTCAGCGCTCGTGCAGTCGCACGTCGCACCGGCATTCCATACGCTACTGTTTGGTTGGCACTGAGGCGTACCCTCCGATACTATCCGAACAAAATCCATCGGCATCATGAACTGGCGATTTAGTGAAGCGGAGGGCGTTTGCGGTGCGGACGTTTCAAAAGATGACGACTGGTTGAGTAACGTGTTGTGAACCGACGAAGCTCATTTCACGCTCCGAGGGTCTGTCAACGCCCACAACTGCAGAATTTGTGCTACCGAAAATCCTAGAAATGTCGTGGAAACTCCATTGCACGACGAGAAAGTCACGGTATGGGTTGGATTTACCACATCTACCATTACGGGCCTTTTTTCTTCGCGGAAATGCCTGATTCTGCTTTTGTAACTGCTACCGTGACGGGTGAGAGGTGCGCTGATATGTTACAGAATCGCATCATCCCCAGCCTGGCTGATAAACACCTGCTGGAACGTACGATGTTTATGCAGGATGGCGCTCCACCCCATATTGCTAGACGCGTGAAAGATCTCTTGCGCGCGTCGTTTGGTGATGATCGTGTACTCAGCCGCCACTTTCGTCATGCTTGGCCTCCCATGTCCCCAGACCTCAGTTCGTGCGATTATTAGCTTTGGGCTTACCTGAAGTCACAAGTGTGTCGTGATCGATCGACATCTCTATGGATGCTGAAAGACAACATCCGCCGCCTATGCCTCACCATAACTCCGGACATGCTTTACAGTGCTGTTCACAACATTATTCCTCGACTACAGCTATTGTTGAGCAATGATGGTGGACATATTGAGCATTTCCTGTAAAGAACACCATCTTTGCTTTGCCTCACTTTCTGATGCTAATTATTGCTATTCTGATCAGATGATGCGTCATCTGTCAGACATTTTTTGAAGTTTTGTATTGTTTGGTTCTAATAAAACCCCATGTCATTCGAAGTATGTGTGTCAATTTGTTTATCTCTATCCACATTATTCCGTGATTTATTCAGTTTTCAAGTTTATACTGACTTTTTGATCACCGGTATATAGACACTTCATTCATCCCCGAAATCGAGAATCTCAAAGATTTTGCCTGTTGTCAACATTGATACTGGCAACATATCATAGTTTCGGGAATTCCAAAACTTTTGAGAATGTTCTAATTTTAAGTTTGGAATCACACAGCAGATGACAAAGGAATTATTTTTTGCATGATGTTATTACAAATTAGCAATTTTCTGATTTTTTTCCTTTACTCGTACTGTGAAACCTACATTCTTGTCACATTTCATTATTCTAGGTCAACGGAAAGGTCTCTTTAGGTTTTGATGACTGAGTTTTCGAGCATCAAAATATGGTGGCATAAGCAGGCTTATCTTTCGACTGCATTGACTTCGATATTTACATTGGTTACACTGCCAAAGGACCTTAGACCTTATAAGTTACATAAATTTAAACTTTGAAACGTCCCCTTAGAAAAATTAGTGAATTACTGTGCTGATAAACCTCTACGTTATTTGATTTTCAAACAGCTGAGCAAAACTGAACGTACTCAGACACTACTCTCTTTACTTATTCTGATCAACACTAAACTGACACACAGTATTTTTAGCTCAACCCAGTCTGACTTCCAAAAATCCCTACAAAAGAATGGCCCTGACTAACAATAACCTATACCTTTCATGAATCACTTACCTCACAAAAATCTTCGTTACTCAAACTACTGCAATACAACGAGCGCCAGTAATGCCAGCTAAATAAAAGCAAATTCCAACAATGCAAACCAGCCACAGACTGCACACAGCACAGTCAGTGATTTTCATACAGAGCGCTACGTGACGTTACCAACATCAAAACCTAAACAGCTTACTTACAACTTGGTACATCTAAACGTTCTTGGGAGAAAGGAATTTTAGCAGACGCACAGGCAGTCAGAGAGTCGGATTACAAGTGACTACAAGTTTATGTGTTATATAATTACGAATTAACCATTTTCACATTTCTTCCTTTACTTTTACTGTGAACCTCTGCTTCTTGCCAAATTTCTTGATTCTACGTCAGTGGGAAGTACTCTGTTGGTTTTGATGAGTGAGTTCCCGAGTGTCAAAGTATGTGAAATACATGGCTATATCTTTTGACTGCAATGGCTTAGAAACTTCAATTTTTTACACTGCTGATATGCGACATAAATTTCAACTTCATACGCCTTCCCGTCCCTGAGAAAAAGGGTTCTTAACAGTCGGACTGACAAACGGACAACGAAATCCTCCTATAGGGGTTACTTTTTTACCTATAGAAGTACAGAACCTTAAATACTTCTTAATACAACAAGTTGTTACAAAGGAATAAAAAGTATAAAATAATTTATTCCTAAAACCATGCACTTAGCCCCTAAAATTTGAGCTTGTGAACTTTTAGTAGCTATGACAATATTTATAAAATTTAAAACGAAAAACGGGGAGTGTATGCAATAGGTAATTGACGAATCATTTAGTTCACTTGCGTCGCAAACAACTTCATCGCACAGCGTATGATATGAACTGTTGCGTGATTTTTCGCAATGACAGCTACTGTCTACACTCCTTACTATTATATGCTCCAAGTTTTTTTCCTTTTTTTGTTTTAAATTTTACAAGCTATTAAGTTTTACAAGCTATTACAAATTCACAATCTCAAATCTTGAGGACTATTTGTTTTTTATTTAAATGCTTATTTTCCACCTTTCAGTCTCAAGTGTACAAAACTTTTCAATCGACTTCAAACGTTTTAGTGAGATTACAAGAAGACATGCTGTAAATTTCAGGCTTCTTCAGTTTCCGTTCACTTGAGTCAACCAATATATTGCTTGCTCCTTGCTATATCTCGCCAAAAAGGCCATGAAGGTAAGTATTATAGAGAACCCAGAGGCTTACCGGCAATCGTTCTTTCCGTGAAACTTTCATGAATGGAACAGGAAAATGGAACAATAGAAGTTGTACATAAAGTACACTTCGTGACACACCAGACAAGAAAGCGTGTTAATATTACGTTGTCATCTAGTTTTGAGCTTTATTAGAAGTTTCAAGTGCGTATCTCATTGGAAAGTCAGTGTAAAACAATTTGCAAAATTTGTTAAAATCATTTGCAAAATTTATGACGAACTGACAAACAGATAAGAAAGCGATCTAATAAAAACGTAAAAAAGCAGCAGATTTTAGAGTTTATTTCGGGTGTACATGTTGTCTCACGCGGCATGTACGGCCGCAGAACTTTACTAAAGCTCACATTCGGGAGGACGACGGTTCTATTCCCCGTCTGGTAAAACAGATTTACGTTTTCAGTGATTTCCCTAACTCGCTTTGGGTAAATGCCGGGATGCTGCTTTGAAAGTGTGTGACCTATTTACTTTCCTCTCTCTCTCTTCTCCGCGATCACAGACCCTGTAGACCACGCGCAGCACCAACGATCTGCTTCCACCGCCTTCTATCTCTAGCAGTCTCTCTCCACCCTGCGGAAATTCCTAATGCTGCAGCGTCCTTCTCTATGTCATCTTGCAAAATGCTACTCCAGGAGGGTGTAAAATTAATGCGCGCAACGGAAATACTGAACGCAAAAATGAAGATCTGGCCCTGTCTGACCCCCTGAAGCAGATCTTAGGATCTATTAATGGTGACTATCCCCATCTTCTTGCTCTTTAACATATAAATTACAAAATAAACATAAATGAATAATTAAGGGAACTAATAACTACCAAATGATAAATACTGTTTTCATTTATACTTTTATTGTAGGTTAAAACCCCTTTATATTACAAATGTTTATATATCAATGTCCAAGGGACATGAAGAGATACAAATGAATTTCCTAACTAATTCAACTGATCAGTTACCCAAATCTGCCCTTTTTTTATGGCTATGCGATCTATTATAAATATCACGAAACGACTGACATCATCTGCATACCAAACACTAGGAGACACTACTTTCATAGATCATCTACTGCGGTGTGCAACCTCAGCGGAAATAAAATTCACGTGATCACAGCTGTTTAGCTTTATAGCCCTAATAAGCAGAAGCAATTAGCAATATCACCATTTGTACTGCATCCGGTGCGTCGGAGTGATGGTTCTCGTACAAGTCTGCGACGATGGAAGGACCCCAGCCACAAAGTAAAACTCTTTCAAACACTAGAACGGCAGAAGGCGGCCCTCTGTTGTAACCTTATGCTGTCTTCTCCTTTCTGTGTACTACTGACAAGAGACACGAACTCCCAGCCACAAGGACGGAATTCAGATAACGTCTCTACGTGAGTATAGAAGTGCTCTCAGTCACTGAACGCTGCGAACTCAATGACAACTCCCAACCCGGAGGCGAAGTCCAGAATCGTATAAGTTTGCCACAGTACAGTGCCTAACGGTTCAACTATAAAATCTCCTGAGAACAAAGACAGCAAGTTCATCTCTACCAACAAAGCTGATACTGAGCGACCGTCAAATCCGTGCTCAAAGCTGAAGACCTCTTCTCTCCACCGCTGGCTTCCCAGTAAAGTTCGGCTCCCCTCCCATGTAAATGAGAAGGCAAATTATATTCTCTAAACCATGGAATATTCTCCCTCTCTACAGATTCTTCCGAATGCCAAACAACCTTATTTTTGTCTTTTCTCGTCCAGAGCGGAAAGTTTGCGAGGAAATACCTATACTCATACAATTGTACGTTTCTCAGAGTAATGGTCCTCGGAAATAACCCAGCCTACGATTTCCGAGGTAACGCTTCCTCGTTCCTCTCTGCTGCGTCCAAGATGTTCAGAGTCTCCGAAGTATTATTCTGGCCCCACTACAGAACCGTCCGGCCGCCGCTGTCTTGTGCTTTCGTGCTCAGGTGCCCAGACCGTCCGTCTCGGCACTTCTTGTGTGAAGCACGACCAACACACCTGTGCGGGCTTTTCAACCCAGGGCTTGGGTTAAGCCTGCCGTTTCATTTCCACTGGCTTTCCAACCTCGTCTAGTATAGGTAATCATTCATTACGCCATTTTGATAATAAAGACACTCCATCACCTTCCACGCAACAAGCGCTAAGAACTATTTACAAGATGTACGTGACAATATCAGTCTTCTTTAAATATTTATAAACAGGGTGAGTCACCTAACGTTACCGCTGGATATATTTCGTAAACCACATCAAATACTGACGAACCGATTCTACAGACCGAACGTGAGGGGCTAGTGTAATTGGTTAATACAAGCCATAAAAAAATGCAAGGAAGTATGTTTTTTAACACAAACCTACGTTTTTTAATGGAACCACGTTAGTTTTGCTAGCACATCTGAACATATAAACAAATACGTGATCAGTGCCGTTTGTTGCATTGTAAAATGTTAATTACATCCGGAGATATTGTAACCTAAAGTTGACGCTTGAAACCTCCGACGTTCAGTTGCGTGTTGTAACAAACACTGGCCACGGTCGGCGAGCAGCATCTGTAGGGACATGTTTACGATGACGACCGTGTTTACAAGTGTGGCTGTAGTGCACTGTTGTGGTTTGGTCTAGCTGTCGCAGTGTCCGCATGTAGCGCTTGCTGCTATTATTATTCTGCATTCGTCTCCGCACGCAGACCAACTGTAGTACACCGTGTTACCAGACGTCTGTGATAGTGTAGTGTTTTAGGAACTGTGACCATGGTGTATTCGAACTCTGAAAAGGCGGATATGATACTCATCTTTGACGAGTGTCGACGAAATGCAGCTGAAGCCTGCATGGTGTGTGCAGAACGGTACCCGGACAGAGAGCATCCAACGTGCCGCACATTGCAAAACATCTACCTCAAACTGTATGTAACAGGTATGGTCGTAGCACGTAAACGGGTCCGTAACAGGCCCGTGACTGGAGAAGCGGGTGCAGTTGGTGTGTTAGCTGCTGTTGCCATGAACCCACACACGAGTACACGGGACATTGCAAGAGCCGGTGGGCTGAGTCAAAGTAGTGTCATGCGCATACTGCATCGTCACCGCTTTCACCCATTTCATGTGTCACTACATCAGCAATTATATGGTGATGACTTTAATCGTCGAGTGCAATTCTGTCAATGGGCATTAACAGAGAATGCGTTGCAGTTCTACCTGTTTACCGATGAAGCGGGTTTCACAAACCACGGGGAAGTGAATCTCCGCAACATGCATTACTGGTCCGTGGACAATCCTCGCTGGCTCAGACAGGTAGAGCGACAACGACCGTGGACTGTAAATGTATGGTGCGGTATCATTGGCGACCACCTCATTGGTCCTCACTTCATTGCAGGGGCCCAGACAGCTGCAACATACATCGCGTTTCTACAGAATGATCTTTCAACGTTGCTCGAAAATATCCCACTGGAAACGCGTCGACGTATATGGTATCAGCATGATGGTGCACCTGCACATTCCGCAATTAACAGTAGGCTGACCCTTGACAGGATGTTCGACGGGCGTTTCATAGGACGTGGTGGACGCATAAATTGGCCAGCCCGTTCTCCTGATCTTACACCTCTGGACTTCTTTCTGTGGGTTACGTTAAAGGAGAATGTGTACCGTGATGTGCCTACAACCCCAGAGGATATGAAACAACGTATTGTGGCACCCTGCGGCGACATTACACCAGATGTACTGAGGTGTGTACGACATTCATTAAGCCAGAGATTGCAATTGTGTGCAGCAAATGATGGCCACCACATTGAACATCTATTGGCCTGACACGTCGGGACACACTCTATTCTACTCCGTAATTGATAACGGAAACCACGTGTGTACGTGTACATCACCCCTCATGGTAATGTACATGTGCGCCAGTGAAAAAGACCAATAAAAAGGTCTTAGCATGTGGACGTAATGTGCTGTTCCAGTCTCTTCTGTACCTAAGGTCCATCACCGTTCCCTTTGGATCCCTACGTAATTCGGTGCTCTCCGATACACACGATCGAACAGCGGAGGAGTGGTACTCAAGCGTCAACTTTAGGTTACAATATCTCCGGATGTAATTAACATTTTACAATGCAACAAACGGCACTGATTACGTATATGTTTATATGTTCAGATGTGCTAACAAAACTAACGGAGTTCCATTTAAAAAAACGTAGGTTTGTGTTAAAAAACATACTTCCGTCCACTTTTTATCAATTACATTAGCCCCTCTCCTCACGTTCGGTCTGTGGAATCGATTCGTCAGTATTTGATGTGGTTTACGAAATATACCCAGCGGTAATGTCAGGTGACTCACCCTGTATACGATATACAACCTATCAAATGGTACCTAATTGCGGTTGTAGATCGTGGCAAAATATGTAGATGAGTGCTTGTAATGTGCGAAGTTATAACCACTTTACTATCTTTCCGCCTTGTACGAGGTCGGCCCAATGGTCTTGCTGCCTGGAGACTTCCTTCAGATGCTTTCTTGGCGATTCTGTTGTTTTCCATTCTTGCCACATGTCCAGCCCATTCCGGTCTCCTACTTTTTAATTTCTGGATGATAGTGGGTTGCTTCATTAACTGATAAATTTCATTGTTATTTCGAATTCTCCATACACCTTTCTCCAACACATGTCCCCAGATTTTTCTCATAACTTTTCTTCCGAAAACATTCAGTTTTACTCTTCCATTCTTTGTAAGCGTCCAGATTTCTGAACTGTATAATACTATGGGGCAGATGATAATGTTGTATATTTTCATCTTTGTGGTGATTGACAAAGCTTTACTTTTGAGTGGGTTGCTTAGTGAGTACAGACATCTTGACCCAGAGGCTATTCTTTCGTTTATATCCATTGTTATGATATTTTTACTGTTGAAAAGTGGTACAAGGAATTTAAACTGAAGAACTTTTCTGAATTTAGAATGTTGGTCCATTACAAAGTAAGGATTTTGGTTGATGACTCGACCTATTTCTGCTTCATCTTGGTTAATCAAAAGCTCCACTTTGCTGGCACTGTGCTTGAGAGATCTGTACATGTCTTTCAGTTCTTCTTCAGTTTCACTCAGGAACACTATATCATCTGCATACGTCGGGCGTTTTACTTAACTGTGCTCGAATCGGAGACCATTGTATAGATGTAAATTACTCTCCCGAACTTACTTTACTATCCTTCCTCAAACCCATATCCTTCACCATCTCTGATGACCTCGTCCTCGATTGACGTTAAACGCTTCTATTACTTTCCTATCATTCTTAGTCAAGGATAAAAGCAGTCAGGTGGATGCAGTTTCCTTGACTTGCGAAAGGAATTTCACTCAGGACCAAATCAACGCTTATTAACATTACCGATTTGAAGGCGTATCAAACGAAATTTGCTGCTGGATTGAGGAATTCTTTGTAGCGTGCAGCCTGGGATGGAGAGTCATCGGCAGGTGCAACAAAATAAGGAACGTTCAAAAAGAAACAAGTCGAAGGTTGTAAAAAGAAAATCCCTGAACAGATCGTAGTGGCATTGTCTGCGGAGAAAGGTGTGGCCAGAACAGGAATCGCAGGGTTTAATATGTGGCGTTACAGAACAATCTTGAAAATTAAGTGCACTGGTAAGGTAAAGAATGAGGAGGTTCTCCGCAATATCGCCTAAGAAAGGAAAAGGATTGTAAAAGGGCACAGGTCATCCCCGTTTCCAAGAAGGGACGTCGAACAGAAGTGCAGAACTATAGACCTATGTCTCAAACGTCGATCAGTTGTAAAATTTTGGAACACGTATAATGTTAGAGTATAATGACTTTTCTGGAGACTAGAAATCTACTCTGCAGGATTCAGCATGGGTTTCGAAAAAGACGGTTGTGTGAAACCCAGCTCGCGTTATTCGCCCACGAGAGTCAGAGGGCCATAGACACGGGTTCACAGGTAGATGCGGTGTTTCTTGACTTCCGCAAGGCGTTTGATACAGTTCCCCACAGTCGTTTAATGAACAAAGTAAGAGCATATGGACTATCAGACTTATTGTGTGATTGGATTGGAGAGTTCCTAGATAACAGGATTCAGCATGTCATTCCCAATGGAGAGAAGTCTTCCGGAGTAAGAGTGATTTCAGGTGTGCTATTCACAATATACATAAATGACCTTGTGGATGACATCGGAAGTTCACTGAGGCTTTTTGCGGATGATGCTGTGGTATATCGAGAGGTTGTAACAATGGAAAATTGTACTGAAATGCAGGAGGATCTGCAGCGAATTGACGCATGGTGCAGGGAATGGCAATTGATTCTCAATGTAGACAAGTGTAATGTGCTGCGAATACATAGAAAGAAATATCCCTTATCATTTAGCTACAAAATAGCAGGTCAGCAACTGGAAGCAGTTAATTCCATAAATTATCTGGGAGTACGCATTAGGAGTGATTTAAAATGGAATTATCATATAAAGTTGATCGTTGGTAGAGCAGATGCCAGACTGAGATTCATTGGAAGAATCCTAAGGAAATGCAATCCGAAAACAAAGGAAGTAGGTTACAATACGCTTGTTCGCCCAGTGCTTGAATACTGCTCAGCAGTGTGGGATCCATACGAGATAGGGTTGGTAGAAGAGATAGAGAAGATCCAACGGAGAGCAGCGCGCTTCGTTACAGGATCATTTAGTAACCGCGAAAGCGTTACGGAGATAATAGATAAACTCCAGTGGAAGACTATGCAGGAGAGACGCTCAGTAGCTCGGTACGGGCTTTTGTTGAAGTTTCGAGAACATACCTTCACCGAAGAGTCAAGCAGTATATTGCTCCCTCCTACGTATATCTCGCGAAGAGACCATGAGGATAAAATCAGAGAGATTAGAGCCCACACAGAAGCATACCGACAATCTTTCTTTCCAAGAACTACACAAGACTTGAATAGAAGGGAGAACCGATAGAGGTACTCAAGGTACCCTCCGCCACACACCGTCAGGTGGCTTGCGGAGTATAGATGTAGACGTAGATGTAGAAATGGAAAACACTGACAAGAAAAAGGGACTGGATGATAGGACATGTGTTAAGACATCGGGTTATCTCTCCAAGGTACTAGAGGGTGCTACAGAATGGAAAAACTGCCGAGGAAAGAGAACTCAGGACGCAGGGTGCAAGTGCCACTCTGAGATGAGGAGGTTATCGCAGGAGATCAGTTCGTTGTGGGCGCATCAAGCCAGCATAAAGACTAATGACTCAAAATAAATAAATCGCTATTCTCCCAGTTTCGCCACTAACAAGGGACACAGGCGCACACCATACGGTGGCAGTGGGAGGACGCCCACACGTCGACCGTCCACGCTGCATTCAGTTGATCTGCAAATCTTGAAACGGAGACTCGAAAAGAAGAGGGTAGACGTGTAGTACATTTTGAGTGGCGGCGACGCCTGCAGGCAGCCACTGGACATTGTAGATTTGACTCGGGTTCAACGTGATGACACCATGCCTAGTGTCGAGCGACCACTCGTGACAGGAACTCATTCACTTCCTTGGCACAGCGCTGCAGACGTTCAGGAGACAGTCAAATTCGGCATGCGTTCTTTGCTTGCTGTTGACTGTGAAGCCCCCACTGGACGCTCACTCTGTGAATTTTCAATCTGTTCTGACGGCGTGAACAGCTCTGACGCTCAATCCGATCTCAGCAGCAGTGGTGCCTATCGTAACTGGCTGATTTTGAATGGGCATTCACCTGCCGGACAGTGGAACAGGTAATGTACTGTGGCATTCCAGGTTGGGCAGCGTCTGTAACATTAGTCCTTTCCTGCATCGCTTATGTTAGACCTTGATCCTTCCAATGGACAAGTAATGCTGTCGGTGAATTTTTGTTCCGCGTGCTCCTTCCACTACCAGGAAACGCACTGCTCCATATTGCTCTACTTTTAAAGTTTCCATTTCACTGTTCACAGCTCGACTGAGTGCAGCGGATGGTCGACGCTTACACGTGCTACGCCTATCATCATGTGGCTGTGCGCCAATGTCCCTCTGGCGGCTAGTTTGGGATATCACCGCTCTTCGCCCTGAGGCAACGACATTACGGTCCTTTAAGTGGTTTTTGTTTTACAGTCTATGTCTCGTTTCTTTTAGCATGCACCTTATAACTTCAGGAGTGCCCCAGGGACGTGTGATGGGTCCTTTGCTGTTCATACTCTGTACTATCAATTGCTAAATATGTATGGGAATGGGGTATACATCCTAAAGTCCTACCCCCCCCCTCCCCACCTCCCTCTATTTATGTCTCCAACCCACTCTCTCTGTCCATCTCCTTCTCATCCTCTCTCTCTGTATGCGTTGATTCTTTCCCTCTCTCTGTCCACCTCTTCATCCCCATTATCTCTGCCCATCACCCCACTCCTCCTTCTACGTCCCTGTCCATCACTTCCCCTCCCCTCTCTGAGCCTGAGTCTTGTTTGTTATTGCACGAACGAAACCTTGATTGGGAATGAAAGTCCCTTAAAATGAATCGGTAAATCGGTAGGACTCTTTTATATACGTGGTACGATGATTCATACAACTGATGGATCTATGAAGACAGAGCTACAATGATAGTATTTCGCACTGTTTTAATCTGTGGATCAGCAGAATTACAAAGTTTCGAATGATTCATATTCTGTTGAAGTGTTCTAATTATAAGGCATAATACAAAGCATAACACTATTGTGCACACAATTTTTGTTTGAAATAATTTGTAAGTAGAATATACATGGTTATTCTGAAAACTTTGCTAGCAACTTTTCCTTTCTTTATATTAAATGCATGTTTATGTATTGTATACATTACAAATATATACCCTGTTGTGGCCTGAGTGTTCATTAGAATATAGTGTCAAATTTGAAATAATATTCCATAACAACACTCCATTTACGTATTACACATATATATTGAAAAAAAGTACGTATCCTATGTCCATCCAGACGTTTGTTAGAGTATCGAGTGTAAATTGGAAGTAAATCGAGCCAAAACTTGTCGAAATCTTTTCTAACATCGTTTCCCCTCTATATAGTACATATACTTATATACCACATATATTAAAGAAATATGCAATCTATACCCGTCCAAAGGTTTATCAAAATATCGTGTAAAAATCTGGAGTAAACCGATCAAAAACTCATCGATATTTTTGCTAATAACATTACATCTTTATATAGTTATGTATACTTACATATAATACGTACTAAAATGTGTAGCCTATGGGAGTCCGAACTTGCGAAAATTGGAAGTAAATCGGCGAAAACCTTTTCCAGACTTTTGCTAACATCGTTACATGTCGTCCTTGCAAGCAGTATGAATTTTAAGTATATATTTATATATCATATATATATATTAAAAATATGTATCCTATGTCCGTCCGGAGTATCGTGTAGAAAGTTGAAGTAAATTATTTATGCTAACAGCATTGCCCATTATATAGTATATACATACTTATATACCATATATTTAAAATATATGTAGCCTGTGCCCGTCTCAACTTTTGTTAGAGTATCGTGTAAAAATCCGAAGTAAACTCGTCAGCAACTTTTTGATATTTTTGATAAGAACCTTAAGAAACGATTTGTTTTTGTATAGTAGTATAGATACAGATAAATAAGGTTCCAGAAAGTCAAACTTTCTACTGATGGTGAAATTATATATATATAACGAAGTAGTGTGGAGAAAGGGGCACAAATATTCCATCAGGTCTTGATAAAACTTAAAGTGATGCAATGATTTCCCACACTAATTAAATAATCAGGAATGTAAAATTTTATAGTTCACAAAATGACTACAGTACCAATGAGAAACAACTGGAATTACTCAACCCATAAAAATAACTGGTAGTAACAATTCGTAGGAATATGAAATGGAATGATCACACAAGCTCAATCGCAGGTGGCAGCCTTTGGTTCATTAGTAGCATCCTCGGAAAATGGAATGAAATGGGAAGAAACTTTAACATGTGATACAGTGGAAAGTACTGCCCGCTACACACTTCAGAATGGATTGCAAAGTATGGATGTTTATGTAGACCAACTGAATGAGAAAATACGCGAGAAGAAGCTTGGATTTCAAAAGCACATAATTTACCATTAATCTGGATAACGCACATGTCCGTCCACGAAAGTGTCTTAACACTGGGAAGGAATTTTAAGTGCCAAATGCTGAATCATCCACCTTATTCACCAGATACGGCGTCTTCAGACTTTTATCAGTTTTCACATTTAAGAAATTTGTGGGTGAAAACCGTTCTGAGTCAGTTATAGTTATCAAGGCAGTCTTAAATTAGGAATTTGTAGATTTCCAAAATCACACACTAGGTACAGAATTTAAAACTGCAAAAAAACCTTGGCCTAAGTGTATTAACTGGCGGTTACATCAAAAAATTAGTGTAGTTTTGTCTTGTCCTTAATTATTCAATCTTTTACCACTAGACCCAGAAATATTCATGTTCCGTTCTTTTTTTTATTACCGTGAAGAGAAGTATGGTCGCATCGAGAAGTGCACCTGTAAGTGCATACCACATTTAACAAGCGTTTTCTGTGCAATGGTAAAACATGTTGTAAGTGTCGTGTAAAAGACTGCTACCCTTTAGTGTGCACTAAGTGATCCAAAAGGTTTTAAAATTAAAGTCAATAACAAGACTACTTTTTTTTAAGGTTTTATTAGAGTTGCTAAAATTATGTATAAAAATACACAATGTGGTATCATAAATAATTACATTTAGTGAACTTATCGTTATTAATGCAAAGACACATGTACTGGCACATAACTTTTAAAGGGTCGATTTTATTCATGCACTGTCCATCTGTATGCGGTCTGAAAAATAACCAATAATATGGTAGTATAGTTTGACTGAAATAAGTTAAGAACACACAAAGCGACAATGCAGAAGAAAATATTTGATTTAGCGTATCTTACTATAAGATACGTAATCAAGACATGCAATATTTTATTTAAATGTGTTTCTTTTACATTCACTCTCTTGAAATATAAATACTATTGAACTATTCACTGCACGCACACGCACGTTCACTCCCAAACTCTTTCATTCTGGAAACTGATGTAAGATTGCTCGACGACTCCCGTCGAAATCTAAACATCTCTTAGTTATGAAGATAATGGTGGGTGCACATTAAGTTCATGTCAAGGACTACACATCATGTTTGATATACGGTTCGATTATGTCAGTTCCTGGAAAAAGTCACTCAAGTACCACTCTGTTCCAGAATTATTTCGTGTAACCGTTACATTCGCACTGAGAAGAACGAAATAAAAAATGTAAAATTTTGAAAGAAAATGAATATTATCTGATGACAATGCCAGAATTAAGAGAGGAACAAGTTTCTCGTGATTTATCAATGGAAGTAAACAGATTTCTGTAGCAGCAGCCAACTAAGTTTCTGTATCGCCACAGACTACAAAATTAGCAGCAGGTGTCTACGATATTCCCCCATAAAAACAAGAGTGCTCTGTACTGTGAAGAATATACTGCATCAAACTGATTAGTCAAAAGTTTGCACTCAGAGCATACTTGTGGCTGGTTATACTCATGTTTTTGTCTTGAAAGACGGTTTTTCGCTACTGAACAAGAACAACAAAATGTCTCGCAACCACGAAAATCGTTATGTTTATGAGATAGAGAAAACTGGACTATTAATAATACTCAGATTCTATGTCAAATAGTTATCATGAAAACTCATTCCGGCTTTGTACTAAAGGTTATTTATGCTACACAGCCAAACAAAAGAGAAGACAACGCTCTTTCTCATATAAATGAATTTAGTGCCAATTAATGATTTTCGAAAGATCTGCAGAAAATATTTCTGCTGCGACGACTGACCAAAGAGTCTTGGGAGTGCGCACGAAACACTACTCACCTCTTGTCAGGCAGAGATGGGATGAAAATGAATGACTCCTTGCAAGTAATTGTTATTTAACTCTGACATAAATATGGTAGTGTAAATTGCCAGTATGGCTATAAATACTTGGACTAGCGGTTCAGGGTCGCCTTCATTTGGCGAGGTAATAGCAGTGTCCTTTGACAGAGAGTCCTATCACTTTTGTTTGGTTACTTCACTGCGGCTGCGCTGGCCTCAGCAGGGTTCCACGAGTGAGGTGTACTCAGGAGGAGGGTTTCTGGCTGCGCGTGTGGTCGGCGGCCGTTAGGGACAAGTCCTGCTGCGCTTTCCCGTCCAGCACGGGGTCTGGGAAGTGGCGCAGGTACGAATCCCGCGACGTCCGTCCTCCCGGTGTCGCTGACGTTGCCGCCGTCGACACCTGCAACATTAGCGCCAGAAGAGCGTCACTTTAGCGGACACACTGACACACGCTTACTCAATACAGTAATGGAGTACTGAATTGGAACACTAATATTGGCGGCAAGTATCCTTCGTCGTGCATTGTATAGTAGAGCGTCCATTATCCGAACGTCCGCTTAACCGAACTGCGTACTCGCTCGCACCTGTTACTCTCCCAAACCAAGTTTCCCACAGTAGTCGCCGCACTGGGCCACCGCTGGCGGAACATTGCTTCTAATGGGGCCTTCACAAGGCGCTGCTGACCGGCCAAGCCGCCAGTCGCTGTGTTTCAACAATCAGCACACTTCTGTCGGCTTGGCACTGGCAGTAGAAGTAGCGGCACTATCAAAGCTGTTCACAGCAACAGCTGCGCCAGCTTGAAGTTGAGGCGTACCGCTCCGCGCAGTTTTGAAGGACTATTTATTACACTCTATGGATCAAGGCGTTATTGAGACTTTCAAACGATATTACAGGAAAGAATTGTTGCGTAAGTTATTGTTAGATGAGAAGAGGGTGGAGAAGAAAGTCTCTTAAGAAATCATAAGAATATTGACTTGAAAGACGCCTCCTACATGATCAGCGCAGCATGAAATAGTGTAAAGGAAGAGAGTTTGGAGAAAGCCTCGAATAAAATTTTGGACACAGAAGAAAATTCACAAGGTATGATTGAAATTGACGAACAGAATGGTATGTCCGAAATTCTCGTTATGCTAAAAGAAATGGATTGCCACGAATGTGACGAAGAAGATGTTCATGAATGGATGAATATCGTGATGCAGATCCAGGACACCAAATCATGCAGGACAGCGAGATTGTAAACGTCGTCACTAAAAAAGATGACGCCTCCAGCATCTCATCAATCCGTGCTCAAGAAAGTGAAGATGAAAGTATACGAACAGCTTCTGAGGCGTTCACTAGTTTAGATACTGCCTTGCGATGGTTTGATGCCCAAGATGAAAGTGACCAGTTTCAGATATCTGTAATGAAAAAAGTACGTGACTTAGCTACTAGTAAGCGTATAGGCTTGCTTAGACAGACCCAAATAAAGGATTTTTTTTAAAAATTAATTTTGTATACTGTGTGTATTGTTCATGCAAAATGCGTATGTAATATTTATATATTTTTGTTTAATAAACTGTGCCACATACTATATATTCCTACTGAAGTTGCCTTTGTATGTTACTTTGTAATACTAAAGGAGATGCCTGTTTTTATGAATAAATTTACTGTACACTACTTGTTTTTGGCAAATAAACATGTACAGTTCGATTATCCGAACAAACCAGTTTTCCAAACACCCATGTCCCCCAATTACTTCGGATAATCGAAGCTCTACTGTACAATGATTTAAGTACCTTCCGTCATGCACTGTACAGTTATTTGCTGGGTACGAACGAGGAGTGGAAATGTCAAGTGCCAAATCTCGCAGTTGTCAAGAGAATCTAAAAACATTGTAAATAACTAATTTTTACCAGAAAAACTGAAAAGGTACTCAATAACGCACAATTATGCTCTTCACCTCATCACTCCACAAAATACTAAGATGAATTACAAAATAAATAACTTCCTTAGAACGTTCTACACTACTGGCCATTAAAATTCCTACACAAAGACGAAATGCAGATGACGAACGGGCATTCATTGGGCAAATACGTTATACTAGAACTGACATGTGATTACATTTTCGCGCACTTTGGGTGCATAGATCCTGAGAAATCTGTACCCAGAACAACCATCTCTGGCCATAATAACGGCCTTTATACACCTGGGCATTGAGTCAAACAGAGCTTGGATGGAGCGTACAGGTACAGCTGCCCATGCAGCTTCAACACGATACCACAGTTCATCAAGAGTAGTGGCCGGCGTATTGTGACGAACCAGTTGCTCGGCCACCATTGACCAGACATTTTCAGTTGGTGTGAGATCTGGAGAATGTGCTGGCCAGGGCAGCAGTCGAACATTTTCTGTATCCAGAAAGGCCCGTACAGGCCCTGCAACATGCGTTCGTGGATTATCCTGCTGAAATGTAGGGTTTCGCAGGGATCGATAGAGCCACGGGTCGTAACACATCTTAAATGTAACATCTACTGTTCAAAGTGCCGTCAATGCGAACAAGAGGTGACCGAGACGTGTAACTAATGGTACTCCATACTATCACGCCAGGTGATATGCCAGTATGACGATGACGAATACACGCTTCCAATGTGCGTTCACCGCGATGTCGCCAAACACGGATGCGACCATCATGATGCTGTAAACACAACCTGGATTCATCCGAAAAAAATGACGTTTCGCCATTCGTGCACCCAGCTTCATCGTTGAATACACCATTCCAGGTGCTCCTGTCTGTGATGCAGCGTCAAGGGTAACCGAAACCATGGTCTCCGAGCTGATAGTCCATGCGGCTGCAAACGTCGTCGAACTGTTCGTGCAGACGGTTGTTGTCTTGCAGACGTCCCCATCTGTTGACTCAGGGATCGAGACGTGGCCGCACAATCCGTAACAGCCATGTGGATAAGATGCCTGTCATCTCGACTGCTAGTGATACCAAGCCGTTGGGATCCAGCACGGTGTTCCGTATTACCCTCCTGAACCCACCGACTCCACATTGTACTAACAGTCATTGGATCTCGACCAACGCGAGCAGCAATGTCGCGATACGATAAACCGCAATCGCGATAGGCTACAGTCCGACCTTCATCAAAGTCGGAAACGTGATGGTACGCATTTCTCCTCCGTACACGAGACATCACAACAACGTTTCACCAGGGAACGCCGGTCAACTGCTGTTTGTGTATGAGAAATCGGTTGGAAACTTTCCTCGTTTCAGCAGGTTGTAGGCGTCGCCACCGGCGCGAGCCTTCTGTGAATGTTCTGAAAAGCTAATCATTTGCAAATCACAGCATCTTCTTCCTGTCAGTTAAATTTCGCGTCTGTAGCACATCATCTTCGTGGTGTAGCAAATTTAATGGCCAGTTCTGTAGGTGCCACACCTGCTAACTGACTGGATGTGACGAGGAGAACATAACAAGTGCGATAACCCGATTTCCTAGAAAATTCGCTCGGTGGATCGGTTGGAAGCTTTCCTCATGTCAGCACGTTGTATTTGTCGCCATAGGTGCCAACCTTGTGCGAACGCGCTGAAAAGCTAATCATTTGCATATCACAGCATGTGCTTCTTGTCTGCTAAATTTCGCGTCTGTAGCACGTCATCTTCGTGGTGTAACAATTTTAATGGCCAGTAGCGTAGGTGCCACACCTGCTGACTGACTGTATCTGACGAGGAGAACACAACAAGTGTTCTAGTGTTTCCTAGATACTTCGCTCGGTGGAAGAGGAATCAAAATAAGCCAACTTGTATCTCAGCTTATATGTAGATATTCAACCGTTTCTGAGGAAACGACGGTCACAGTGTTCAAGTTACTTTATGTGTCTCTTAGAGAATAAATAGCACAACCGAAGCGGTAGTACAGCGGCTGCAGTCGCATCTCTTCGCACTTTTGCGGCCCGTGTTCGATTATTATTGTTATTTTTGTTTTTCATTTATCTACTCGTGTCCGTAGAATATTACTGCAAGAATGTTTTCCAATATATATTTAAATAATGGTGTTCTTTTCCGTTTACCAGTTGTATTTTTTGTTAATGAATTTTAAAAAGTAAATGAATTAGAAAATTATTTGAACTGGTTTCCGGAGAAATCTTGTAGTGTAGCTTGATTCATAATTAGTTACAAGCTCCAATTTTCGGAAAAGTGATTCATTGTGTCGCGAAATTGTTGACAACACATGAAACATTCATCATTGTTAACGTTTCTTTCTCGTGTGAGATTCATACGAAGAAATATCACTGTAGCCAATCTACGCGCGCTGTTCAGGATATCTACGTTCCGCTTGTTTCTACGATTTTGTAAATGCACAAAATCTTCCTGAAGAATGAACGTAAGACTAAAATATAAGAATTAATACAATAATTCATAATGAAATATAAGTGTATGATAATTTGAAAAAGTTTAAATCCATGAAAATAGCATACAAAAATATTATATAATAAATATTCTGATACCCAATTGTAATTTTACTGTTAATATAACGCCCTTGTTCCCCTAACTTGGTAAGAAACATTCACATAGTAACCTCCTTCGGAAGTGAATAGGTAAATGAAAAAGAAAAATATAAAATGAATAATAACAATAATCGGGTTTTGAATATCAGACACGAATCTGAGAGGCCATCACGCTGGGTACTGTGTCTTTATTTCAGCTCAGATTATCGCGCTATAAAAGGCATTACGTAGAAAGTAATTTCCATCATTTTCTAAGAACTGGTCGACTATTTAAGTTAAGCCGAGAAACGTGTCCGCTTATTTTCAGTTGTCTTCCATTGAGTGAAGTTTCCAGGAAGTCTGGTTATGGCACTTGTATTCTCCTTGTAAGTGCCAGTAACACTGAAGCACTAACTTTCGTTTGTGATAACACCAGTAGAGAAATACAGCAGCAATATTTCAATGGTTAGAATTGTTACCAACAAAAACCATTTCTCATGTCTTTTAAAATTTTTCAAGAAAAGGACATTAAGGGAACTCTGCAATTAGGCTGAGAAATGATAGCAGGTCTCCGGGTGTCGACATCACAGGGCGCTTTGGGGTTGATTATCTGTGGCCAAAGTGGACGTGCAGCAGAGCTGAATGGTGCGAGCAATCATTCTGGAGTGGGCGTGTGAACGAGGAAGGGCACGCATGGTCCCTTGGAGCACCTTGAGCGGCTTGTTTATTGGAATTGTGGCCGTCACCGTGAGCAATAAGGGAATTCATGAGTTTTGCGCCAGGTAAAGGCTGTTTGTCTGTCCATATGTCATCCTCAACCCTTAGGTGTCACTAGATGCGGGTGTAGAGGGGCATGTGGTCAGCACGCCGCTCTCCAAGCCGTATGCCAGTTTCCGAGATCGGAGCGGCAATCAATCAAGTAGCTCCTCAGTTTGCCTCACAAGGGCTGAGTGCATCCCTTTTGCCAACAGCGCTCGGCAGACGGGATGGTAACCCATCCAAGTGCTAGCCCAGCCCGACAGCCCTTAACTTCGGTGATCTGACGGGAACCGGTGTTACCACTGCGGAAAGGCCGTTGGCAGGCTGTCTATTAGATGGTTCCAAATAAGTGATGCTATACATCTCAGGTAGCGATCTTTCGATTCTGTAAGTTTTAGTCCGTCAGTTGCACCGAAGCTATGTGCAGACTTCGATGTGTGTTAAGCTAACTGTAGTACATGTCATGTACGTTATTTCACGCAGAGTTTTGTGTTGACTATTTGTTTTTAAGGAATTTCTTGTCTGCCTGTAAGCGTGTCACCACCTTTTTCGCTCAGTGTCCCAGTTGCGCTTTATTGCTTTCACGATTGTGAAGACCTTAGTAATTATTTCTCGGGTCAAAGGTAGACGTACATAATTTAAATCTTCCACCGGGTAAAGCATTGTGCATACGTGGCTGCGAAAAAGGGTCAGTTAACTTACACAGGGATATTGGTAAGAATTTGTGTCACTCTATCTCCTGACTTGAACTACGAAGGGAGCATTTCAGAAGGTTATGCAACGTGCACCCAGTGACTCAGCTGCTTATAGTAGCACTGAAATCATTAAAAGCCCATCAGACAAGTGCATGAGTGTTATGTGCTAGATGTAGAAATGAGGGTGGTACGAAGGTGTGCACGTGGAAATGAAGACCTGCGCTTACAGCTCGCGATGCCGCTCAGCTGAGCAGGTTCCCGAGATGCGACGGTGGACAAGCCGGTTTCCACGTTAATTATCCCGGGCACCCAGTGAAAACGGCGCTCGGAGGCCCCGGAAAGTGTAACGGCGGCGGCTAACTGCAGCCACGTGCCACTTGTGCCATTGCGAGCACACACCTCCCCAATACGAAGCGTACACACCAGTTGTCGCTTCAGGTAAGTCAAGTCACAGTTGCACAAGTCGTGTCCTCAGATACCAAAAGGTCGGTAGACGAATGATGTACAAGATGATGATAATTAAAGTTAAATTTTCAAAACGCTGTAGAAATAACACCACTGGTCAGACTGACATCAAATTGCAACGGAATATTATCGGAGAAGGGGGGAAAGGTGTGGCAGCAGAAAAAGAATAGTGTGAAAATTGATCAATAGAAGGCGATGTACGTGTCAGAATATGTAAATGAAAACACTTGTCATGCGCACGATCCACTGAAGTTGGTATAAACACGCCTGGTACACGGCTTTTCCTCCTTTCACGTCTGCCACGTTTGCCATGACTGCCTCAGTGCTGGATCCCGCTCTGCTTGTAAAGCAGTATTACAAGAATGATGACTGTGCACACGTCGGTCTGCAGAAGGTATGAACACTTAAGGGTTTGAAAAAGAGGCGTTGGTCCGATGACTACCGTCGGTCTGGAGAAAATGATTCGGAAGTTCGAAAAGACGGGTTCTTTTGGTCTGCAACTTGGTAGAGGGAGGAAACGAATTAATTCGATGTCAGTGGAAGCAGTGGCCACAGCAATGCAAGAAGAGACGAGTGGTGGTGTGCAGACGTCCAGTGCACGGGGAATTACCCGATCATTGCGCACGGTGTGTAAAATCCTACGAAACATCCTTCTTTGCTATCCATTCAAAATTATCCATGTGCACGAGTTGCTTCCTGTTGACCTGTCATCAAGAGAGACCTCACCCTTAGAATTTCTTGCTCGAATGGAAGTGGATAATGATTGGCCATGGAAGATTTTGTGGGCAGAAGAAACCCACTCCCATCTGACAGGATATGGCAATACACAGAACTGTCGAATAAGGGCATCGGAAAATCCACTAGCAAATCAACCAGTACCACTTCGTCCTGAACAGGTCACTGTGTGGTGCGGGTTTACGGCATCATTTATCATAGGGCAACATTTTTTTGAAGAGACAGGTGCTTCCGGACCTTTTACCCGTACCGTCATTGGTAAGCGCTATGATTGTATTTTGCGCAACAATTTCATTCCAGCTCTCAAACAGCTTGGATGTGTGGATGGGAACATTTTTATGCAGGATGGCGCACCTCCGCACATTGCAAATCCTGTTAATCAGCTGCTGATGCGCCATTTCGGAAATGCTGAAATTATAAGCGGCCATTTCCCTACATCCTGGCTGTCCCGATCACCTGATCTAAATCCGTGTGACATCTGGCTGTGGGGCTATCTGAAAGATTTTGTGTTCAATGTTCCGATTGCAAACTTAGCTGCACTGCATTGCGCAACACATTCTGAACGTGATCCCAGAAACACTTCTGTCAGTTGTCGAACATGCTGTTTCTCGATTTCAAATTGTTGCAGAAAACGGTGGACAGCATACTGAACATGTTTTGCGCCAGTCACACGGAATTTAATAATCCGATTTGATTTTTATTGATGCTTTTTATGAGGTTTTTGGCCTCAGGAAAACTAAAAGCCGATGTGTCTGATGCTTTTAATGCGGTTTTTGGCCTCAGGATAACTAAAAAGCGATGTGATTGATCCTTTTTATGCGTTTTTTGGCCTCAGGATAGTTAAAAACCGATTTTTCCCATTCGATGTGATATGTCCTTGCTGTGGTTGAGGGGCTTACATAACTAACAGTAAAATTACCGAATTAGCAGCAACCAGTCGCAAAATCATGTTTTCTCTATTTACTTTTGGAAATCGATTTCAACTGATTAACAGCCATCATCGGTGCTTTCAACGTATATGTTCCCTGAGTAGTAACACTGTCTTAAGCAGAAGTCAAATAAAGAAAACATGATTTTGCGACTGGTTGCTGCTTACTTGGTAATTTTATGGTTTATGGTCGCTGCACAACTTAGGAACCATATGGAGCCCACCATTCATAACTAACAGTATCACGCCTGTACACCCATGGACACTGAGTAGTACAGTTTGTTTGATGTGAAACGTACGCCTTAGGCATTTGTATGATTCATTTATGGTTCAAATAGCATCTGAGGTCATCAGTCCCCCATACTTATAGCTACTTAAATCTAACTAATGTAAGGACATCACACACATCTATGCCTGAGGCAGCATTCAAACCTGCGACCGCAGGGGCAGTGCGGGTCCATACTGAAGGACCTAGAACCGCTCGGCCCCAGCGACCGGCTATTCATTTATCATTTGTAGTCCACAACTATAAAATTATTGTGCTTACAGAGCCATCTATTGCTACATTTTGTAACTATTTATTTTTCTTCTGCCATTCGTTTTCCCCATTCTTCGACAATATTCCGTTGCAATCTGATGTCATTCTGAACAATGGAGTTATTTCTACAGCGGTTTGAAAGCTTAACTTTAATTATAATCACCCTGTATAAGAGCTTCCAAACGACCAAATTTATCCCGATTTATACATGGTGTTATGGCTATAAGTGCAGATATTTTTATACGTGGTACCTTAATATGTGCAAACTCGGTGTGTTGATTGTTTCTTCTCTGTGTCGAAAGTCTTCCCACAAAGACATTACTTAATTTACTACCTAATGTTTCATGCATGTTCGTAACTGCACCACTAAGTGGAGTACGGCTGCAGTACAGGCCAACCTTTTGTGACCAGGTGTCCATGCATCAGTACCTGATACGCCTTCCATGAGAAACTAAGCTTCAATGGCTTGCTCTTGACACATGCACTTGGAGGTACTAACCAACCCAAAAACATACTACTCCTAATGGCTATTATTAGTAGTCTGCAATTGAAAAATACTGATTTAATGTTGTTCAGTAGACTGTCGTCAGTCACCAGAATCACTAGACATCTCTTACAGCTGTTGCACCCTGTATGTGGAAACTGAATACAAATGACGAAAGAGAAATTCCGATATCAGCCGCATTCGAGGAATGAAATAAATTCAGTGGTATGTCGAACCAGGACTCGAACCCGGATTTCCTGGTTATTGCGAGCGGTCGCTTTAACCACTTCGGCTGTTCGAGCACATTTCCCGTCCAAACCATATTCCCATATGTCGCACGCTACATACGTAGTGTCCCCATTATCCTCACTGACTGAAGTCCCACTTTTACTAAATTTATCCACATTCGTTTCTTTTAATGTGTGCCAAGGCGCTGATGAACTCGACTTTGAGCGCCAGTAAGCCCCAACACACGCACACACACACACACACACACACACACACACACACACACACACACACACACACGATTCCCGCAAGAAGCGCATCCGCACTAAAGCTATCATTATTTCTCGTCAAGTTCGTAAATTTTTTTGTTTGGTGTCTGCTGTTTGGGACATATCGGAAAAAACAGGTACCACTCATGTAAATTAACGCAAATAATGGCATGGCCAGGGCAACGGCTAGAGAAACGGTTCCCACTTGGCAACTTACCCCCTGAGGGGTACAATAAAATTTTGTGAGAGGTAAAAGCAAAGGGTTCAGATGTGTTGGGTCACGAAACTAAATTATTTTTAGAACATTGAATGTTTCGTACGATTGTAATACGGAATACATAAGTTACCAATAATTAAATGTATTCCAAAAACTAGCATTAATATTTAGCACATTGTGGTCGAAGTTACAACTTGTGAAACAAATTTATGACTATCTTCCTCAAACAGTGCACCTTCTGCACAGACACTTTGTATCATGCGTCTACGACAGTAAAATTGAACACGTACGCCACACATACTTAAATATCTTATGAAAATGCTTTCTCCGTGAAGGCCTCACTTTTCGAACTAATTGACAGCGTAACACGACAGTAACTATTTAGTGGCTACTGCACTGCTGTAGCGCCTACACTGTGTTAAAACAAACGTTATGATTTTTCGTGCCAGTGGACAGACACAAAGCATTAGCAATCAGAAGTCTTCCAATTTCTGCCTGTTCGGAAATAAGGAGTCCAGCAGTCAAGTCAGTTAGAAACATTAGGCCTAACTGCAGTTCACACATTTTAATTTGGTTGATTTTAAATGTGTGTGTAAGGTATGGCTGAAGCAAGCGCTGCTAGAAAGGGATCAGTCCCATATGTCTCACCTCACTGTGGATAGTTATATTTCTTTTCTGAGGGCGAGTTGTACGTACCACCCTCCCCTCGATGCAGTAAGAGTTGATTCGTAATTCTATAAGAAGAGGTTGGAAATAAGCAGTAGCAACCGCCTAATTAGTTCTTGGTTTAATAAACAACACATACAAAAACTTCGTATTAGAAATAAAGGTATTCAAAGAAAATACATTTTCATTTTAAATGGCGCGTGGGATTAGCCGAGCGGTCTAAGGCGCTGCAGTCACGGACTGTGCGGCTGGTCCCGGCGGAGGTTCGAGTCCTCCCTCGGGCATGCGTGTGTGTGTGTTTGTCCTTAGGATAATTTAGGTTAAGTAGTGTGTAAGCTTAGGGACTGATGACCTTAGCAGTTAAGTGCCATAAGATTTCACACACATTTGAACTTTTTTTTTCATTTTAAATTTAAGTTAGAGTGAGGTGACGAAAGGCATGGTGTACTTCCTAACGTCGTGTCGGACCTCCTTTTGCCCGAAGTAATGCACCTGCTCGACGTGGCATGGTGTCAACAAGTCGTCGGAAGTCCTCTGCAGAAATGCTGAGCTATGCTGCCTCTACAGCCGTCCATAATTGCCAAAGTGCTGCCGATACAGGAGATTTTACACGAACTGGCCTCTCGATTATGTCCCATAAATGTCGATGGGATTCATATCGGGCGACCTAGGTAACCAAATCATTCGCTCGACTTGTCCATAACGTTCTTCAAACCAGTCGCGAACAACTGTAGGGTGGTAATCTGGAGCATTGTCATCCATAAAGATTCCATTGTAGTATGGGAACATGAAGTCGATAAATGGCTGCAAATGGTCTCCAAGTTGCCGAACATAACCATTTCCAGCCAATGATTGGTTTAGTTGCGCTAGAGGACCCAGTCCACTCCATGAGAACACAGTCCACGCCATTATGGAGCCACCACCAGCTTACACAGGGCCTTGTTGTCAACTTCGGTCCATGGCTTCTTGGGATGTGCACCACACTCTAGCCTATCATCAGCTCTTACCAACTGAAATCGGAGCTCATGTGACCAGGCCACGCTTTTCCAGTCGTCTAGGGTCCAACCAGTAAGGTCTCGAGCCAAGGAGAGCCGATCTCGACCAGCTAGCAAAGGCACTCGGGTCGGCCGCCTGCTGCCATAGCCCATTAACCCCATGTTTTGCCGCACTTTTCTAATGTATACGTTCGTCGTATGTCTCACATTGTTTTCTGCGGTTCTTTCAAGCGGGGTTGCTTGTCTGTTAGCACTGACAACCCTACGCAAACGAAGCTGCTCTCGGTCGTTAATTGAAGGCCGTCGGAAACTGAGTTGTCCGTGGTGAGAGCTAATGCCTGAAATTCGGTGTTCTCGGCCCGCTCTTGACACTGTGGATATCGATGTACTGAACTCCCTAACGATTTCCGAAATGGAATGTGCCATACGTCTAGCTCCAACACCGCGTCAGAGTCTGTTAATTCCCATGATCCGGCCATAACCATGTCAGAAGCCTTTTGAAATGAATCATCTGAGTACAAATGACTGTTCCGCCAATGTACTGTTCTTCTTGTATCTTATGCATGCGCTAATACCGCCATCTGCGAATGTGCATATCGCTGTCACTTACTTTTGTCACCTCAGTGTAGCTGCTAATGCTGATGATGATTGTGGTGGGAGGGGTTACTAGCTAATGTCTGATTGCACTCAGGAGTAATGGTTTCAGAAAGGTTGGAAGCCACTGGGGTGGAGTCGTAATAAGGCATCTTTCTTTTATTTTCTCTATCGCCTCCAAGTACGAGGGTTTGCACGTACTTTTAATTACTAACTAGAAAAAAAAATAAATTAAATAGTTCAATAGTTTGTTTGTTCGCAGCTGCAACTCTGCAGTCGAGGTATAAACTCACATCTCCGCATAACAGTTCCGTAGCACACCGCTAAAATAAAATTGCGCGCAGCTCAGTCACAAAGTAGAGCATCCAGCAGTAATTTGTTTTCAGCAGCAGCGGAAATGCCGCAGTTGCTGCCAAAAAATAATTAACACACAAATGGTACAAGGGGGGAAATAAACGGGAAAATACACCGCTGAGTGAAGAAACATTAGAACAAGCGCTTATCTTTAAATCCTTCGGAGGCTGAATAGAAAGTGACTAGAAGTGCAACACGGGAATTAATTCCAGAATAGCAATGGCGTATTAGGCATTTTGTTAGATATGAAGAAGAATGTCGACAAAGATTTGACGATAATTCAGATAAAGCGTTTTGTATGAAATGCCTTCCTGAATGATGCTGGAACGTGGACAATGTTATATCAAGACTGTGGGCTCTTGAGATGTGGACTTAGAAGAAGATAGAAAACGTTTGACCGATCGGCTGAAAAATGAGTAGGTACTCAGAAGAATGAAGGTGTAGTGGCGGCTACTGAATGCAATGAAAGGCCGGCCGGAGTGTCCGAGAGGTTCTAGGCGCTGCAGTCTGGAACCGTGCCACCGCTACGGTCGCAGGTTCGAATCCTACCTAGGGCATGGATGCGTGTGATGTCCTTAGGTTAGTTAGGTTTAAGTAGCTCTAAGTTCTAGGGGACTGATGACCTCAGCAGTTAAGTCGCATAGTGCTCAGAGGCATTTGAACCATTTTGCAATGGAAGGAAGGTAAACAAACTGGGTACGACATAAGCTGAGATAAAATGAGGAGCTCCTCAAAAGAGAAATGTATTAGGAACGAGAAGGGAGGTAGGACGATATTTTAGATCTTGGAGACGAACATTCGAAAGAAAACAATGCGCCACAAGAACTGGAGACGCAAAGGACCTGCTATCGTCGAAAACAAGACGTCTCGTCACGAGTGCCACATGGAAGTATTATAGGACCGTTGTTCTCTATATACACAAATTCCCTGACATTCTAGATAAACAGCGATCTGCGATTGTTTGCTGAAGACGCTGTAATGTGACTGTCATCATTGAGTGTCTGTAGGAGCACGCCGATTTCTTTGGACAGAATTTCTATTTGCTATGATGAAGGGCAGCTCGCTCTAAATGCGAAAAAACGTAAGTTAATGTACATCAGGAGGAAAAAGAATTCTAGAAAGTTCGAATACGGTATCAGTGCTGTGCCTCTTGATACACTCGTGTTGATGAAACTTCTAGGTGTAACGTTGCAAAGCGACATGAAATAGAACGAGCACGTCAGTTCGGCTATACGGCAGGCGGTTAATCGACCGGTGTATTGGGAGAATTCTAGGAAAATGTAGCTCGTGTATAAAAGAGACCGCGTACAGAACGTACGTGCGACGCATTCATGAGTACTGCTCAAGTGTTTAGGATCGCCTCCAGGGCGTGCTACTAGATTTGTTAGCGTCAGGTTTCGATCAACCCGTGAGTGTTACGGAAACGTTCTATGAACTCAACTGGCAGTTCCTGGATGGAAGGAGTTATTTCCACGAAACACTGCTGAGAAAGCGTAGAGGAACGATATTTGCAATTCACCGACGTACATCTCGCGTAACGACTAGGAGCGCAAGACAAATCAGGGCTAGTACGGAAGCATGCATATTGTTGTTTTTCCCTCGCTCCATTTGCAAGTGCAACAGGAAGGGAAATGACAAGCAGTGGTACAGTATTACACGTATCCTCATCCATGCACCGTTTGATGACTTATGGAGTACGTATAATCAGAAAACTGATTATGGAGACTCCTCATTACCAATGACCGGCGCTTCTATGTTTTGGCCCCTCTGGTGCGGGGGTCTGAATTTGAACCATGACTGTAGATCTACACCCGCCAATAAACAAAATTAGATTACATAACCTTACTTTTCTGGGATAATACATTTTTACGACTAACCAGCGAATAAGTAGGATTGCCTCTCGAAATAGCGATGGAACAGTATTGGGTGGCAACCATTGTCCCAAAAAAAGTATAAAGCAGTTCAGAACTAAAGCTCGTATCTCTACAGAAGAATTTCACATAATGTCGTGCAAAGGGTTTGGTTGTTAGAGACGAGTCACAGCTTCAGACTGAACAAGGATAGGCAAGAGATTCTAGCGTCTCCTTCGTGGGGGACCAATCACTGAAACCCTAAATGAGTATAGTCAGACGGAATTTGAGCCCTATATATCCAGAACGCAAGTCCAAGGCTTTAATCAAAGGACGACCTAGTTCAATTTTAGGGTGATGCCAGGCAGGTGTTCTTTGAACAGCGTGACTCGTAGACATAGTGAAGTTAATTTTGCGTTCAAAGAAAAACCACAGAAACAGACAGGCTCTCGTATTTTTAGCCCCGTTTATCCGAGAGACATGGCAGGCAACTGTCAAGACTCGTTAAAGCGTACCCAACAATTGGTTGCCTCGCGAAACAGGTTTCGTATGTGGCGTGTTGCATACCTTCTGAGTAGTAGAAGCAGTGGTAGACAGCTCGCCGTAGGCTGAAAACGTGTCGTTGTATCTCTAAAGGCTCTGTATGGCAGTTTCATTTCTTTTTTTTCACATTGCATTATACGTGTAGATATTGTGAGTGGTTCTTCAGTCTTTTCGAGAAATTTCCCTCAGTTGCTAAAAGTGAAACTCACTCGCAATGTTTGCTCTGGTGTAAACCATGCGTTTATTTCGATTACCTTGGACCTTTTACCCACCGCTAGTGCCAAAATTTTACTCTTTGGTGTGATCAGACGCATTTAATAGTTAATGACAGAGTGTCGATTACGCGCCGGGATAACAGAACATGTTAAAGCGCCGCTTCCGGGAGGGGGAGGTGCGCCGACTCCGGGTCGAACCCGCTCGGCTGAGAGATGACTAGAGTCGGTGTGCCGGCCAGTCTGGATGTGGCTTTTCGGCTGTTTCCCACATCTCATTAAGTGACTATCGGGCTGGCAACCAAGTCACTCTTTAGTTACACAATTTGGAAACATTCAGAAAACTGTCACTCACTTTCACATGCATACAGCTACACGCTTCAGGCAAATGCGGGAATGGCTCCTTTGAAAGGGCATGGCCGACTTCCTTCCCCATCTTCCGCTAATCCAATGGGACCGCTGACCTCGCTGTTTGGCCTCCTTCCCCAGTCAACGAAGCCGGCCGGCCGAGGTGGCCGAGCGGTTCTAGGCGCTACAGTCTGGAACCGCGCGACAGCTACGGTCGCAGGTTCGAATCCTGCCTCGGGCATGGATGTGTGTGATGTCCTTGGGTTAGTTATGTTTAAGGAGTTCTAAGTTCTAGGGGACTGATGACCTCAGAAGTTAAGTCCCATTGTGCTCAGACCCATTTGAACCAACCAGTCAACCAAGAAACCTGGTACACGCAAACTGTTGGGGGTACACATATTCCGTCCGGTGGGGTAGCGGTATGGCGTTGGGAAGGGCAGCCAGCCGCCTCTTAAATTAACCAGGCCAAACCCGTTAATAACCTTGCCAACACTTCGCCATTGCGGGACAAAGATAGAAGAAAAATAATGACAGTATGTCGCCTATTCTTTGAGAAACGTGAGGCTCGATAAGAAAAATCCAGGCAGTGTCTCTTTTCCATTGTACTAATAATAGTGTTACTAGTATTCGTTATTCAATAGTTATTTCTTCATACTCGTAACACATCAGTAATATTTTAAACCAACACAGTACAGACTATTTTACAACTATGGAAACACCTAAGTTGGAATCTATTACATCATTGTGGGAGCAGTGATCTCCGAGTATTCAGGTTTAAAGAAGACAGAAAGCAGTCTCAAAATCCGTCATTTACTGGAGCAGATCTAATGGCATTATTCTTTCGAAGAAGTAAGTAAACTGAAAATGAAGTATTACTGGTGTAATGAAATGCATAACCGAATACAACTAAACTCATGGGTCTAAGTATTGTATTACTGGATAGAGAATCTGTAGAATCGTGTCTCATACTCAGAGCGTAACAACTGAAGCTATAAGATTTCACACGCATTTTTGTTGCTTCTCTTCCGCGCATCCCTACATACGTTTCCGTAAAGTTTCATTACCCTACGATCACTTGTGTTTCAAGGGGCTGTGTATGGAGTACAAGAGCGGTCCTATGAAATTTCTCTGGGTACTCCTTGATCTGGCACAGAGGCGCCATCTAGAACAACTTACTGGATTGTTGTTGTTTGTGTGGTCATCAGTCCAGTGACTGGTTTGATGCAGCTCTCCATGCTACTCTATCCTGTGCAAGCTTCATCTCCCAGTACCCACTACAACCTACATCATTCTGAATCTGCTTAGTGTATTCATCTCTTGGTCTCCCTCTACGATTTTTACCCTCCACGCTGCCATCAAATACCAAACTGGTGATCCCTTGAAGCCTCAGAACATGTCCTACCAATCGATCTCTTCTTCTAGTCAAGTTGTGCCACAAATTTCTCTTCTCCGCAATTCTATTCAATACCTCCTCATTAGTTATGTGATCTACCCATCTAATCTTCAGAATTCTTCTGTACAGGGGTTATGTAACTTAAAAAAGTCTTCGAGTCACTCACATGTATGAGAATCTACTGCGTATCCTCGGACCTTTGTAACACTCTGAAATTTGGCACCATATCAGACTATTTTCGGAACTGCAGGAAACTGGAACCAATCTTCCGGTTAATGAAACCCTTATCTTTTTTGTGATGCATTATATAATATTTCTTCCGTGTGCAATTCTGAGTCGCGCCCTACGTACAGAATACTTCTACACATCTCAACAGTCGATTCCTCCCCTTATTCTCACTCCCCCAGTAGTGGTTAAGAGGAACGGAACCTACCGTGGTCATGAGAGGACTTAGAGGTTCTAGCTCGCATGCGTTTCAGGCACTACGTCACGTGCTGCTGAGCGGACACGGCGGGGACGCCCACCTTTGAGTGTCCGGTGATGGTGTGGATGGCGGCAGCGTCCGGCGGCGAGTACGTGGCCACGTCCAGCAGCCGCAGGAAGACGGCGCCGGCGCGGGACCGCATCGCCATAGGAGTCGGCGGCGTCGGCGTCGGCGGTGACGTCGGTGAGCCCGGCGGCGTCGGCGTCGGCGTCGGCGTCGGCGTCGGCGTCGTCGAGTTGCTGAACTCCTCCTCTGCAAGGAACAGCACGCGATCAAGTTCAGGTCACCTAAAGCGACAGCAGAGCATTTCCCTCTGCCCTCAGGATACATCAGAAATTATATCACAGTTTTTGCAATACGAGCAATTCAGAACATTTTTCCGATCCGAGGTTTTGAGAGGCCTGTACGACGAATACATCCATAATAATTTCATTCAGTTGGCCATGCTACAGCTGCAATCAGTATTGCGTGCTTATGGAATATCGTCAAAGTCATGTGACTGGATTTGCAATTTCCTGTCAGAGAGGTCGCAGTTCGAGGTAATTGACGGGAAGTCATCAAGTAAAACAGAAGTGACCTCAGGTGTTCCCCAAGGTCGTGTTATAGGCCCTTTGCTGTTCCTTAGCTACATAAACGATTTTGGAGACAATCTGAGCAGCCGTCTTCGGTTTTTTGCAGATGACGCCGTCGTTTATCGACTAATAAAGTCATCAGAAGACCAAAACAAACTGCAAAACAATTTAGAAAAGATATCTAAATGATGCGAAAAGTGGCAGTTGACCCTAAATAACGAAAACTGTGAGATCATCCACATGAGTACTAAAAGGAACTCGTTAAACTTCGGTTACACGATAAATCAGTCTAATCTAAAAGCCGTAAATTCAACCTAGGTATTACAATTACGAACAACTTAAATTGGAAAGAACACATAGAAAATGTTGTGGGGAAGGCTAACCAAAGGCTGACTTTTATTGGCAGGACACTTAGGAAATGTAACAGACCTACTAAGGAGACTGCCTACACTATGCTTGTCCGTCCTCTTTTAGAATACTGCTGCGTGGTGTGGGATCCTTACCAGGTAGGACTGACTGAGTACATCGAAAATGTTCAAAGAAAGGCAGCAAGTTTTGTATTATCGCGAAATATGGGAGAGAGTGTCACAGAAATGATGCGGGATATGAGCTGTAAATCATTAGAAGAAAGGCGTTTTTCGATGCGACGGAATCTTCTCACGAAATTCCAATCACCAACTTTCTCCTCAGAAAGCGAATATATTTTGTTCACACCGACCTACATAGGGGGGAACGATCACCACCATAAAATAAGGGAAATCAGAGCTCGTACGGAAAGATATAGATGTTCATTCTTTCCGCGCACTATACGAGATTGAAATAATAGAGAATTGTGAAGGTGGTTCGATGAACCCTCTGCCAGGCACTGAAATGTGATTTGCACAGTATCCATGTAGATGTGGATCGCGAACACTGTTAGTGTTTTCCACATCCCTGTGTATTGCTGTTTCTTTTCCCCTCTTCTCACCTATTAACCTCATCCTGCCACTTCTTGCTCTCCTCCAGACCAGTGAGTTTTTCCACATGACGTTCCTTTTATAGTGATGCTATATATTTCTGTCAAATGTCATTAATGACATTCGGCAAACATATAACGAATAAATTACTTAATAAAGTGTTAATTAGACTGACATTCCTGCAATGCCATACATGTATTAATAATTATTACTGTTATTGTGAATATTGTATTTGTATACAGGGTCAATCATTTTATCTTGAAACTCTTCGATTGATTCGTGTTTGCATAAAAACATTAACATGAGATTGTGGGTCCGCCTTGATGAAAAATACGTTTGTTTCATTTTTTTTCTTTCCCAGCCTAGCTTCAGCGACATAACGCCAACATCAGTGGGTTTTTGTTTATTCTAAAACATGAAAAACATGCATCGTTAGGAACATTTATTACATATGTACTATTTGGTTTCAAATATTATATCCTGTGAATAGTTTTACAACATCTTATTTAATTAAAGTCACAGCATGGTCTCTGCGTTTGTTTCTGTTACTTTCTATGTTCTGTTACCGTTTCTTCGGCATACACCATGTCGTCTGCGACCGCATGTTATACTACTGGGAAATGGCGTAGTGTAGTGGATACAGTTTTTGTGTACATTACACTACGTGTGGTGGTGGTAAGGTCTTATGGGACCAGACTGCTGAGGTCCCTAAACTTACACACTACTTAATCTTACTTACATTAAGGACAACACACACACCCATGCCTGAGGGAGGACTCGAACCTCCGACGGGGAGAGCCGTGCGAACTGTGGCAAGGCGCCTTACACCGCACGGCAACCCCGCGTGGCATTCCATGTTTGCTTCAGTTTACATTGTGAACTGTATTTGTCGGTATAATGTGTTCATGTTAGTTGTAGCTCTTCTTCCTATTCTGTGTTTCATCTAGGAGACAGATTATGTCATCGTAAACACACTCCACTTCGCAATAACACACTCTTTACGGATTTAACAGAATTGATCAAGCACACACACATACATACACACACACACACACACACACACACACACACACACACACACACACACACCAATCACTCCCCCAAGACACAAAGAAACATAAACAAGGAACAGGGGCCGTCAGACTGCCGCTATCATTTTCACAATCTTCATAACATTTTCGCAACACATGCGAACAGCAAGATGGCATAGTGTTTTAAACTATGACTAAGTTGTAAAAATTACGTTGTTTCTGTGTGCAAAACAACCTGCAAGCCAACTAACGAACGTGAATACATGAAAAATTACGTAGCTGTAAATGCACACCAAAATTGTATCCACAACACCACGAGAATTCCCAATAGTATAATGCTCAAGCATATAAGTTCACTCTGTCATATGTTTTTAGTAACAGCCGTTCATACAGTAGCAGATGACACGCTTCATGCCGAAGAACCGGCTACAAAACGCAAAAAAATGTGTCTGAAATAGCGATAACAAGCGTAGAAACCATACTGTGATTGCAAGTAAGTAAGTTTTATAATAAACTTATCACAGAATACAATATTTGGAACCAAAAAGTGCACACATAATAAATGTTTCTAATGTTTATAACGATGCTCGTTCTGCGTGTTTCAGAACAGAAAAAATCCCCCTGATGTTAACGACATGTCGCTGAAACTGGTTCGGGAAAGAAAATAAATAAAACAAAAGTGTTCTTTATCAAGGCGGACCTAAAATCCCATGTTGTTATACACATGGTGATTAGGTGGTCATATTACAAACTTTCAGGGAAGGGTAAATGTACCAATTTGAAGCAAGTGACCCAAATTTGGAAACGATAGAGTCGAAAGATACAAGTGGAAATCTACTCAACTTCCGCCTTAGCTTCGCGCATCACTCAAAGAGCCCCAACTTCTGAACCCTAATCATGACACAAGGAATTACCGATGAATACTTAGTGTACCTTCAGATAATTTTCGCTGTTGTTGGACAACTAAACAGCGCACACAACTTGGTGTCAGAGAGACTGAAAATCCTATGTCTATGTCACAGGAACTACGAATTCCATTGACGTGCATGAGTTTTAACAAGCTGCTACATTTACAACAGTTGCTCAAACCAGCGTCCCCCAGCGTTAATGCATGCATGGCATTATTGCACAAATTCCTGTCGTACCAGTTCTAATATCACCAGTGTGTGTATGTATTGTGTGTTGAACTGGGGACCTAGAAACGATGAAGTGGCTTCGTCCCCGCCGTAGCCCTCAGTGGTTCACAATTCCGCAACAGCAGTCCACTTACCCTACCGCCTCCCCACACCGAACCTAGGGTTATTGTGCGGTTCTGCCCCCAGTGGACCCTCCCCCCCCCCTCCGCTCCCCCCTCGGGACCGTCTCATACCAGACGAGTGTAACCCCAAATGTTTGCGCAGTAGATTAAGTATGGTGTACGCGTACGTGGAGACAGTGTTTGCGCAACAATCGCCGACATAGTGTAACTGAGGCGGAATAAGGGGAACCAGCTCGCATTCGCCGAGGCAGATGGAAAACCGCCGAAAAACCATCCACAGGCTAGCTGGCACACCGGACCTCGACGCTAATCCACCGGGCAGATTCGTGGTGGGACCAGCACGCCTTCCCGCTCGGGAAGCAGCGCGTTAGACCGCGCGGCTAGCTGCATGGGCTATCTCCAATGTAGTTGAATAGTATCGCAGACAGCGAGAATTCATGTCAGAGGTCCCTCATCAGACTGAACAGGCGTCACATGTACAATACTTTTCGCGTGGTCGCAAAGGAAGAAATCAAGTGGGGTGAGATTTGGAGAGTGCGCTGGCCACAGAACAGGACCTCCTGTGTCCGTCAGCTTTTCAGGAAATGTTTGCTCCAGGTGTTCACCAACACTCGACCCAAAATGAGGCGGGACTCCATAATCTTGAGATGATATCCATCAGCCTTTTTCCAAGTGGGATATGTTCCAGGAACCTGAGTAGTATCTCTGATAAACATGGTGTTGTCACTAGTACATTTAAACGGGGAGGAAGAAGGGGGCCTAGTAGGTAATTGTTAACTATGCCTGCCTACACGCTGACGCTCTTCTTGGCGTGGGGATTCTCATCGGCCAAACATGACTATTGCGAGTATTTAGCATTTTGTCTCGGATGAAACAGGCTTCATCTGTGAAAAGTACATTCGCAAGGAAATAAGGATCGACTGTAAGGCGCTGCACAGGACACGAAGTCTGAAGTCTGCAGGAGTCAAACCACGCACTTTCTGAGGGTCGTCGTGGTGCAGCTCCCTTTCCCGTAGTGCTCGCCACGCAGTACTCAGCGAAACATTCATTTCAGGTGCAACAGGTCGAGTGCTGATTGCAGGTGTCTCAAGTAGTCGAGCAAGGGCAGCGTCTTCTAAGTCAGGGTCCGTGTATTTCGTCGTTCTACTCTGTCGTCGTATTATGGTACCAGTTGCTTAGTTTCACTGAAGCTTTGGAACAGTGTTAGAAACATGGTGCGGGCCGGATGTCTTCGATGCGAATATCTGGTCCTGTGCAATCCTTCCGCTTCTCTGCTGCTTGCCCATACACGCAAATCACATCTGCGAGTTCCGTCACCAGGTACTTCACCAATGCATTGGGGCTGACCGACGTTACTATTCCAATTTGTAAGCATACGGTCATGTCAACACACAGTACGCCATCTGCACTGGATTAATTGTATTATTAACCCAACCTCTACGCCGGCCGCGGTGGTCTAGCGGTTCTAGGCGCGCAGTCAGGAACCGCGCGACTGCTACGGTCGCAGGTTCGAATCCTGCCTCGGGCATGGATGTGTGTGATGTCCTTATGTTAGCTAGGTTTAAGTAGTTCCAAGTTCTAGGGGACTGATGACCAGAGTAGTTAAGTCCCGTAGTGCTCAGAGCCATTTGAACCATTTGAACCAACCTCTACACCTACGTGCTCGTCGGAATTACCTACCCTACAATCTCAGCAACAACAGTACCGGTACATGTATTCCACTTTCAAAGGTATCATAAAGGTTTTCACTTCATAACTTTCGAATCTGTCGTTTCCGAAGTAGTGTCTGTTACCTCAAATTGACACATTTACCCTACTCCATTATCCCTGGAAGTTTTTACCACAATTACGGAATTACTCTGTACATTGTTATCATTATAATAATCAGAGCTATAATTTAGATATAAGAGCTATAATTGAATGTGCTGACTGTTCAGCATAAAATTCGGACATTTTATTTAATAGAAAAGCCAAATATTTATGTTCATTGTACGAAATCAGGTATGTTAAGCTTTAAAAAGTGAATGTATGAAATTACAAATGTTTCTTTATCTACGTATAACTAGCGACGAGCCACGGTTTCGCACGAGTAGCACTAACAATGAGCTTGTACGGTCGAATGACTTGTCAGGAATAGCGGTAATTTTGTTTACGGGCCACAGCATGAAGTTATGATTAAAATTCAAAGAAAAATGTTAGGTAACTGAATATTAACTCTTAATTCTAGTATAACTTAAACGATTTAAGTAGTGCTTGCCAGGAAGGTTCTCAGGAGGCTCAACTTAATCACACATATCATCATATTTCAGCCACTTTTCGCGAGATATTTCTAAATTATACGTCCAAACCTTCCTCGTGAATCAGTCTGTCTAGTGCTGAAATTCCGAAATATTTCTAAATTATACACACCAACCTTCCTCGTGAATCAGACTGCCTCTTGCTGAAATGTGCACCAAAATCCCTACAGCAGTTCCTGAGATTAGCCCGAACACACATCAAGAAAAACGTTTAACGAATATTGCAGTAGAGAAGGGTACATCTTACAAAGATGATCTGAAACTGGCCGCTAATTTCCTCTTAGTAACTTTGTCTTATGTTTGTCGTTTGGTATCAGAACACTTTTTAAGTAAACCTAAAAAGGTATACAGCTTCAGCTATACATTACGTTTTCGTTAGAAGTATCACTCTTGAGTTCTACGACTGCGATGCATATGTAAAGGACTAAAACGTAGAACAAAACACGTATGTAGACAACTTTTCCACGCAGATGTAGATACGTGGATTTCATAGCACTTCAGGAAGGTAAAGAAGTTCTGTTACGCAAGTTTAACGTTCAAACGTTCAATCTATTCTTGCAGCTTTCATTAAATGTAAGAAACAAGGGAGGGGGGGGGGGGGGGATGGTCACATCGTGTAACGCGTTCTACGTAAGTTTTTCAATACAGGGAAGTTATTCACTCCGCTGGCAATACAAATTCAAAAGACTGTCTGATGTCTCGACTTCACGAGATATGGGCTCTAGGTTGTTTTCTACACTTCTTTAGGCAATGCTCAACTCTTTTTCGTTATCCTTCACTTACACACGTTAATTAAACAGTTACAACAGGAAACTCACAAAAGATAATAGCACACATTTCAGGGACAGGGCACATGTCCTCCACTGGTTTCTGGCGTGTATTGAACTGTGCCAAGTGTTACCCCTTTGGCAGTGTTTGCTTGTTTATTTTGTGATGACAGAGTAAAGTTTATTGGCTTCATTTATTTAATTACTTTCCGAAGTGTTTGGGATCCCAAATGGGTCCCTAGTACTCCGGGATTATTTTCCTTTCTTTAATTTTCTTATTTTCTTGTCTTCTTTCTATTTTTGGTAGTAAACGGTTTATTGTCTTAATTTGGTTATCATCATCTTCAGGTTATTCTTTAATTCTGTAGCTCTTCCTGTGCTGTCATGGATTTTGGAACTTTAAAACGGTGTCATGGTTGTGGACCGATCGTGGCTACATTTCGTAGATGGAGTGTTCTGTCCCTAATGAAGTCAATCTTGCTAAAAATTCCCTCTGCATGGTCTTTAATTTTTTTTCAGCTATGCAATTTCATTTCACTGCTGCTGCATTTCTCTTATTCTGGTCTATCTTGTCACTGACAGTGAACATTTCAAACATTCTGAAGTATCCGCAACTGACGGGTGTTCGTTATACACGTTATTCTCTATGTTCCTTGCCTTTTCCTATTGCAAAGCCATGCTGTTCTTGTCAGTAGTACGGATTTCTTCCAGAAAAATAAACATGCTGTTCTACGCGAACGACTGCCTGCCTCGTGTGCGTCGCAAGAGAGAAAAAACTATAATGCACTAGAAAGCATCTGCTTCAGTAACTAAAAATAGGAAACAACTTTCTGTAAAAAGTAAGAAATCATCAATCTCGTGTTTACTTCCAACACATATGTTACGCTTTTATAAATCTGCACCACCATCTGAGCCCAATAAATTCGTTATTAATTTATACTGGGGCATCCTGAAATGTAATGCCTCCGAAACTTTTATGTGAAAATTCGTAAAGCTTTTTAAAGAAAGCAAACGTTGTTAACATTTTATTGTTAACATTTTGTCCGCAGCTCGTGGTCGTGCGGTAGCGTTCTCGCTTCCCGCACACACGTTCCCAGGATGGTTTCCCGACGGGGTCAGGGATTTTTTGTGCCTCGTAATGACTGGGTGTTGTGTGATGTCCTTAGGTTGTTAGGTTTAAGTAGTTCTAAGTTCTAGGGGACTGATGATCATAGATGGATGTTAAGTCCCATAGTGCCCAGAGCCATTTGAACCATTTTGTTAACATTTTACATTGTTATTCTTCGTGTCTGCATACTTATTTATCTACTTAGTCACTCTGACGACGACCCCTTTTTTCCCAACGAGAGACCAGTTTGGTGATACCGTTACTGTAGAAAGCTTGACTTGGTTGACGGAGCCATAACCTCCCCTCTGCTTGCACCGTTTTATCACTGTTAAAGTGAAGACCTCGAAGGTGATTTTTAAGTTTTGTAAACAGATGAAAATCGGACGGGGCCAAGTCGGGACTGCTTGGAAAACAACCGATGACAGCAAACCAAAGTCGTCAGATTGTTGTAGATGTTTCAGCGCTCGTGTGTAGTTTGGTACTGTGCATCATGTGTGGACGAACCCTTCGGATTCGAAACTCGAATAAAACAATGCTGTTTCTCATGCGCCGACTAGTTACTTTACACATCGCCGTGTTACACGCTGCAATTCGGTTCCCTCTTGGGCCAGAGGGCTGAAAATATGTAGACGTGAAGAACAAACATGTAGAATGTTAATAAAGTTGGTTTTATTTTAAAAGTTACAACGATTTTCACATAAAAATTTCACGTTGGTGAGATAGAAGAATCTGTAAACAGATGAAAAACTTCTATCAGTGTTGTTTCTCTAGCTTCTTAACCAGCGGTCGGATTTGTGCCAGCGGGTGAGCCAGGTGTTACCAACATACCGTGACAAACTAAAATTTGTTACCAGTCGGGGATGTAGCCCTGAATTTATGCATTTCCGAAGCAGTATCCATCAATATATTTTTAAAATTCTGATGTACGTGGTTGCGATGTAGGAACATTGTAATTACAAATTTGCATTCTCGAGCCTTTAATTGCATATTTCCACTCACAGTTAGGCTACCTGAGCATATGTGTATGTCTGAGTGAAGTTTTTATTGTCATTGATGTTCCCTCCTATTACTGCAGGAGCGTCGTTGTTGCTCGTGCAGTGTGTGGGCGCATTGTTTTGAAGAAGGAAGAGCATAATAGTTGCATTATTTGGGCTGCATAAAATCAGGCACTTCACACCCGGATGGAGACTCTCTTGTTTTAAGCATCTTTACGTGTTCACTGTGCGCTCAGAAATGAAAAGAGCGACGTGGCGGAATGCACATGCATACTTAAGACACTGTACAACATACGTGTGCAAAGCGTTGACGGATTGTCACTGTGATTTTAATTTAGTAACCAACTGGAGGTTAAAAAAATAGCACATGTATTTCGGGCCTTGCTTTCAGTTATTGAGATTTGAAATTGTAAGTTGGTTGAAAATGTTAGTCGTACGTGGGTTTTACTTCATACACTGCTCCGAATTTATATCTGCTTCTCAGTACAGCTGTTTGATTCAAGGGACTTTCTCGTCCAAGAGTGTCACTAATCATTTTCGTGGGTGTTCACCCAAAAGCATGAGAGGCGCCACGCAATTTAAACAGAATCAGCGAAGGCACGGATTGCAATAATACCAGCCGTCTTCATACGTCACGCGGTAGGCGAGAGTTCTTTGCACACAGCGTTGGGCATCAAAAAACGTTGACAGAAAAATTAACAAAACGAACAGTCTCACTTGTATATAGCAAGAAGAGACATATAGTTTAAACGCTTCCTTCTACTGCGCAGAAGAAAACAAAGTTATTAATGTAGAAGCAAAGTCAAGTTGAATTTAAGTAGTTGAGTACTTATTTGATTGTACTGGAGCACTGGTGTGGACACACACATTTCTCATGTTGGGCGATGGACATTTACGGGAGGGTATTAATCCAGAAGTAAATTAAAAATAATTTAAATAAAAAAGAATTTTTAGTATACCATGGTTTTAAATCGAATTAAAAAATATAAAATCATTTCTCGTAGTCTCATTTAGATTCCCAGTCTCCTACAGATAGTACCTAATATTAAAATTTCATTACTATTTAAATACTTATATTTATATTACTCTCGTCTGTGTGAAATTTTTCAGAGTGTTTGAAATATTTAAAAGAGATTACAACAGAGACATGTGCTGACTGCAGGTTTATTTCAGTTTCTTCTCACCTGGCGGCAACCATTATATTGCTTCCTCCTACATATATCTCGCAAAAAGGCTGAACGTAAAAATGAGAGAGATTCGATCTCACGTGGAAGCTTACAGGCAGTCCTTCTTCCCGCGAATCATACGCGATTGGAGCAGTAAAATTGGGAATGACAGAGGTACACAAAGTACCCTCCACTACACACCACACAAGAAAGCGAGTTAATAATTTATAGTTATCCAGCTCTGATTTCTGCTGGAAGTTTTAAGTCTCATTACCTCATTGGGATTTGACGGTGGTAAACGAAGTACACTTCGCCACACTCCAAGCAAGAAAGCGAGCTAATATTCCATTGTCATCCAGTTCCGAGATAGTTTTAAAATTTCAGGTGTCTAGCTCATCGGAAAGTTTGTTATAGTCACATGCAAAATTTTTTCTGAGTAGACAGACAGACAAACAAGAAAGCGACCTAATGAAAACTTGGCAAAACGGGTATTGGTTCAAATGGCTCTGACCACTATGGGACTTAACTGCTGTGGTGATCAGTCCCCTAGAACTTCGAACTACTTAAACCTAACTAACCTAAGGACATCACACACATCCATGCCCGAGGCAGAATTCCAACCTGTGACTAAAAGGGGTATTCTTCGCCAGCAGCCATCAAGCTGTTTTGGGAGGTTCCGCTTGGTAGTCAGGCGATTACCACAACTTGAGCTGATATCCAGAATACTGTCAACTAAGAACCCCCGCCGTCGCCCAGGGATATCTGGCTGAAAACATAATGGTTGTTCTGCAACAGCCCACCCAACTCTGCGGAATAAAGAAAGAGATTCGTCAAAAATGTTATAAAACTTATAATCGTATTCATCATTGCATGGTTCCAGACACACAGTCTACAAGACCATCGAGAACATCGAATTTGCTACAACCGCTGGAGACAAGAAGAATCGTATTCCAGTTAAGTCTGTCGCTGCTCAAGCCCTGCTGGATGGCCCTGCTGTTTTCGTCAGTTGCAGACTCAATTTTAGTTTAGATATAAATTATTCATTTGGTAATGGCAACGGATGGTTCACTGTAGCAATTGTTCGACGTGGTACTGGAGTACCGAATGTTCCATGACTTGAAAGTTTTGTGGACAGAGACATTATTGCCTTTCGTACGTACCATATTTCTGAACTAGCTAATAATGATTTTGGTAAATCAGCATATGTTTCTCCTTCGTCTTTGTCTTTGTATACACGTAACAGGAGGAAAATATCTGTTAATGAATCTGTATTTATATGGGTTAAAGGAAAAGGTGTTTGTGAATATATAAAGTTTGTTGGTGATTGTACTGTATCCTTATTGTACTGGTACCTTAAAAGATAGCACATTTAGGCACTAGCAAGGAATTAATTTACAGCAAGCAATACTAAAATTTTAGTTGGCAGTCAGTATCACGGTTTTTTAAGTTTACAGGAATCCAATATTGTGTCTAAGCTTTGTAAATGTAATGTTGTCGTTGAAATAAAGTTTGGGAGCAGGAGGGCATTTTAATACGGACGTAAAATAAAGACTGCTGACCAGCAGAAAAGTGTTCCTACCGGAGCACTGGAAAGGCCAATATGCTCCTGTTTAAAAGACTGAAAAGTTCGGTACCAGCTGCCTTATCCTACCTTCCTCAGCACCTTTCAAAATTTTCCCAAAAATTTTGGCATGCCAGCATGTTCACGCTGTTTTTAACATTTAGCTCACCTCTCATCCCACAAGCCCCCATAGCTGTAACTCGCTCACATCCAATAGTCCATCGCCGTGTAAGTCTCTCATACCCACACACTACCACTTGCCCATTCTCACTCACTCATTCAGCCCAACTCATTCTCATTACCTCTTGGTGTCTCTCTGTCTCCTGTCTCACAGCCAGTCTCCTTCCTTTTGTCCTACTACTAATGTCTTCTCTCACTGCCACTGTCTCCATTTTTCTCTCACTTACTACTGCTATCTCATTCTTTACCAATGCTCTTGTCTCTCCTCACTACATCTCCGCCGGCCGGGGTGGCCGAGCGGTTGTAGGCGCTTCAGTCTGGAACCGCGCGACCGCTACGGTCGCAGCTTCGAATCCTGCCTCGTGTATGGATGTGTGTGATGTCCTTAGGTTAGTTAGGTTTAAGTAGTTCTAAGTTCTAGGGGACTGATGACCTTAGATTTTAAGTCCCGTAGTGCTCAGAGCCATTTGGACCATTTGAACATCTCACTTCCCCGTTGTAATTGTCATACAGTCTGTTCGTCGTTATCACTGGCTTTCAATCACTTTGACTTTCTCCTTTATTCCTGTCCGACTGTTTCGTTCAGTCTTTTAATAGCGCTGTTCTGTCATAATTACCTATGTTCCATTGCCACTGTGTCCCTCTCTTTCTCTCGCATTGCCATTGCGTCCTTCGCTCTTTCTATACCACAACCAATTACTATACAGGTTGTCCCAGCTATCTTGTCCACCCAAAATATCTATGGAACAATAACAGCTATTGGCAAACGACTTTCACCGGTATCAATGTAGGGCTGGGGCCCATGAATGCACATATTTGGAAACATTCTAAAACGAAAGCATATGTGTTTTTAACACAAACTTATGTTTTTTTTAAATGGACTTCCTATATTTTTTCTTCAGCAATCCATAGCATGACAAAGCACATACACAATGGCGTTGATTGTATCGCAATATTCCCATTATATCCCGATATATTGAGACGCGAAGTTGACGCTTGAAACACCCGACATGCGCTGCTAGCGCACGTCCTGAGGCTCAGGCATGAACCCCATGCTGCCCGTAATCGCGATGCGATTGAAATGCGTAATCACACTTCCATACTTATCAAGAGGTCCGAGACGAATAATACGGTTTGCTGCCATCCTGCTGCGATTACGGACAGCATGGGGTTCACGCCTGAGCCTCAGGACGTGAGCTAGCAGCGAATGTCGTGTGATTCAAGCGTCAACTTCGCGTCTCAATATCTCGGGATGTAATGGGAATATTGCGTTGCAGTCAACGCCATTGTGTGTGTGCTTTGTCATGCTATGGATTGCTGAAGAAAAAATATAGGAGGTCCATTTAAAAAAAACATAAGTTTGTGTTAAAAAACACATATGCTTTCGTTTTAGAATGTTTCCAAATATGTACATTCATGGGCCCCAGCCCTACATTGATACCGGTGAAAGTCGTTTTCCAATAGCTGTTATTGTTCCATAGATATTTTGGGAGGACAAGATAGCTGGGACACTTTGTATACTATCTTCCACAGTATTTATTACTTTTCCGTCTCTTTCCCACTGCCTCATTCTCTTTTTCTCTCACCATATAAAAACTGGATATGTTCTCATGAGAACATTATTGGGATAATTTTTAAAGGTGCTGAGGAAAGTAGAACGAAGCAGCTATTATTTTTCAGTTAGTTTACCAAATATGAGCGTATTTACGTTTCTTGTGCTCCAGTTGGAGCATTTTTCCGCTGGTTCCTTTCTTTTCCCTACTGCAGAAGGCCGTGTCATTCATATGAAAAGAACTTAATGGCTTAGTAAAATTTTGGCAGTTTATTTTACGTGCACAGATACTTTGCATGTACCTCAGTACTAGAACATGGTGTTCCTAAACTCTTCTGATGTTACCGGAGACACTCTGCAGCATATTTCTCCGTGCTATGTTACTTTATAAACTACGTTTTTGTCTCGTATCAGATTTTATGCGCGTGTTTTGCTTGTACAAGTAGGGTAACTTTGAACATTTATGTCCCGGAAATGGATAAAGATATCAAGAAAAGGAAGGTTTTTCTTTGGAATAATCGTAACAATTTCAGGCATTTGATGTGCATAGCCATCATGCAATCCGTGGCTCGGTTTAGCTACCGAAATACCACATTTTTGGAGTGTTTCTCGGTAAGGAATAAAGATTTTCAAAAATTGAGAGGTGGAACTTCTAGCTAAATGCCAAGAGATTATATCGTCAAAATTTGAGCCATTTTCTGCGATTAGTTATTTAGATATCCGGTGGCGAAAAAAATGGTGACTTTTTCATATTTTCTCAGGAGCCGCCCACGATATGGTGCCTCCATAAGCCCGTTAAGGTGTACTGTAAACCACATCTAAAACAAAAAGAACCAACCTATTTGCTCCATTTCCCTAGGCTGGAAAAAGTGTGTAGTATTCAAAATTTTACATTATACTGTAAGACATTAACACTACGCCGATCCATCGGTTGGGCATACAAATGGTTCCTAGACCAAGGGCTATCCAACATCTGACTATCTTTTATCACAAATAGAACCCGAGGCATGAGCGCCGGAAAAATCACGTTTTTATGCGTGGCGTTTTGGAACGTATTGATAGCGTATTTAGTTACACTGTGCTTGAGTGCGTGCGTACGCTTGTGTGTGTGTGTGTTTGTTCGTTTCACAAAGATGACGTGTGATCGATGTGTTGGCACATATGTTCCGTGCTTGCCCGTCATCGGCGAGGTGTCCCCTCGGCCCTCCCGTATATCACGATCCCTCCATTAACCTTTAGCCGCGTCCGCTGGATCTGATTGAAGCGTCTCACGCAAACAGCTATCCCCTGAATAATAGCGCCGTTACTCAACGCAGTGTGTGGGTACGTGTACACGCCCGTGTGTGCACGTAACACGGCCGCGTTGCCGCTACATTGGCCTGCAGCGCAGTCCCGATCGCCGAGCGATTCTGCGCAACTCCATCGTTGTTGCACGGTGTGTGGCGAGAGCGAGCTACGTCTGCTGAATCAGGATTGCACTCGTTGTATTTGTTTGGCATAACAGCCTCTACAGTTGGGTAAGCCTTTGTTTCGCGCTGTAGGAGGCGGGAAACTGGCATCCCTCTTGTGAATACAAACGACGTAAAATCTTTCTGCAAGCTCTGAAGCGTACTTGAAAATCAGAGTGCAAACCCAGGATTGTTCACAGAATCGATCTCTCATGTATAAAACATCTTCAAACTTCTGATTACAAGTGAGTTAGTCTGTTGAATACACACTGAGAAAAAAAAAGACACATTACGATGGAAACATCCGGAAGGGACGGAAATCAGTAGATATGATGTACATGAACAGACCAACAGATAATTACAATTCAAGAAAAACTGGATGATTTTTTCAAGAAAAAGACCTTCGTAAATGGAGCAAGTCAATACCGCGTTATGCCCTTCATGCAAGTCGTTATTCGGGTTGGCGTTGTTTGCTAGAATTGTTGGATGTCCTCCTGAGGGTTATCGTACTAAATTCTGTCCAACTGGCCAGTTTTATCGTCAAAATCCCTCGATGGTTGGAGCTCCTTGCTCATAATGCTCCAAACTTTCTCATTTGGTGAGAGATTTGGGGGCCTTGCTGCCCAAGATAGGGTTTGGTAAGCACAAAGACAAGCAGTAGAAACCCTCGTCATGTGCGGGCGGTCATTATCTTACTGAAATCAAAGAACAGGATGACTTGCCATGAAAGGCAACAAAACAGCGCGTAGAATATCGTCGACGTACCTCTGTGCCATAAGAGTGCCGTGCGTGAATACCAAAGGGGTTCTTCTATGCAAAGAAATGGCATACCTGACACGTACTCCTGGCTGTCGGGCCATGTGGTGGGTGACAATAAGGTTGGTATCCCACCGCTGTCTGTGACTTCAAGACATATCACTGGCATGCAATCGCTCTCACTGGAGTAGTATTGTCTTAAGCGATGAATCCCGCTTCGAAATGACCACCGATGACCAGCGACTCTTATCACTGGTATGGCTCCACCCTGAATTTTAAGCAATCCTAAATCTTTCTTTCCTACTCGGTGAAATCCCTGACAGATTCTTCCTTTAACTATGCTGCACAAGTACAAATGGAAAGTAGCCCGCCTGGCTAGCCGCGCGGTCTATCGCACTACTTCCCGAGCGGGAAGTGAAACGTCGTAATTAGTGTAGCTTTTGTTTATTGCTAGCGCGTAATTGTAGAGAGAATCTCCTTCGTAGTTGCAGTCTTTCATTGTTGTACAGTGAAACAGTTGTGGCATGCATGTAGATTTACACCAAGTATTTCGCAGCTGCGCTTGAAATTACCTAGATATTATTTTCAGTGCTATGTTAATGTGTTTTCTTATTTTTTCTCTTCAAATTGTGCTTTTCTTGTTATCGTGTGAAATACGTGATAATTATGGCGTGTGAAAAACATAACACTAGGCTCCGAAGTAAACTGAGAAATGACAGTGAAGACGAAACCAGTGTGTTAGCGCCACCGTGTAATGAAATAACTAATGTTCAAAGTAGTAATTTGGTAACTGTGCATAGGGAAATGGAGCGGGCTGCAAATAATGGTGTAGACAGTGAAACAATTAGTGAACATGGAAGCATTATCGATCTATCGGTCGGAAACAGCTCGCCTCAGGAATCCGAAATGACAGGACACAATTTTGCAAATAATGTAGATTCAGGTTTTGCGTCCTCACCGTTTTCTCAAATAAGTAAAGACACACTTCTGCTTCTCAAAATGCGAATATTGGCGGTTCAAATGCACTGCTCAATAGCACTGAGGAACATGTTTCAGACACCAGTGCATTGTTATTACAATTAATACAACAAATGGGACAAAAGCTTTAAAAATTAGACACAATGGAACAAATTCTTCAAAAGTTAGACACGATGCAGCAAAATCAGAGACAAACATAGCAACAGCTTCAAAAGTTAGACTCAATGGAACAAACGCCTGAACAAACAGGCGAAGGTTTCACTGCTGAGTTACTTAAAATCGAATCGAAATGTCAAAAAGTCTGTAATGAAGTAAAACACAAATTTGTGAGCATTTTCAACCTATTTTTTCGCGTCATGAAAATGCATTACAGAAGCACGAAGCAGCCATAAAGGAACTGCAAACTATTGTCCATGAAAATCACGACACCTTGCAAGCTAAAATTGACTCAGTTGCATCTACCGATTCGGTTACGCAACTTGCAAAAACTCAAGAAAACTTAAAGGACACTCCGAAACTTGGTTCAGAAAAACACACTGAGGAAATAAGTTCACTATCAGAGAAAGTAGCCGAACTTTCGGATCAGTTCACTAACTTATCTACAAAGATAGATGATGATCTGCATGACACAAGACCCGTAGCCTTCACTGACACAGAAAAAAATTTATCAATGACTGTGCTGATAAACCTCTTACGTTATTTGCTTTTCAAACAGCGGAGTAAAACTGAACGTACTCAGACATTACTCTCTTTACTTATTCTCATCAACACTAAATTGACACACAATACATTTAGCGCAACGCAATCTGACTTTTAATAATCCCTGCAAAAGAATGGCCCTGACTAACAATAACGTATACCTTTCATGAATCATTTACCACGCCGCCGGCCGCGGTGGTCTCGCGGTTCTAGGCGCGCAGTCCGGAACCGTGCGACTGCTACGGTCGCAGGTTCGAATCCTGCCTCGGGCATGGATGTGTGTGATGTCCTTAGGTTAGTTAGGTTTAAGTAACTCTAAGTTCTAGGGGACTAATGACCACAGCAGTTGAGTCCCATAGTGCTCAGAGCCATTTGAACCATTTGAACTTACCTCACAAAAATCTTCGTTACTCGAACTACTGCAATACAGCGAGCGCCACTACTGCCAGCTAAATAAAAGATTCTAACTACTGAAGGGACTAACTACTGATAGGCGTAGTTAGCAAAATGAAAGATTTTGATAAAGAACAAACAATGTATTTACCTTAATAGTGCTCAAAAGTAGTAATATGTCCATGATATCCAATATTACAAATTTACTCTTTCTGATGGACACACGTCCAGATCATCCGCTCTCAAAACTCCGCCATCTCTCTCCCCACATCCACCACTGCTGACGGCTCACCTCCAACTGCGCAACGCTACGCGCTGTTAACATCCAGCTGCCCAACACTACAATAGCCAACAACAATGCAAACCAGCCACAGACTGCACACAGCACAGCCAGTGATTTTCATACAGAGCGCTACGTGGCGTTACCAATAAAGAAAACCTAAACAGCCTACTTACAGAAGGCATGCCAGTCCCTGGCACGAATCCGCCCAGTGGATTAGTGTCGAGGTCGGGTGTGCCGGCCAGCCTATGGATGGATTTTAGGCGGTTTTCCATTTGCCTCGGCGAATGAGGGCTGGTTCCCCTTATTCCGCCTTAGTTACACTATGTCGGCGATTGCTGCGCAAACACTGTCCCCACGTACGCATGCACCAAATTACTCTACCACGCAAACATTTGTGGTTACACTTGTCTGACGTGAGACGTTCCCGGTGGCGTCCACTGGGGGCCGAACCGCACAATTACTTTGGGTTTGGCTTGGGGTAGCGATGAGGTGGGTGGACTGTTGTGGCCTGCTGTGCGGTTGTGAACCACTGAGGGCTATGGCGGGATGAAGCGTCTCCGTTGTTTCTACGTCCCTGGTTCAGTACACAGTACACACACACACATGGAAAGACTGACCCAGATATCTCCAGTTCACCAGCTGTTGTTGGCAGTGGGATGCATTCTTGTTGCTAAGATACCGCTGATCCTTTGCAATGAAAAGAAGGCTGAAGTCGGGCAGTCGGCCTGCGTCAACAAGTAAGCAGCTGGGAGAAAATTCTTCTAGGAATGGTTCAGGAAACGAGTGGAATGTCTGACGAAAATGAGTGCCCATCTCTTCGCTGAGTTGGCGCCGTCGCTTCTGGTTGCGAAGTTGGAGCTGACGGCTGGTACGTGATGCCTGGCCAGCGTTCCTCCAGCTTGCCGGTGGAGGTGGTGGTGGAAGGGGGGGGGGGGGGGGGGGCTGTGGAGGCGGCTGGCCTGGGCGTCGGTACTCGCGCCGAATTGCCAATCAGGATGAAGTGGTCCGCGGATCGATTTCACTTGCCACCCGCGGGCGGTGGCTGCGGCGCGGTCAGCCCTCGACGCCTCTTGCGAATGCTGACGGCAGCGCCGCGTTCTCGGCGGCCTCGGCTCCCCGTGTTTTCACTGATAAGCGGGCAGGCCAGCGAGAGTTCCGACCCGAGGTGCGCTCTGGAGTCCAAGCAGGACCGCCTTCCCTCTAGTGAGGAGTCTCCTCCACACGGCGAAGGCCTGGGCCGGCTTAAAAGTTAGCCAAGCGCGCTGTGGCATCAGACGTTTTCCCAGCCAGGGATCTCAGAGCTTCTCGGGTGAAGCTACCTGCTACCTACAAGTAGTCGGCCAAGTTCATAGCGATTTCTCGTCGGTTCTCTGGTAAGCGTGAGCGTCAACTACAAGTAACTCACGTCATACGTGTAACTGTGGAAACAAGGTCCTATTTTCAGCAAATACTATTTAATTCTGTAACACCCATACATCGTTCGCTGAAGTTTCATTATCGTCATAGGCTTCCTTCCATTTTCTGTGGCATAACAGGTAAAATTACGCATAATACACACTTTTTTTTTAATAATTGCGATATTTGTACTCATAACATTATTAATAAAGTGCGTAGTATGTTAAAAATGTGTCACATATTCCTATAGGAGGTAGCACTGATCGAAACTAGAAGAAAAGTTTGTTTGCATGGCCATCACAACAACAAGGACGAACAAAATGAAAAGTGGGAAGAAAATTGTTCGAAACACGCTAATGTTTCGCAAAAAGTGCGACTTCCATGTAATCAGATGAGAGGAAACACCGATGCTAACAAAAAACGTGAAGAACTATCCCACTGATGATGCCTTAAAAGTGAAAAGAGGAGAAACGTCTCTGAGAGAATAAAATGCAGTGCAGCAAGAGAGGGTACTCTTTATTTACAAAACAAATACAGAAAAAAGTTCTTATTATGATATGTGCGAAAACCAGTACATGTTGAGATCTGGGCCAACCTGTCCTTTCATTTCCCCCCGTTTATTACGTAGAAGTAAGCAATACAGCCGCTAATGCGTCCTGATACACCGTTCAGCCCTTCTTCGCAGTGAATCACGAACTCTTCCAAACACACCTTGCTACATACGGATTGCGTCACTTGCGTTGGTCGCAATTTTCTGTAACCTCTGCACACTATTCCGTAGCTCTTGCGGCTAGGGGTTCAATAATGACTTTAAATGTTGCCACAACCAGATATCCAACGAATTCAGGTCCAACGAACTGGAACACCATCATGCAGACCTTCCACGACGAAAGATATCCCATGAAACGTTGAACTGAGGTTCTGTCGAGCGATGCGTTGAAAATGGAGTGGTGCCTTTTGCAAGGATTACGTTCTTCAATAGTGTTGGTGGTTCATAGTGTAAAAATCGGTGATATACAGCACACGTTAATTTGTCTGGTAAAAGTGTTTAACCGTGTGTGTCTATCACCAACAATTCTGGCCCTTACATTGATACTGAAGCGATCCTGAGGGCTCACCGCCATGATTGTTGGCATATTTTAACGTGTCCAAACGTGCGTGGTGTGGTAATTTAAAATCCCACCTCTTGTGAATCCTATCTATAAATAAAATACAGGCTGTGGACTAATGACCCATATCTTAGCAGATATCAGTTTACTGACATATTATTATTATTGGAATTTTCTTTTAAGTTTGACCAATTCCACCTCTTCCACAAATATGTGACTTTTTCTTATACTTGTATACCTTAATATCACATGCTGCTGTTTGTGTAACTATCCGTCATTTGCAACAGAGCTCATATTTTGCTCGCGTTTATCATCTACAGCTAATCTGAACTTCCCAGTAGTATATTCTACACTGCAGTGACAACAGAGATTAGATATATAAAATTTACGTACAAATCATCAATTTACAAGATTCATCACAAGCAACATATTCAAGAAACATTTTAGAAAGCTGTTACATTAGCGTGGCAAACAGTAGTAGCAAGGTAATTAATAAACCAAGTCTCTGTACGTCCATCTTCTCAGAGGTAGTTCGGGACCTCCGTTGTTCAGTACAGAATGTCGAATCAAACACCTTTCAGCAGTCTAAATTTCCAAATCATTATTTTATTGGGCTACCAATTTTGCCATTTTCAAGCCCCCTGACCAATGTGTAGGAAGATTTCAACCTCCGTTCCGGTCAAAATAGGGGCCAGCATTCAAAGACTGGTAGTGTAGATTTTTCAGGCGGCGATCACTTCAAACACCACCTGCCGACTCAGAACGGAAGTTGGAATCGTCCGTCAAGGGGCCTGAAGATGGCGTAATATACCGCCGAAACGGGGAGCCCAATTAAACGATAATATGGAAATTTACATTGCTGGAAGGTGTTTGATTTCAATCAGTGGTGACAGCAGAATGTAAGTTAACTGCAGTGCTGTAATGTAACATCAATAAAGTGGGAAAGCAATAGTCGTTTAACAGCAAACATTTTGGTAAGTATATCTTATACACTGTTGAGAAATTCTATTTGGTGCAGATGACGAAGTTGACTAAAATCAGTTGTACTGCAAATGACAGACAACTGCCAAAACATCAATATGTGACATTAAAGTACAGTTTTTTAATAATGCCAGAAACCCAAATACCTTGAACCACAACGTGAACACACTATAATGCCAAAGCTTTATCTATTATTGGAAAGAAAACGAAATATGTCCATTAACCACGAAGAAACTTGACCGAATCATATATGGGTGTTAAACAAGAAAATAGAGTTTGGCAAAACCAGAACCACATCTCCATAATTATGCAGGGTGGTCAGAAACAGTCTGAAAAGCTTGTAGGGGTGTTGTGGGGTAGGTTATGCTCGCTCCAGGTTAGTGTCAGTTGTTCTCAAAGCGTTGACGACTGCGCACGAGACTGCTCAACCTTTGGCTCGGGTTCGATAATTACTACCATCTCATGTCTAATTTTTGTATCGCTCTCTTGTTTGGTCTTAAGAAACCAAATGAGAAACACGTCTGGCGAACCGTTCGAATCTGCGCGCACCACGGCGTGATTGGTTCACTTCAATGCTAATCGACTAGGAAACGGTGCTACGTATAGAATTTTTTTTAACATTTATTTCTCAGCACAACCTAGCCTGTGGTACCCTTACAACCTCTTCAGACTCTTTCTGACGATCCTGTGTATTTGAAGCCAAATACGCGCAAAAAGGGAACTTCAGTCAAAGATGCATTACTTCAAACAATTGTGAATTTTGTGGTGGAGATCAAGATCACAAAAAAAGACTACCAACAAACTCTGAGCGTTTGTAGGGAAGGAATTGTGGCATAGGCACTCACATCCCGCGCCGGCCTCAGATCGAATCCGCCTGGAGGATTAACGACGAGGACCGGTGTGCTGGGCAGCCTGGATGTGGATTTTAGGCGGTTTTCCACTTCCCACTAGGTGAATACTGGGATGGTCCCCACGTTCCGCTTCAGTTACACGGCTCGCAGAAATATTAACAAATTCGCTCTATTCTATGCATTACACTAGACGCTGACAGTTGGGGTACACTAATTCCTTCCCGGGGGGTAGGGAGTGGCGACAGGAAGGGAATCCGGCCGCCCCTTCACATTAACATGCCACATCTGATTAAACCAGATAACCCCGCAAGTTAGAATGAGAGAGAGTATAAGTTATGAAGCCACATTTCCACAGATTGGAGTCCATAACACACTAAGTACCTATCAATGGCTGCACAAGTACTAGCATGGGACAATGGAAATAAAACTGTAAGTTGGCATCTTTGTCAGTGTATGGTGTAATATGGTCTGTTGTGCGATTGATAAGTCCATTTGTTTCGGAGAAACAAATGACAGAAGGTGGTTAAATTTTTTTACCTATAAAACTAGTGGTTGATTCGCTGGCCACTCAATGTAGTTTCAGCTCGATGATGAAGTCGAGTGGTCAACGGCTTAGTGCAAGAATTTTGCCTATTTATTCCTATTCCCCAGCTTTCATTACAAGTACAGCTGTCTTATATAGGTGCTTATGATGAGTGTATTTGTAGTGTTGTGTTTGTGTCGCCGCTGATGTTGGGGCAGGAGAGGGGAGGTCGCTTATGGCATTGTGGGGTGAGATTTGAAATTTCAACCGGGACACTGGCACAAAGTCATGAGATAATGTACTGTACGCTACCACCTCTTCTTATCATCCCGACCAAATTTGTTCCACCAGCACGATTCCGTACGAAGGCACTGGTCAGGGAACAGTGCCCCACATTCGGATGCTCGCCAGGGTCACTTCATCCCGCCAGAGTGACCAGTAGAAGCTACGCGATGGAGGGGTATGCTTGGCCCAGAGGAATCTATTGTCCGTCACTGCCATCCACTCTTCCTCCCTTAGTTTCACGGCTCTCTGACCGAACAGCGAAATGACAGTCTGAAGGAGAATGGCACATTGTGTCACGTCATACTCCATGAAGGCGTCTCTTGCTGCTTGTATATTTCCATGGATTCGCAAGTGCCCTGGTATCCAGTGGAATGATACATGTTTCCCCTGCTGCTGAAGAACAGATTGTCCTGAATTTTCGTATCGTTTTCTCCGTTGGCTTGTATAGACATGAGATATTTTATACAGATAGCAGATAGAATGAGTGCAATCGAAAGCAGTGAAGTAGGTAATGGAAGCTACAAGAGGATAAGTAGCGCCACAGAAATGACAAGTAAACTAAAAAGAAAAAGCCTTACACAAAGAAGTAAAAGAGCCAGTTTTGAAGGAATTTACCAAGCCTGTCTGAGTGAGAACGCATGGGAAGATATAGGAAGTAGGATAGTCTCAGATGATGTGCACAAAGGAATGAAATCCCTAACTCATAGTGTTAAATCCCGGAATAGTAATGGGGGTAAATATTCTGTGCTGATACAGGAGTAAAAGGTTGGAATTATTTTTCCAGGATATATACTAAGTCTTTTCTAGAAAGAATCACTATATTTAATACCTGGTTCTCAAATGGCAAAATGCCCGAGAATATGGATATCAGCATAAGAGTCAATTTAGTACTAAGGAATGAAATTTACTTATAAAGTTAGGCTATTGTTACGTCCATCCCCTTCACAACAGACGTATCTGTAAGTTAATAAAAATTAATGCATAAGTGAAAATGGTCCAAATGAAATGATCTGTCGTACTGCTGGCAAGACTGCCCTCATAAAGGTACGCAGAGATGTGCTAGCACAAGCGACACTAATTATTCAATCTGTACGCTGACAAAGCAGTAAAAGGAACTGAATAAAAATTTGGAAACGGAATTAAAGTTCAGGGAAAAGGGGTGATATTTTGATTCTGCTGGAGACAGCAGAACATTCGGATGAGCAGCTGAACGAAGTGGATAGTGTCTTCAAAATTGGGTAAAAGATGAATATCAAGAAAATTAAAACTAGACTAACTGAATATAGTCGAATTAAATAAACTGATGTTTACAGAATTAGCATAGGTAATCGATGAGTTGTGCTATTTGGGCAGCAAATAAAATAACATCGGCCAAAAAAGAGAGGACATATAAAGCGCACTGTAAACAGCAGGGATGGTTCAAATGGCTCTGAGCACTATGGGACTTAACATCTTAGGTCATTAGCCCCTAGAACTTAGAACTACTTAAACCTAACTAACCTAAGGACATCACACACATCCATGCCCGAGGCAGGATTGGAACCTGCGACCGTAGCAGTCCCGCGGTTCCGGACTGCAGCGCTAGAACCGCAAGACCACCGCGGCCGGCAAACAGCAGGGAAAATGTTTCTAAAAATGCGAGGTTTGTTAACATCAAATGTAATTTTAAGTGTTAGCAGGTGTTTTCTGGAGGGTTGTAAGCAGTCGACGCCTGTACGGAAGTGAAAGGCAGACGATAAGCAGTTCGGATGATAAGATAAGAGGAGATTTTGAAGCTCAAGATTAGACTGGTAATGGAGTTATTAATGAGAAGGTACTGAATCGAACTGCGGAGAAAAGGTGCTATATCTACGGTACAAATGACTAAAAGAAAGGATCAGTGTATGGGACGTATTCTAAGGCCTCAACGAAGCGTCAGTTTTGGTAATGGACGAAAACATATGTAGTAAAATTGTGAAGATATACGGTGGCTTGACAACAATGGAATGAAATGATCGTGTGGTGTTGATGGCCGAGAGTTCCCACCTGGGAAGTTTGGCCGCCGAGCTGGAACTCCTTTCAACTGATGCTAGATTAGGCGACTTGCGTATCGATGATGACGAAATGATAGTGAACACAACACGACACCCAGTCCCGGAGCGGAGAAAATCTCCGGCCAGACCGGGAATCGAACCCGGGCCCGCTGCATGGCAATCAGACGTCCTGCCCAGTTTGTTTCTTTTCGTTTTCTTTGTTGTATTTGGTGGGGGAGGACGTCACATGACGCCCCTTCAAGTTCATCGTTAATCCCTTCTCTCAGTTCATTTTATTTACTTTGATGCTACGAACGAACCTACGCACGGTCTAATTCCGTAACGGAAGAATCTTGTCCAACACGGAATTGTGTAGTCCTCTCTATCGAAATTTTTCTTGGACGTATCTTATCAGTTCCCAAACGTAAGAACTGTCACTGCAGAAGGACTGTCTCCGAGTGAGCTATTCAGAGCTCTTTACCTGAATATTTAAATTACAGCCGGCGGGTGTGCCCGTGCGGTTCTAGGCGCTTCAGTCTGGAACCGTGTGACCGCTACGGTCCCAGGTTCGAATCCTGCCTCGGGCATGGATATGTGTGATGTCCTTAGGTTAGTTAGGTTTAAGTAGTTCTAGGTTCTAGGGGACTGATGACCACAGATGTTAAGTCCCACAGTGCTCAGAACCATTTGAACCATTTAAATTATAGCCTGGCAACGTAATTTTCACCGAAGTCGCCGAGTAGTAGAAGACTGTCTCTACCGAGCTGCGTAACTCATATTTTTTCAGAACAGATTTACATTGTCATTTAATGAGTGCTCTATATTAATCAGCAGACACAGTCAACAACATTTGCAGATCCTACAAAATTTCCAAAGTCATTAAAGTAAAGTTAATCATAAAATTCACTTTCATGTAACTACGAGATTACAGTCTGGTAAGTAAGATCTTGGTTCGCTTAATCAGTAGAAAAATGTATTTGAAAACAAACTAAAACATACACACACACACCATTTATGAACGAAAGAATAATGCAGTTGCTATTACTAATAAGTCCAGTCACCCGCAGAGTCGACAGTTTCTTGGCATCTCCGAAGCATGCTTGAAACCAAGTTTCCCACGTATTCGCGTCGAAGAGACCTCCAATTGCATAGAAATAGCGTTGACAGCTGTTTCAAAGTGAATGTATTTTTCCTTGCAACATCTTCTTCATATAAGACCATACATTTTCAAAAGGGTTAGGGCCAGGCGACTGTGAGGAGCAATGCAGTACCCGCACACCTTTCTTCTATTTCTAGTCACAGCGAAGACTGCCGCGATGCTTCCTGTGTTTGCTCTCTTGCAGTTCCCAATCTTTATTTTTGTGGATGAAGCAACTTTGGCCAACGGCATCAAGCATCTCTGATAAACGCGGCGCATAAGCTGCACCCATGTCTCTTCTTGCGTAACTCAGTCAAGAATTCAAAGTAAACTAATGCTTTATGGATATCGCATAGACGATCTATTGACACACAGTCAACATGGGTTTAGAAAACACCGTTCCTGTGAAACACAACTAGCTCTTTATTCACATGAAGTGTTGAGTACTATTGTCAAGGGATTTCAGATCGATTCCGTATTTCTAGATTTCCAGAAGACTTTCGACACTGTACCGCACTAGTGGCTCGTAGTGAAATTGCGTCCTTATGGAATATCGTCTCAGTTATGTGACGGGATTTGCGATTTCCTCGCAGAGAAGTCACAGTTCGCAGTGATTGGCGGAAAGTCATCGACTAAAACAGAAGTGATTTTTGGTGTTCCCCAAGGTAGTGTTCTAGGCCCGTTGCTGTTCCTTATCTATATAAACGATTTGGGAGACAATCTGTGCAGTCGTCTTCGGTTGTTTGCAGATGACGCTGTCGTTTATCGACTAATAAAGTCATCAGAAGAACAAAGTAAACTGCAAAACTATCTATGAAAAATATCTGAACGGTGCTAAAAGTGTCAGTAAAGGGTGAGGTCATCCACATGAGTGCTAAAAGGAACTCGATAATCTTCGGTTACACGATAAATCAATCTAATCTAAAAGCCGTAAATTCAACTAAATACCTAGGGATTATAATTACGAACAACTTAGATTGCAAGGAACATACAGATAATGTTGTAGGGAAGGCTAACCAAACGCTGCGTTTTATTGGGAGGACACTTAGGAAATGTAACAGACCTACTAAGGAGACTGCCTACACTACGCTTGTCCGTCCTATTTTAGAATACTGCTGCGTGATGTGAGATCCTTACCAGATAGGACATCGAAAAAGTTCAAAGAAGGACAGCACGGTTTGTATTAACGCGAAATATGGGAGAGAGTGTCACAGAAATGATGCGGGATAGGGGCTGGAAATCATTAAAAGAAAGGCGTTTTTCGTTGTGACTGTATCTTCTCACGAAATTCCAATCACTAACTTTCTCCTCCGAATGCGAAAATATTTTATTGGCACCGACCTGCATAGGGAGGAACGATCACCACGATAAAATAAGGAAAATCAGAGCTCGTACGGGAAGATATAGGTGTTTATTCATTCCGCGCGCTATACGAGATTGGAGTAATAGAGAACTGTAAAGGTGGTTCGATGAACCCTCTGCCAGGCACTTGAATGTGATTTGCAGAGTATCCATGTAGATGTAGATAAAGGAAAAAATTCTCTCCGTTGTGTTGTGAAAGAACTAAGGCGACATCTTTTACCATCTGTATGTTATGTCGTCCACGCTCTTAGCCCTATGACGCCCAAGACTTTTTTTATAACTTGGATGCCTAAGGGGGAGGGTTCGGCGAGCCCACAGGTATTAAATAAGTTTACTGACGAAAAATTACAACTTTCAAAATGGTTTATGTATTTTAACTAAGACATCGGTTTATAAATGTTGTTCATTGTTATAAATATTGGATTGAGTGAATAAAAAATTGACGTAGTACAATAAAAAATACGGATGTGTTCATATACAATATACTACTCTGAGTCCTCAACTTCAAGGCAAGAGACACACTGCTCAATTTTTTTCTGAATGTGTGTTACACACATGTTTATGACACTGCCCACAATACTGTTTTGGTTTACTTAGATTGTTGTATTTGTGCTTCTTTGTTTTAGCTTTTCTTACACAAATATGGCACCGACCTTTCCCTGCAGGAGGCTGACGTGCTTCTGCTGTCACTTCTTTGATTTTATTTTGTAGAACAGTCTCCATTGATTGAACAATTTGGTTACATAACCCTCTTGCATTGGCACTTCTTTCTTCTGCCTGTAATTTCACTACTGTCATCTCAGCTTGCAGAAGATAAAGTTTCCGTTTGTTGTATTTCTTTTCATTCCATCTTGGATGTTGTTGGATGAATATGGTGGGTGCATTGATAGTACAAATGTCGATGAGACAGTAAAATACAGATAGAGGCCCTCTCTTTGTTTTGCACTTGCAGGTCTACATACGTGCCATTTGATCAGTGGTGTCAATTTCAAATGGTTGAAATGGCTCTGAGCATTATAGGACTTAACTGCTGAGGTCATCAGTCCCCTAGAACTTAGAACTACTTAAACCTAACTAACCTAAGGACGTCACACACATCCATGCCCGAGGCAGGATTCGAACCTGCGACCGTAGCGGTGGCGCGGTTCCAGACTGTACCGCCTAGAACTGGGTATCAGTTTCACCTTTAGTGGAATTATAATATGCATTTATCTCGGTTTAATTCTTTTCTTCTCCAACAGTGCATTTATCTTGGTGCATTGTTGACAACATCAGTAAGTGTTTACTTGGTTTCGTTTTTGTTGTGTAGGACACCAGAGTTACTGGAGGCCTATGTGTTGGGAACTGCACTAACTCACTGCAAGTTTACAAGATAAATAATAGCTGACTGACATCAACAATCACTTCCTCTGAAAGTAAACCGTTTGTTGTGAATATCAAGAATGCCAACCAACAAGAAAGTAACATGCATTGTTGTAGAGATGAGAAATATGAAATCCTACTAAGCGTTGTTGAACCCATAATAAGTGTATTTATTTTTTCTTTCAAAGCAGGATTTTTCTATAAAGTATATTGACACTAACGTTTGATAAAATAGCCAACAAACAATAACTCAAAGGGAATATGTAGTATGAAAGTTACTTGGGCAATAGCAGGGGACATAAAAAAATTGTGGGTTCAACGACCCCCCGACTTCAGGTGAAGTTGCAGATAAAGAAATTAACTTCAATAAAACAAAATAAAGGGAAGTAATGATTACTTTGTACTATATTACCTGTGCTGAATAACGACACGAAGTCGTCGAACAGCGTGTTGCCGGCGCTGGCCGTGCTGTTGGCGTCGTCGTGGACGGTACTGCTGCGGTCATCTGCTCGGGCGTCGCCGTCTGCCGGCGCGAAAAGGGTCTGCAGTGGGAGCGTGGCCGCCGGTGTAGGCCTCACGATGAACCGCGGCGAGTGGAAGTCGAATTCCTGCGACTTGCCCTCGCGGTACGACTCGCCCGGCGTGTACCTGCGCTGCGCTGGCGGCGTAGTCGTCGCTTCCAGTTGCTGCTGTTCCCAAGAGGAGAGCGGCGTCACCACGTACACCCTCTCCTTTGTGATTGGCGAGATTGACACCTGTAGATTGGTCCACGGCGCTTGCGTCGTTGGCGGTGGCGTAGTCGGCACTTCCGGCTCCGTATCAGTTTTCTGTCGCTCTTCTGCAGGTTCCGTGGTGACCTGTTCCTCTGCGGGCGTAACAGTGGCCGCAGTCGACGGGACCGTTGTAGTTAACACAGTCACGGCTTCTGGGAGTACGAGGTTATTCTCAAAAAACTTCCATTTGTGGTCCACAGGTTCGCTGACACCGTTCGTCTCCTTCTGCGATGGTCTGTCGTACGCGTTGGCTGTAACTGCGTGGCTGTGGCTACCCGCAGCTTCGTGGTCGAAGAAACGAGTAGAAATTGGCGGCGAACTGGAAGCAGTGCTCGGCTTCAGGGAAGGAACGGCAGTCGGTGCGAAAGATTCCAGATTCTGGCTGGTATCGTCGTACGGCAGTGGTGTAGTCGTCAGGTACTCTTCAGGGATCTGCTTGGACGAAACTAAGCGGTGTCGGAGGGCACTGACTGGTGGTTTTGGTGTCGTCGTCTTGCGTTCCTCTGCTCTGTTGTGTTTGGAGTAGGCCAGTGCCGTCCATTCGTCAATGTTCTTCTGGAGCCTCAGAAGAGTGTCATCAGTTACGTTCTTCACCTCCTCTTCACCGCGCAGTAGCTCACGAATGTTAGATGCGAAAATGTGTTGAATTTCTCCTGTCTTTGAGACTGTCTGGTGATTTTTCAGTTGTGGGTGGTTTTGAATGGTGGCTTTCTGCGTCGCTGGTCTGGATTCTTGATGCTGTTGGTAATCCTGTGAATTATCTGAATGCTGCGAAATATAAAACTGAGATGGGTAGCAGAAAATGTAACCTTGCCAAGGTTTCTGTGGATCACTACAGTTGACTTGGGGAACAGACTGCTGTTCTGATACGGCCACACCTTGGTTAGTTTGCGGTACGGGTGTCCACGGACCAGCATTCAGGTCCGCTGCATTCTGACTGCCTGCAGAGGGGAATTGAGCAAGGTCTTTGGTCGATGTGTATGGAACTATTACTTGAATCTTCTTTGGCCTTTTGTGTCCCTGTTGAGGGGTCTGTTGGGTAGGTTCCTGCTGCGGCAGTGGCACTGGTGGGGGTGGATACAGCCCAGGACTGGAGAACGAAGCTACAGCACTACTGTCAGGGAGGTATTTGAAAGGTGGAGGACCTCCAGCGTTTGTCCATGGAGCACTGTAATCTTCAGCAGACTGTGACCAGATAGGTGGTGGATTGATGCCTGGAGGGTTTAGAAATTGAGCGGGAATATCAGGTTTGTAGAGACTTTGGAACGCAATGAGTGGATTTCGAAAGGAATTTGGTGGTCTCACGAAGGAATCGTGTACTGGCCCTGGGCCAGGAGGAGGGACAGCTGGTGGGACGCTCTGAGGAGCAGCAGCGCCTTGTAACCCATTCTGGAAGGACACAAATACTGATGTCTGTGTTGGACGGTTGGGAAATCCATTGGTAAATGGAGCTGTTGGTGGTGGAGCCTTCAGATTGTTGATCTGATAAATGAGTGATGCTCCTTGAGCCGACGTTTGCACAGATGGCTGTATGTCGACAATGACTCTCTGGCCTTCTGGCGGCTTCACGAAGCCACTTTGGGGCAAAGATGGTGTTTTCTGTGATGGTAACACATTCTGACCCTGTGGAACCAAATAATAATTGTTTCCACTCTGCTGACGCGGCGGTTGTAGAAGCACGTTGGGTTGTTGATGAAAATCTAGTCCGGATGTTTGCTCAAGAAGAGGCTGGTCGTTGGTCTGCCTATGGTCCTGACCATATACATTGTCTGTGGAAGTACTGTGCTGTTGGGTACTCACACCAAACCCAGATTGATTATCCTTCGTTTGGCTTTGCACATCTTGTGGGAATGTGATGTTCTTGTTTCCTGCGTTAAACGAGTTCTCATTTGAATAATGGCTAGATGGTAAGGAGAATGACTGAGGGCTCTGGTGTGTGGTCCCGAGATAAAAATTATTCCCTTCCGATTTTAGGTCACTTCCTTCTGTTTGGTCCTTAACAACTGAGTTTACGTTGATGGGTTGCTTTATAGACCCACTTTGCCTCTGATCACTCTGATCATTTTCTCCTTGCTGATTAACATTGTTACTCAGATTTAAAGACTCATCACCATTATGATTTTTATATCCTTCATTGCTCGTGCTCTGTGCAACCTGTTTTATATTTAGTTCGCCCTTCAGAACCGGTTTACCAATTACTATTTCTTCATTCTTCGGAAGATACTCAGGATTTTCCCTAACTTTCTGTTCTGCAGAATGGATGCTGTTTCCATCATTGTCAACTGGCGCATCTGGGGAAACATCTACATAAGATGGAGACTGTATGACTTCAATTGGGTACTCAATTGAGGACACAAAATCTGCCAGTGGCACGCTCTTTATAACTTCTAGTTCACTTCCTCCGTGCCCTTTGGTTTTGGTATGTTGAGTAAATTCAGATTCTAATGTATGCTGGTCAGTAAATGCATTATTTCCTGACTCTGATATTGATGAGTGAGCTGTAGGTGGAGACGGCCAGTTAGGATTACTTGCTGGTATGAGGTGTACAGGAGACTGGTACAATTGACTGTTCTGCCCTGGAGTGTTGATGGTAGGAGGATAAGATTCAGAAAGCAATGTTACAGACTTTACAACATCCAGAGATTGGTCTCCTTCTGTTGAACCCCTGTAAATTCCATTTTGCGTTTCTGCAACAGTCTGTTGATGTGACTGAGACGACGATATAGTAGGTAAGTAAGCTGGACCTTGCTGGATGCTTCCTACTGTCGATGCAGAAGCTGTAGATTCTGATGCACCGTATTGTATGTTTGGAATCTGTAATAAGGGTGGAATAGGCGGAGGACCATAGTTGCCAGGGGATCCATTTGAATTGGTGTGTGAAGTGTGAATGTGCCCACTTTGTCCATTAGATCCACTTCCAATGTGTCCCTCTATGCCAACAGCTGCGTTTCCTGAGTTGTAAGCAGAGGCGTCAGGAATGTTCAGAGGTGGAGGTGGTACATATGAGCTTGATGGTGACGGTAAATAAAGCCCACCTGATGATGCAGAAGAAGATGGAGGCAGATCCGATACTCCTCCTATAGACATAGGAACCCAAGGAACCCTGTTGCATGGATTACAGTCCTTTTTTGGTGGTTTAGGATGACTTACAATTCCTGGAGATCGGGGTGGACCATACCCTGGCGATGGAGGCCTGTGAGATGTAAGTAGTCCTGGAGATCCATATGTTGGTGACGGTGGTCTTGATGGCCGGAGGGGACCATGAAATATTGAAGGTTGGCCACTGCTACCAGTAGGCTTTGGTGAGCCATAATGAATCGATGGAGGGGTTAATGGAGGTCCAGATATACTGGGAGGTTTCAGCGATATATAGCTGGCTGGGGAAGAAACAGATGGTCCACCGTGTGCATTGGTGGGAGGACCATAATTACTTGTAGGTTTAGGTGGGCCGTAACTAGAGGAAGGGGTTTTAGGAGGTCCATACTGATTTGCTGGGGGCTTTGGTGATCGCAAATAGTGACTGCCTCCAAGATCAGGACGCTTTGACGGTTTTCCTTCAGGACGAGAGATGAAAAAGCCAGGTGGTGGGCCGCTGGGGAATTCATGTTGATTCGATGTCTTTGGAGGACCGTAATGTGTAGTAGGTGGTTTTGGAGGACCGTATTTAAATCTGGGTGGGCCATAGTTGGACTTGAGTGAGCCATGTCGTCCATGGGAGCCGGATGGATGAGGCGGTGATGACGGCGGCGGCGGTCGACCGTAGTCCTCATGGTGCCCAGCTTCTTCATCACCCGAGGAAAAGAACCATCGAGCTACCCTCTGCACAACAGAACGGGGTTCTGACGATGGCGAGGGAGGACGCAGGAACGTTACTGGTTGCGGAGGCTTCTGAGACTCTGCGAAGGCTGCAGTAGCAAACAGCAGCCATATCAGCGCCACCTGCAAAGGAAAAGGTGTAGTCAATGCACTGCAGTCCCACAGGAAATCACTTTACTCAGATTTACAATGTCTAATAGGGTATGCTGCATATACTCTGTTCATCGCATGTTCCCTTTCCAAATACGAATACATAGCCGATTTTTGTTAGACATTTCAAACGGATCATTGAAGAATCGTTCCCTGGATACAACACTTAATATTTCTCAATGATATTTTCTTACCACGTGTCTTATATATTAATTACTAATTATACGTTACGGCAGTTGGATGTATCATAACATGAACTTAAGACAACAAATGGCGACAAAACATAATTTGGTTTGTTATACTGTGCAATGAGGAGTGTTCATTACACACATTTCAAAGTGAAAATCGAATCGTTACGAAATGATTGTTACGAAATGATTGAACGAAGCTTCAATGGCTGCACCGTCTGGATCTTGTACGAGTATGAGTGTAAAGTAGACAGCAGAACTTCCCGTACTGTTGACCACGGAATGGACAGCTCTCTTGACACTGCACGAGCCCTAGAGCTACCCGGGGCACGTGCTGCACGGTCACTAACAGCAACAGCGATCTCGTCAATAACTTCCATAGGGATAGAAGTCCTTCCTCTTCCAGGTGCCATATCAAGCTCACCCCTGCTTTACAATTTCATCATCACCTTTTTTAAACAATTTCATGACATCGCGCATCTCCTCAGACCTTTCAATCAGCGATACTCTCCCAGTTCAGGATTGTCATTGCTGCCGTTCACATAAAACAGTTTCACTAACAGCGCAATGTCTCTGCTCTCACGTTAGGGCTGGTCAAATGACAGCGTGGACTTCATACTGTCATACAGTGGGCAGTGCCAGATTTGCGCCTGGTGCCCACAACCGGAGCAAACGTTTTTTCATGGTAAATCGCTTCTGCTTTAACAAATCAGCATATCAACCCAGTTTAGCTGCCATATGATAATTACAGCCCACGCTAGACCTCCGCGTATTACTGCGTGTAACAGAGGGAAATGATACCGCTGCATAACGAAGTGAACTTGCTCACAAGTGTACTTCAGCAGCCCGCATCTCGTGTTCGTACGGTAGCGTTCTCGCTTCCCATGCCCGGGTTCCCGGGTTCGATTCCAGGCGGGGTCAGGGATTTTTCTCTGCCTCGTGATGGCTGGGTGTTGTGTGATGTCCTTAGGTTAGTTAGGTTTAAGTAGTTCTAAGTTATAGGGGACTGATGACCACAGTAGTTAAGTGCCATAGTGATCAGAGCCATTTGAACCATTTTTGTACTTCAGCGTTAGCAAATAAGCTACCTCATTAAATGAATGACCATGATTGGACGACAGGGCAGTTGCGCAAAAATGAAACATCAGAGTTCAAATGGTCAGTGGATTATTTACTCGAGGCGAATTCACAGTCATTACATAGCAAATAAATGACGAAAATGTCACAATGTTGCTCATTTGCGAAACAAATGTGAAGAAAAAGAAAGAAAGTAAGATCTAAGTTTAACTTCCCGTCGACTACCAAATCATTAGAGACGGAACACAGACGTATATGGAGGCTTGATGGAGAAGGATATCGGCCATGAGTTAATAAAAGGGACCATCCCGGCATCTGCTCTAACCGATGTAGGAAAACCGAGAATGGTCAGACGGCGATTTGAGCTGCAAACCTCCCAAATGAGTGTTATTACTCACCACATCGCCATTCCACTCGGACAAAGTTCCCATTGCTAGACGACCATTTGATGAAAGTGCTCAATTTGTAAGACTGCCGGAGTATTCACTGTTGTTGACTACCTCTCTCTTTCTAAGTGTTAAACTCCACGGTGGAGCAGATCTAACATCAACTTCAGTTCGCATTGTAAGGTAATATTTATATGTTCAATAAATATAGCTACAATGGCAGGTGAATATTGTCTTCCTCACGAAAAGTGGCCGAGCTGCGACTCAACGAAGCGCCGGAGTCCTTCCGCAACAGATCATTTCCTGTTGGCTGAAATCAAAATCCTTGTACTCCATCTGACAATAAAGCGTGTCGTTTGGCTTTAAACATTATACAGAGGGTTTCAAAACGATACATCCGATTTTACAAGGCTACACTTTCTACATGAATCAAGATGAAACGAGAACGAAAATCGATATTCCAATAATGGAAATGTGAAGGTATGTGGACACAGTAGTACCCAAAAAGCAAACGGTGGCCTTCACTGGAAGATAAGTGGTGCGCTCTGATCTGCCATCATGTTATCTGGAGACAGTAAGATACGTATTGCTGCACCCGAGACCATGGTTAATCTGGTGCGGAAGAACTATACAAGCCAATAACAGTAAAGTCAGTGTGTGTATATTTCCCTATCTATAGTAACAGAAAATGTGTGTTATCATACAAGACGACGTACTACTTAAGCGTGCCCTTTGGATCAGCGACCTAAATGTGATCAAAATTGATATTAGTACAGGTATAGTATTATTATCGGTCACGTAATAGGGCCTACTAATATTTGTAATGGGCTACTTGTGTTTGTAGAAGTAGTTATAGTTATATATTTAACTGTAGGCTTGGTTGCTGTGACAGCACAAATAGCACCAGATGACAAAGATAATAGCCTAATTAGTCAAAACGAAGCGAAATAAGCAAAATCTATGTCTCATTTTCTGAGACGAGAGCGATACCGTAGCTAAACTGCATGTAAAGTACCATAAACGTAGCAGTAGAAAGGTTAGAGGGATAGAAATGACGAAAAGTTATGTGACAGATATAGTAAACTTAGTTAAACGTTCAGTCTAGAACCGAAGCACTCTAAGAAATGTTGTCGTAATGCGCAACGTAAATATAACTTCGTCTACAACGGTTCATACTTGTAATCAAGAAAGTGGACTGGAATGAATACATTAATCAAAATTATCACTTCAAATGGTTCAAATGGCTCTGAGCACTATGGGACTTAGCATCTGCGGTCATCAGCCCCCTAGAACTTAGAACTACTTAAACCTAGCTAACCTAAGGACATCGCACACATCCATGCCCGAGGCAGGATTCGAAGCTGCGACAGTAGTGGTCGCGCGGTTCCAGACTGAAGCGCCTAGAACCGCTCCGCCACACCGCCGGCTATCAGTCCTACGTTCATAAGATCAGTTACACTCTGGAAAGTTCTATATGTTACAGTCCATAAATCGTGTATTTGCTCATTACATGCAACTGTAACGAATACTGTCAGCAAGGGGGTTGTCTCTCCGTATTGGCTGAGCCGTGTAACGTTATTTCATTTCAGATGGGGTACGTTTCAACTTTGATTGATCATGACTTGTGGATAGCGATTGGAAAGTTTCTTGGAGACCTTCCGTCTAATATACAACAAGCAAAATTAGTTCTGTAAATAGTCTGACTCTAAATTTCAAAAAGACACAACATGTTCAGTTCCGCTCGTCTAGAATTCAGCGTAACAAGCGATGATGAAATAATATCTAGTATGGAAACCAAACATGTAGTTGTCCATATTTTTGAGAAATTAAGCTGGAAAATACACATTTCTGAAACTCTTAAAATAACTTAGTTGCCACATTTGCACTTCAAGTTATTGCAAATCTTGGCTAGAGACAAATCAGTAAGTTGACATGTTTTGTGAATTTTCATTCAAATAATGTTTCGGTGAAACTCATTTTCAGGAAAGAAAGTCTTTATTGCTCAACAAGATCCTGTAAGAATAGTATGTGTTCACCCACAATCATCTTGCAGACATTTGTTTAAGCAGTTAGGCGTTCTGTTTACTGCTTCACAGTATATTCGTTCCCTTATGAAGTCTGTTGTAAGTAATCCTTTGCAGTTCAAAATGTACAATGATGAATGTAGTTGCAATTCCAGAAGAAATAATGACATTCATTATCTCATATTAAGGCTGTGTTTAGCGCTAAAAGTCCACGCAACACATTCACCTAACATACAGCAAACATAAATTCGAAAACAATGTGAAGAAGTTCCTCCATGACGACTTCTTGTCCCGTAGAAGAATTTCTGTTTTTCTGATGTGTTTAAAGGTACATGATAGGAGTTATTGTTTCATGTCTGTAATTAAAAATAAATACACGGCGAGCTTGTTGCTATATCTACATGAGAATATGTAATGTGAACGTAAAATGACTCGTCCCATATTAATACGATTAATCATACAAATGATTCATAGAAAACGAAATGACTAATGAACTAATTAACCAGTTAAGAACTCGAGGTAGAATTCAATATAAGGCCTCTGAAACTCACTTACCTTTCAGTATCAAATCAGTTCATTCGTGAGACTTATGTTCAGGTTATCGGGAATAAACTCTATAAATAAAGTTGAAATACTTAAAGAATTTCATTTCGTCATTGAATTATTTCAGTCATGCGGTATTTTTCCTCAAATAAACAGTTCAATATTTGAAACTTCCTGGCAGATTAAAACAAAAAATCAGTTAGTCTTAAGCGTTTATATTTCCGGCACAAGATTTCCGTGGTAACCCACCTGAACTGCAAACCGATGTGTCTTTTAGGTATGTTTCTGCACGTAGCCATAGGATCGTACACAGATCCTACAGCTGTAAGGTCCGAGTAAGGTGGCGCAATGGTTAACACACTGGACTCGCATTCGGGAGGACAATGGTTCTCATCCGCGTCCGGTCATCCAGATTTATGCTTCCCGTGATTTCCCTAAGTGGCTCAACGTAAAGGCCGGGATGGTTTCTTTGAAAGGGCACGGCTGATTTCCTTCCTCACCGTTGACACCATCCGAGCTTATGCTCCATCTCTAATGACCTCGCCGCGCAGTATTAGCCGAGCTGTCTGCGGCGCTGCAGTGGTGGACTGTGCGGCTGGTCCCGGCGGAGGTTCGAGTCCACCCTTGGGCATGGGTGTGTGTGTGTGTGTGTTTGTCGTTAGGATAACTTAGGTTAAGTAGTGTGTAAGCTTAGGGACTAATGACCTTAGCAGTTAAGTCCCATAAGATTTCACACACATTTGAACATTTCTAATGACCTCGATGTCGACGGGACAGTAAACTCCTTCAATCAGTTGTAAGGAGCTCGATGACTCCACCTTTATCGAGCTGCGAACTCTTTGTCTAACACAACTCAGGTTTTCCGTCATTCTCTAAATCGTTAAAAGGGGATGTTGTATTGGTCCCTTTGAGAAGGACATGGCATTGAGAGTCCAAGCTTGAACTCCGTCTCCCACAATCTTTTCGACGTCTGGACGCTGCTTAATAAGAGGGCCATCCACAAAGTACATTACGTGTTCGTTTGTGTCCGTTAGGGGCGGGGCTAGCGCGGCCATCTTGGTGTCATGGCATTCCGCCGCTCAGTCGGCATCCTGCCGTGCTAGTGAGAGGCTCGTGCTGCATTCCGTTGAGTTACTGTGACAGTTTGAAATGTCAGCGTTAATTGAAAATGCCGCGAAGTGTGAAGTGCGTCCTGTAATAAGGTTTCTGACTGCAAAAAACTGTGCACCGATAGAAATCTATCGGCAGCTTTGTGAAGTGTATGGGGACAACATAATCACTGAAGGTGGAGTGCGTGAATGGGCCATAAAATTTAAAAATGGCCGAACCAACGTTCACGACGAAGAGCGAAGTGGAAGACCCAGCATAGTGACTGCCGAACTTGTCGAAAAAGTCGATGCCGCGGTCCGTGAAAACCGTAATTTCACAATAACGGGACTCTCTATGAGTTTGCCACAAATTTCACGAAGTTTGTTGCACGTAATCATTACCGAAAACCTTGGTTACCACAAGTTTTGTGCAAGATGGATACCAAAAATCTTGACAGAGATTCACAAAAATCAGCGAATGACTGCAGCGTTAACGTTTTTGGACGCTTACGAGAAAGATGGCAACTTATTACTTGATCGCATAGTTACTGGTGACGAAACATGGGTTAAGCATGTGAACTGCGAGACAAAATTGCAGTCAGTGCTGTGGGGGCACACAAATTCCCCCCCCCCCCCCCCAAAACCCAAGATATGCATGCACACAATGTCGGCAAGGAAGGTGATGGCGACTGTCTTTTGGGACAGAAAAGGTGTGATTTTTGTGGATTTCCTGGAAAGAGGCACTTCAATTAACTCTCAAAGGTATGGCCAAACTCTGCACAACCTGAGAAGAGCGATACAAAACAAGCGCAGGGGAAAGTTGGGCTCAAAGATCTTGCTGATTCACGACAGCGCCCGGGCCCACACGGCATATGCCACTCGTGAAGTTCTCGAATCTTTTAAGCGGGAGCTGTTTCCTCATCCGCCGTACAGTCCCGACCTGGCACTGAGTCACTTCCACTTATTCCCAGTGATGAAGAAGTGATTGGCTATGCAGCGTTTTGATGACGACACACAGCTTCAAGATGAGGTAACCACGTGGTTGAAGGCGCAGGCGGCCAAATTTTACGACGAAGGAATTTCCAAGCTCGTCCATCGCTACGATAAGTGCCTTAATTTAAATGGCAACTATGTAGAAAAGTAGTATTTAAGTGTGGCTTTCATCTGTATATATTTTTAAAAAATTCCAATACTTTATTTATTTTTAATTCCAAAACGTAATGTACTTTGTGGATAGCCCTCGTAATTTCCTTCCATTTGGCGCCTATGCGAGGCGTGTACCACTGCTGGAAGAGGCACGTGCTAAGACGTCACACATCAACACAGCAGAGCAGCCGGCACGCGCCCACGCCGCCTGGGTTGCCGGCCTCCGTGTGATGGGAGTCTCGGTGTCGGCCGTGGGAGCGTCCCACGACCAGACCCAGTGCTTCACTAACCCAGAGCGGCCGCTAACTGCTCCGCTCAGGAGTGCCTACACCCGTGGAACCGTGTTTGCTTTCACTTTACTCACTCTCCCAGGCCACCACCTACTCACGTCTGTACACTTAAGGCTGGCAAAACTGGTTCCCTCCAGTAAGCTCGTCTTCAGGTACACGTAACAAGACTGCAATGTATGATCACAGCAGCCAACAAGCAAGAACGAACCACGGACCTTGCTGTGGTGGGACAGCACGCGTGCCTCAAAGATAAAGACAGACGTGCAAAAGGTCTAGGTCTATAGAGCTGTTTCAGAGAGACTATATATATTATAAAGAGTTATATTGTTAAAACTATCACCAAGTGAGGTGGCACAGTGGCTAACACACAACCCGCGTCCGCCCATCCTGATTCAGGTTTTCCGTGATTTCCCTAAATTACAATGAAATGAACACCCTTAGCTGCTTACAAGCCTTAACATACGTCAACGGGGACAGATGAAAATGTGTGCCCCGACCGGGACTCGACCCCGGAATCTCCTGCTTACATTGCAGACGCTCTATCCATCTGAGCCACCGAGGACACAGAAGATACCGCGACTGCAAGGATTTATCTCTGGCACGCCTCCCGCGAAACCCACATTCTCAACGTATTGTCCCGCACTACATTCGTAGTGCCCCCGTCCATTATACCCCTTACTAGCGTTGCCGATTCCTGTAAGAGTTCGGGCACTGTTTGTGCATTCGCACAGAAGAAGAAGATGGTCAAGTGGCCGGTGAGCCTTAACTATATTTATACTAAGATGGTATCTGTTCTTTCGGACATGTCCGAAAGAACAGATACCATTTTAGTATATTTCCCTAAATCGCTCAAGGCCCTGCCGGGATGGTTCCTTTGAAAGGGCACAGCCGACTTCCTTCCCCACCCTTCCCTAATCTGATGGGACCGATGACCTTGCTGTTTGGTCCCCTCCCCCAAATGAAGCACCCAACCAATCAAAACTATCGGTCTCTGCGCCACGGTTCTGTCATTGGAGGAACGAATGCGTTGTCTAATTTATTTTCGTTGCCACTAGATATCATTGGCTTCCGTTTGCTCGGTTACCGTCACGTATTACTAAATGGCTATCCGTAGTGGAAATCATTTTGTGTTCTCGAGTTCGCGAACTGTAATCCCATGATTACAGTGCAAAGACGTTTCAGGCTGAGGTATCAAACTGATCCTCAAAATGTATGGAACTTTAGCAGATGACATCAACAGTCTGTAGACACAGGATGTGTATTTAAAGGAAAGAGCCCTGGCTGCCTTGATGTTTCCGACGAAAACGTCGCACGGATTCAAATCATTTTCCAAAGCAGTCCTTCAAAATCTACTCGTCTTGCCAGTCGCGATTTAAAACTGTCTAAAAAAATTGAAGTGTTTTGAGGCGTCGGTTGTGTACGAAGCCGTACAAGTTACAGTTATTATAGTCTCTACGTCATGACGACAAACGCAAAAGTGTCACTCTTGGCAAGAGCTTCAGAATGCTATTGACTATGATAACACTTTCTCACTATGCATCGCATCAGCAATGACGCGACTTTCCACCTTAGAGGCAAAATAAACAAACGCAATGTTCAATTTTAGGGACTACAGAACCCACTCTTACGCATTTAACACGAAAGAGATTCTTGCAAAGTCAATGTGTTTTGTGCAATATTTCACTCTTCTTTTATGGAAACGCGCTTAACCGTCAGCAATATCTTTCTATATTACGTTTACAAGGCTGAACGAGGACAATTTCTTTTTGCAACAAGACAGGGCACACCCTCCCTATCGTCGAAAAGTGCATCAATGTCTGAATGAAAGTCCACCGAGCCGTTGGATTGGTCGCCAAACACTCGGCGACATAGCACTCCTCAGCTGGCCTGCAAGGTCATCGGTTTTCACGCCCTCTGACTTCTTCCTTTTTTTTTTGGTCATCAGTCTACTGACTGGTTTGATGCAGCCCGCCACGAATTCCTTTCCTGCGCTAACCTCTTCATCTCATAGTTGCACTTGCAACCTACGTCCTCAATTATTTGCTTGACGTATTCCAATATCTGTCTTCCTCTACAGTTTTTGCCCTCTACAGCTCCCTCTAGTACCATGGAAGTCATTCCCTCATGTCTTAGCAGATGTCCTATCATGCTGCCCCTTCTCCTTATCAGTGTTTTCCACATATTCCTTTCCTCTCCGATTCTGCGTAGAATCTCCTCATTCCTTACCTTATCAGTCCACCTAATTTTCAACATTCGTCTATAGCACCACATCTAAAATGCTTCAATTCTCTTCTGTTCCGGTTTTCCCACAGTCCATGTTTCACTACCATACAATGCTGTACTCCAGACGTACATCCTCAGAAATTTCTTCCTCAAATTAAGGCCGGTATTTGATATTAGTAGACTTCTCTTGGCCAGAAATGCCTTTTTTGCCATAGCGAGTCTGCTTTTGATGTCCTCCTTGCTCCGTCCGTCATTGGTTATTTTACTGCCTAGGTAGCAGAATTCCTTAACTTCATTGACTTCGTGACCATCAATCCTGATGTTAAGTTTCTCGCTGTCCTCATTTCTACTACTTTTCATTACCTTCGTCTTTCTCCGATTTACTCTCAAACCATACTGTGTACTCATTAGACTGTTCATTCCGTTCAGCAGATCATTTAATTCTTCTTCACTTTCATTCAGGATAGCAATGTCATCAGCGAATCGTATCATTGATATCCTTTCACCGTGTATTTTAATTCCACTCCTGAACTTTTCTCTTATTTCCATCATTGCTTCCTCGATATACAGATTGAAGAGTAGGGGCGAATGGCTACAGCCTTGTCTTACACCCTTCTTAATACGAGCACTTCGTTCTTGATCGCCCACTCTTATTATTCCCTCTTGGTTGTTGTACATATTGTATATGACCCGTCTCTCCCTATAGCTTACCCCTACTTTTTTCAGAATCTCGAACAGCTTGCACCATTTTAGATTGTCGAACGCTTTTTCCAGGTCACATTTCGTTCAATGGTCGCACGCTGACATTTGTTGATGGCCCGCCACTGAAATCAGCAGCAATTTGCGGAAGGGTTGCATTTCTGTCACGTTGAACGATGCTTTTCAGTCGCCATTCTTGTAGGATCTCTTTCCGGCCGCAGCGATGTCGGAGATATGATGTTTTACCGGATTCCTGATATTCACGGTACACGCGTGAAATGGTCGTACTCGAAAATTCCCACTTCATCGCTTCATCGGAGGTGCTGTGTCCCATCGCTCGTGCACCGACTATAACACCACGTTCAAACTCACTTAAATCTTCATAACCTGCCACTGTAGCAGCAGTAACCGATCTGTCAACTGCGCCAGACAATTATCGTCTTATATAGGCGTTGCCGACAGCAGCGCCGTATTCTACCTGTTTACATATCTCTGTATTTGACTACGCATGCCTACACCAATTTCTTTGGCTCTTCAGTGTATAAGGCGCCACCATTAGGGAATCTCAGTCTGCTATAAAGTTTGGTTTTGATATTAATAAATTTCCAATAAAGTAATTTCCATCGAGGGAGCGGAGTTTTCGCTGCAGATTTTGCTCGCCGTTTGCGACGGAGGCGGTTCTCAATTTTGGGCAGAAGCGGTGCACGGCGTGATTTCCCAGGGCAGTGGGCGCGTTAATGGAACCGCAATATCGGATCACGCTCGGCATTAGCCGGCGCGGCTCCGGCCCAGCTCGCGATAATCTGTCGAGCTTGCCCGTCACTTACCCTGTGGCGCGCTCCATTAGGTATTCCACTGGTGAACCGCTTTCATTACCTGTAAGCCCTCTGTGCGACGGGGATTAAAACTGTCGGGAATCGCGACGCAGAGGAGGGGGGAAAAAAGACGTGAAGCTCCACGGACTCGAAACTGCTGCCTGTGCATTACTTAGTAAACGCAGTGGTGTACCAATCCAACTGTAAAGTAGTAATTTCTGACAGCAACATTAAACGAAACTGTGGAATTATGTCACAACTGCCGAGCTTAAGGTACATCCTTACTACACTACATGGACACTCTCTCCACAGACTCTCATCAGTAAATGAAATTCAACAAACTTTTACTGGGTCCCCACGAAACATATCCTGACACCTTTCCATCCTACCAAATCTAAAAGAACAATTCATACCCTTTTGTACCAGGCGCCTCTCCTTTCGGTTGCAATATTCTATTGCCAGGATTTATACTTGATTATCTCGTCCCACCATTCGCCAGAATCAATCATTTCATATCAGTTCCTACACAACCTCTATCCTCCAAAGCACTTATTTAATTTTCATGCCCGGAATTAAAGTCAGTGTTTAACAGAATTTTAAAAGAGTTGCGTATCCAGTGAGCTGATGATTAATGGTGTGCTTTCGTCCACCATTAATCAATTGCACCGAGAAATCCTGCGAGACAGCTGATCATAGTAGTCGGCTGTAATGCGTAAGCCATTTGAAAAAAATACAGTGCGAGCTAGCCAAACAGTTTTTGTAATGTCTATCATGGTCGCAGACGTCTATATGACTACCTTTCATTATCAAGGGTTCTGGAAGACTTTGACCAAAGAAGGTGGAACGCGTATTTAAAATTCCTTCGGAATTTCTAACGTTATTAGGAAAAGTGGTAAGTAAACGACTCTTCAAGTTGGTGGTTAGAATGTATTGATGTGGGGACATAGGACCAGACTTAGGAAAAAATATCATCCACGTACTGCCCGTGCTAGCAATGGCTGATAAGTGCAAGGGCTTCCGCGTAATCAGCTTAACATCTCATGTATCCAAGCTTCTGAAAAGATTAATACACAAAGGAACGGAACAGAAATTTGAGAAGTTTTTAGAGTAGGATTAGTTTGACTTTCCGTACGATAAACGTTCCAGAAAGTAAGTTCTGACGTTACGCTTCATAATGGAAGCAAAATGTAAGAAAAATCACGACACGTTCATGGGGTTTGCCTGCCTAGAAAAAGCGTGCGACAATGTAGAATGGTGCAAGATGTTCGAAAATCCCACGAAAATAGGTATGAATTATAGGAAAAGATAGGTAGTATACAATGTGTAGAAGAACCAAGAGTGAAAAATGGAAGACCAAGAATGAACCGCTCGAACTGAGGTTGTAAGATAAGGATGCAGTCTTTTACCTACTCTCTTCAATCTAAACGAAAGATTCGGGAGTGGCTTTAAAATGAAGTGTGAAAGGACAGCAGTGTTAAGAATGCTGACGAAATTTCCATTCTCAGTGAAAGTGTGGAAGAACTGAAGGGTCTGTTGAGCGGAATAAACGGTACAATGAACGCAAACCATGAATCGATAGTGGAACGAAGAATGATGAAACTTATAAAGATTAGCAGAAATAAGATTAGCGATAAAGTTAATATCAAAGTTGGGGTCTACAAAGTAGAAAAAGTTAAGGTATTCTACTACCTTGGAAGCAAAACAACAGGACGAACGATGCAAAGGGGACATAAAAAGCAGACTAATGCTGGTAAAGAGGGCATTCCTGGGCAAAAGAATTTTACTAGTGTCAAACATTGGTCTTCATTTGAAGAAGAAATTTTTGAGAATGTACTTTTGGAGCACAGCATTTTATGGAAGTTGATCAGGGACTGTGAGGAAATGCGGAAGAGAACACAATCGAAACGTTTCAGAAGGATGTAAAAAATTTGGTGGACTAAGAAGATAAAGAAGTAGGATTACTGAAGAATCAGTGAGGAAAAGAACGTGTGGAAAACACAGACAAGAAGTTACTGCATCGTAAGACGTGTATTAAGACATCAAGGAACCGCTTTTAAGGCAGCTGTAGAAGGTAAAATCCCTATCCAAAGACGGAGATTCGAATATATCCAGCAAATAACTGATGACGCTGGGTACAACTGCTATTCGGTGATACCGAGGCTGACAAGTTGGAACAAGAGATGAAGTAGTGCCTACATCAAACAAATTAGGAAACTGACGAAACAAATAAACATCAACTCTCCGGCCTCATACTTTTTCTTCACATAACAATAACACTGTCATGAAGACCAGCATTTCACTTGTAAGATAATGTCACAAACTTGAACAACTGTTTTAATGTAAAAGTTGCAAATCGGAATCATCAGTGTTGATCGATAAACTTAAGGTGATCTTCGTCAACGGCTTGAAGGCAAAATTATAATTAGCATTTTGAAACGCTGTTCATTTCAAATTTTACTTGGTTAAAGAACACACCCTTCGTGATACAACCGGTCTTAAGCCCATGAGGCCGGCGGCGGTGGCCGTGCGGTTCTAGGCGCTGCAGTCCGAAACCGCGGGACTGCTACGGTCGCAGGTTCGAATCCTGCCTCGGGCATGGATGTGTGTGATGACCTTAGGTTAGTTAAATTTAAGTAGTTCTAAGTTCTAGGGGACTGCTGACCTAAGATGTTAAGTCCCACAGTGCTCAGAGCCATTTGAACCATTTTTTAAAGCCCATGAGGATGAATAGATGTCGCTGCATGTCATTTGTCTGTGTTTCGGTTTCAACGCCTTAGTATTCGGCGTGCACCCATGCAGTTTCTGGTTCTAAGAATCTCTCAAGGGGAATGTCACAATGATGTCCTAACAAAGGTATGGCCTTTGAGATAGTCTTGTCGATCTTCGTTAGCGAATAAGTCTTTTAAAATCCTTTACAGTAGTCTCATCAGTCTTAATTGCTGCTTCTTTCTTCTTTTGTTACAGAAATTTAAAATTAATCTATCAGACTGGTGGTACTTTCCGTCTTCTTGAAGAAAACTGTTGAGTAAACATCTGAACTAAATTTTCATATGAATGCACCACATTTCAGTTCCGTCCTTTAGAAACGTTGTTAGAGGGATGACATCGCCCATTGCCATTCCACATATCTCACGGTATATGCTTGTTATCGAGCCACTGATCCACAAAACAGTCGTAGAAATCCTGAAGCTTCTGGTTTCAGAAGAGCCCTTCCGGATACACAGACAACTATCATCCATCATTTCCAGCTGAGGATGTGCTAGAGCTGAGGAAATTCTTGTGTAGCACCGTATTCCTTTGTTTTCCTTATAGGCGGGAAAAACAACAATTGCAAAGTCCATAGTGAGACATGCATGGTTCTAAACAGGCATGTTTGTTTCGACAGCTTTAATATAATCAACTGTACCTCAGTTTTTTTTCTATAGCATAGCGAAGACAGCTGGAATAGTGTTTGTTTCCTCCCAAGAACTTGTAACATCGGCGTGAAACGTAAACATCTGTCCTAATTGCTTGCTGGAAGCGGCTTTTCTCATTAGTAAGTCGCAAGTAGCAGCGGTCAGGGCGGAGTATCCTACTTTTGGAACAGCCTGTTCCGAATTCTGCAACCTGAAGTGCACTGGGATCCGCAGAAATGTTAACACATTCCCTTTCCGCTTTTCCGTTCAACTGTCACAAGCTCGGCTCTTTCAGATTAGCCACATCCCACCTCCTTTCTGCAACACATTCAGTATTAATGTGGAGTTCATGGCCAAATGTGCACTCAGACGCGTGATGTCAATTGAGGAGCTACTTCACCACGTAGTAGAGGCTACAGGTCACGAAAATTCAGAACGGCCAGGAGAGCGGTGTGCTGACTCCACACCCATCCATACCGCATCCAGTGATGTCCACTGGCGGTACCAGTGGGTCAGCCAAGGTCTGTGGACGGAGTTCATGTCACAACCAATAAATTATGGTCAGAGCGCTCGTCGATCCTTGGGAATGTACTGAAGTTTAAAATTTGCCTTCGAAATCTCTGTCTTGCCATTATATGTAACCTGATGACTTCTAAAGTAGAGGTGAGCGGCCACTTCCAAATTTTTTTTGCATATCTTTCTGAATTTTTCAGTAATGTTACCGAGATGCCATCTAATTGTAACAACATATTTGACCTATTTTCTCAGAAATTTGCTGCCAGATGGAAGAGCAGGAGTCTTGAAAGATGGCCGTGAGACATGTTCCATATAGACCGTGTGACTAAAAAGGTAAAGCACAAGTAAGCCATGGTCGTCTGTCGGTGTAACTTCGTATAACACACACCATCGGCAGGTAGAACGGCCACCAGAGTGCATTAAGGTTTTTCACGTTTAGCGCTGTTACCAAATGGTTCTGAGTACTATGGCTCTGGGCACTACGGGACCTAACATCTGAGGTCATCAGTCCCCTAGACTTAGAACTGCTTAAACCTAACTAACCTAAGGACATCACATACATCCATGCCCGAGGCAGGATTCGAACCTGCGACCGTAGCAGTCGCGCGGTTCCGGACTGAAGCACCTAGAAACCGCTCGGCCATCGTGGCCGGCTGCTGTTACCAGGCCAGGTATATAAGGGGCGTGAACAGCGCCAGATGTTGAGTGATCAGTAAAAGACATAGAGATGCCGTGTACTCGTGTGAGACAGCGTTATCAGAACTTGAAACTGCTTGAAATGGGTGTCCATTTGGCGGGCTGGTCGAATCGTGCAGTATCTAGATTTGTGCAGCGTTCAGAAGTGGCGGTGGCATGATGTTGGTCTACATGGGAAAGCGAGGGCAGGCGAACTTGTCATCAAGGTTCGAGTCGACCACGTCTGAGGAGGGAGGATCATTGTACTGTGCATCTACCACATCATAGCACCTTCACATTTGCCCCTGCCATCTGGGAACAATTAATGGATTCTATGCTTAATTCTGTCTCGTCCCGTAACATTTGTCGATGACTAGCAGCAGCTAGACTAGAGTATTACCGTCACCCGGGTAGGCTGCGCTTGATGTGGTGCTGTGACTAGGACGCAAGCATTGCTTCGGCAAACAACGGCTTCTTTCCGCGATGAACTGCAGTACTGCACAAGCCTGCATGACAACCATTGGTGAGTATGGCACCGATAGGAGAAGAGATCCCATTTTGCCAATATTTGGGGCACTTAGGAACTTAGTTGTTTTTGCGCCCTCAAACACAAAAAGGCCATCATGGTGTTGGAAGCTATGGGGAATGACATCAGGTCGCACCAGGCAGTGATTGAGGGAATTCCGCCGGCACTTCACGCGGCAGTATCGTGGTGGCATTTTTCAGCAGAACAACGCTCGTTCACGAATGTGGCGCAGATTTGTGATGCCGTTTCCAACCGAAACAGTGAATGCATCCAGTCAAAGGTGATGCAACGACATACTGATAAGTGGGCAATTACTGTCAAGTTCTCTGTTAATTCGACTCGATTTTGTAATTACTGAAATAACGTAATGGGCCTATACCCTTTCAACGTGTAAGGTTTTATACCGTTTCCTCCTTCCTGCGTGGGTGTATCACTTTTTCTGTCAGGCACTGTGTTTCATTGACGATAATCATTCTACGTTTAGTAGCGTGTGCTCACCTTACCTGAACTGCCCCTGCGGCAAGTGTTGCTTCCGGGCCAGCCAGCTGCTACATAGGCAGGTGGGGAGGCGGGTTCGCGACGAGCCCCCCCCCCCCCCCTCCTTCCCTCCCCGCTCCATCCGCTGCTCTCAAGGCGGCCTTTGGGGCCAAAACGCGTTACCGCGGGCGGCGTGCAATTCTCGGCTGCGCTTGTACCCCGATACTGCCCGTAAAAGTTAAATCGTCGGGGTGAATTGCATTATGCATGCGCAACTTTTACAGCTACTGTTTTACGGACCACCATCCTGCGAACCGTTAGATAGCCATACTGTCGATCTGCGGGGTTTGCCTCTCCCTTCTTCTTCACCACATTACTTCCTACAGCTATCTTACTTGTTGCTTCCCTTTTTTTGGTCTCTCTCTCTCTCTCTCTTCTGTCTATCTCTACTTCACGTCATTCATGCTGCTTCCTCCTCCTCCCATCACTGCTTCCATCATAAACGACCCTTTAAGACATGCAAGAAGTCGACCACATGGAAATTTACTGCTGATCCGCTTTAGCTACGTTAAAAATGGACCAGCGTACTTTATAGACCATAAGGTATAGACAGTAGTAAACGTCATGGCTCCGTGTTCTTTGTATTGGAGGATGGAATAGCTAGATAAATATGTATGTCATCATGTAGCAGCGAAAAGATGAGAAATGCATGAAGCGGTGGAATTTTATCGTTGAATAAAAAGTGCGGGAGGAAGTTACGATGCCTTTTCTAGGTGCTTAATCTGTTTTTGCAGAGGATGAGCTTCACCCGGAGATGAGTTTAAAGGAATTAAACGGCCCCTGCAACCAATTACTTCGAAATACATAAAACGTTTTAATTTATCGCTTTAACTGGACAATGATTTTGGTGCATTAATAAGATGAAATATTTTTGAACTGCTGTGGCGTACCTGTAATCCTGTAGCGCTTATTGTGTACTTTCCTCGAGAGCCCTGTATAGACACAGCGACTCTCTTCAAATTTTACCAGATATGTTACAAATACGTGTCTTACAGAGGTGTTACACTTTTGTCTGTAATTATCTGCAAAAAGTATTACACAGCTGTATATGATTGCTATGTGTTACAAAAAGGTACTGCCAAGCTTCCAGGAAACATTCCTCACACACAAATAAGTAACTCAATGGAGCACGTTATCATGATTTCATACGGGATACTCTACCTGTGCTGCTAGAACATGTGCCTTTACAAGTAGTACACAACATGTAGTTCATGCGGGATGGAGCTCCTGCACATTTCAGTCGAAGTGTTCGTACGCTTCTCAATAACAGATTCGGTGACCGATGGATTGGTAGAGGCGGATCAATTCCATGGCCTCCACGCTCGCCTGACGTCAACCCTCTTGACTTTTATTTATGGTGGCATTTGAAAGCTCTTGTCTACGCAACCCCGGTACCAAATTTAGAGACTCTACATGCTCGTATTGTGGACGGATGTGATACAATACGCCATTCTGAAGGGCTGTATCAGTGCATCAGGGATTCCATGCGACGGAGGGTGGATGCATGTATCCTCGCTAACGGTGGACATTATGAACATTTCCTGTAACAAAGTGTTTGAAGTCACGCTGGTACGTTCTGTTGCTGTGTGTTTCCATCCCATGATTAATGTAATTTGAAGAGAAGTAATAAAATGAGCTCTAACATGGAAAGTAAGCGTTTCCGGACACATGTCCACATAACATATTTTCTTTCTTTGTGTGTGAGGAATGTTTCCTTAAAGTTTGGCCGTACCTTCTTGTAACATCCTGTACATATATCGGTGGTGAGGGGCACAGGCGAGGCGTAAAGTTTTGTGTCGTGCAGTAATCAAGGGTACACGAGTGGGCCTTCGGCTCCGAAAACAAGTATCGATTATGTCTCATTGAATGGTTCGCACGCTGACACTTCTTAATAGCCCGGCACTGATATCTGCAGCAATTTTTGGGAGGGTTGCACTTCTGTCTCGTTGAAAGGTTCTCTTCAGTCGTCGTTGGTCCCCTGCTTGCAGGATCTTTTTTGCGGCCGCAGCGATGTCGGAGATTTGGTGTTTTGCCGGATTCCTGATGTTCAAGGTACACTCGTAAAATGATCGTACGGGAAGATCCCCTCTACACCACCACGTCGGAGGTACTGGGTCCCATCGCTCGTGCGCCGACTGTAACACTACGTTCAGACTCACTTAAATCTTGTTAACCTGCCACTGTAGCAGCAGTAACAGATCTAACGAGTGCCCCAGACATTTGTTGTCTTATATAGGCTTGTTGACCGCAGCGCCCTATTCCGCCATATTTCTCTGTATTTGAATGCTCATGCCTATACTAGCTTCTCTGGCGCTTCAGTGTATGACGCACCACAACAAGCAGAACGATGTGGCCGGTGCTCACGACATAGTGGCTCTATACGTTACGGTACTTGCGTAACTCTGTTGCCTGCACACCTACCTATTATTTGTAGAACAGACGTGCAAGTGGACGATGAATGTTGCAACAACGGAAGAAAAAATTGAAATGATCCTGATTCACGATGAATGTAGGGGAAATGTTGAGGCTGCTGTTGCTTTGCACGCCGAGGGTTTTCCAGAGAAAATTCACACTTGTTTGTTCTTTTACGATGTGGTGAACGCCTTTATGTCTGATGGCAGCGTACAGACCGTCAAAAGGAAACGAAGCTAATGTGTTACAGGAGAAGCTGATGAAACTTCTGTACTAGCGTCAGTGCACCACATTCGACGGATAAGCGCCCGGCAATTACACCGTGATTCCGTTATGTCCGTAGGTAGTATTGTCACAATACTGCATGACCATAGGTATCATCCATACCACGTGTCACTGCATCAAGAACTTCATGGCGCCATAACTGCGTAGTGCTTTGTGACTGGGCTAGTCAACAAACGCAAACAACCCCCACGTTCTTCGCCAAGATACTATTTTCCGATGAGTCTACATCCACAAACCATGTTAGCTTTAACCGGTATACATGCAGTGTTGGTGTGTAGAGAATCCCCACTGATTATGGCAAGCTGACCATCGACGTCCTCGGTCGGGCGCCGGCAGCTTTGGCCGAGCGATTCTAGACGCTTCAGGTCGGAACCGCGCTGCTGCCACGGTCGCAGGTTCGAATCCTGCCTCGGGCATGGATGTGTGTGATGTCCTTAGTTTAGTTAAGTTTAAGTAATTCTAAGACTAGGGGACTGAGGACCTCATACGTTAAGTTCCATAGTGCATAGCCCACTTGAATCATTTGAACCTCGATCGGATAACGTATGGTATGGCATCTTGGCGAACGAAATCATTGGTCCTTATTTTATCGACGCCACATTGAATGGACGCAAATATCGAACGGTCCTGAAACAGGAACTACTGGTGCTACAGCAGGATGTTGCCCTGGCCGTTCGACAACGCATGCAGTTTCAGCATGAAGGCTGCTCAGCGCGTTGCTCAACTGAAGCACGGGAGGTATCAGACAGTGTTTACGCTGGTCGGTTGATTGGCAGAGGTGGTCCTGTTAATTAGCCCGCTAGAGCGCCGAATTTGACGTCGCCATATTTCTTTCTGTGGATATATATATAAGAGATAAGTTGTACCAGGAGGTGCCAACAGGCCGTGAAGACATGGTCCACAACATAAGAAACTGACATTTCGGCAGATATGCTTCTGTCCTGTGTAGGGCCATTTGAAAAACGAATCACCAAGTGTATTCAAGTTGACGGTACTACGTTTGGGCACTTACTGTAATTGGACAAGTAGAGTAGGTCCGCCTCGAGTCGTGGCCACTATGGCGCGCTGAGTAGCGTGATAGATATGTCAGAGGAATAGAATGTTGAGAGTGCGGTTTCCAATTAGAGGTTATGAAATACTGGTCTGTCCTACCCTTGCAGAAAGAAGATGGTGTCTCAAGGATATTCAAGGCCCATTGAGTGGCAAGTCATAATTATGATTTTTCACCCATTTCTATTCCTCCGATTACAGCGCCATGTATGCCGAAACGAAGAAAATTTTTCAGGCAAAACGTATGCAGATTTTGCCGTAAAATCTTAATCCGCAATTAAAAGCAGGGTATCCCAGTGAAGATCTCGAAGTTGCCCCCCCGCCACCCACACACGGGGTGTGGTAGCAGTGTTGAGTGTGGTATCATTGGATGTTCCCCTCCGAGACAAACAAATTGGAAACCAAACTTTTTTTTGATCGGATATGTAGGTTTCGAGATACTCCAATGTCTTCAGTTAAAATGAACACCCTGTGTATGATGAAAGGGATATACGGGCGTCTGCCGCAATTGGTCATTGCAAGAATCCAGTGCCGACAAGTGTAGAATTTGTGCCGGACAGGGTTCTAACCCAGATTTCTGCCTTTATACCAGCAGTCACCTTAACTGGAGTGGACGCTACATTTGTAGCGTGCGACAAGTTGAGAATTTGGGTCGGGCGCAAAGCTTACTAGGATAGCCAAGGCAGAAAAAAGCAACCGCACTATTAAAGCGAGAAATCCGTGTTCGGGTCCCAGTTCAGTACAAATTTTCATTTATTGGCTATGGATTTATTTCAGTGCCCCATTGCACCTGAGATTTGACTTCCCGTTGCGTCATAGGAAGCAGAAGGTTGTCTAGTGTTCACAAACGGGGAAGAATTTAAATCTGATTGGGGTCACCTAAAATGGGCAGAGGGTGGGAGAATACCAAAGGGTTCTGTTCTCGGTTAATTGTTTTTCTTGATAATACGTCAATGACCTGCCACTAAACATGACAGGTGACTCGAAAACTTCTGTTTGCTGATGACATAAGGATTATTGCGAAAGACGTGGACTGTAGTATAAATAATACTGCTAGTAGAATAGTCGGTAATGTCAACACATGTTTTCCGCAGTCAGATTAACGCTTAATTGTAACGAAAGGGAATACGTACATTTTCTGACTTGGAGCTCTTGTAAAAGCGAAAGTCTATTGTCTGAAGATGATTAAACAGTCATTGAAGTCGACCATTTTAAATAGTTAGGACTCAGGATAAATGAAAAGTTTTCTCGGGAGTATCACCTTGGAGGTTGTAATGGGACACCTTTTCTAAGATAAACTTTTTTGTTTTAGAAGTAGCCGATACCATGAGCAACCTCGAATCTGTTATTGGAGAAGATTCTCGGCTGTTTCACTGAAAGAATTTGATTTGATTTTGTATTCGATGTATTATACTTCAGGTTAAAATATATAAAAACAAAATACTTTGTTAGTATTCTGTACGTAGACTTAAAATTACTCTTCTTTTAAATATATTAGAAATTACGAAATTTCTGGTATACTTAAAATTCATATTATTAAATTTATTTCTAGATTCATGTATAAAATAAATAAAATAATGTTATATCTTGGTGGTGATTCTTCTTTTGTCAAGAAAATATGTAAACACTTTTGCGTTATAAACTCTTTGGAATATTGTGAGTACCGTGGAATGTAGGAAGTAGTGGACCCGTCTCTGATGGAATCAGACGTGTTTTTGATTGTGTCACTAATAATGAAATTTGTGGTGTGATAAAGTGGAAATTGTAAAGACGGTGTGATGTTTAATAATGTGACAAAGAATAAAATTCAAGAAACGTACAGGCAAATCTTCATCAGTTATTTAGTGATCAGGAACCCACAATGTTAAATCAAAATTTCAGCCGCAAGAATGAACCCCTAGACGCAAGACGTGGAGCCAACACAAGAAGAGAAAATGAAGATAAGTAAAAAGTTTCTGTTTTGTGTACCTTTCGCCTCTCGAAGCTTTTGAAACTAATGAAGACACTAAGAAAAATTTAATAGTACTATGTGGATGGGAAAGATTGCAAGGTTAAAAAAATGGCTCTGAGCACTATGGGACTTAACTTCTAAGGTCATGAGTCCCCTACAACTTAGAACTACTTAAACCTAACTAACCTAAGGACATCACAAGCATCCATGCCCGAGGCACGATTCGAACCTGAGACTGTAGCGGTCACGCGGTTCCAAACTGAAGCACCTAGAACCGCTCTGCCACCCCGGTCGGCTAATTACAAGGTCTTGCCCATTCTATAAGAATGACCTTCACTGTCTCTGAGACTGGAACACAAAAGGCTTGTCTGCTAAGTTTACTTTCAGTCATTATCTCGTATAGTGTTAAACTTTGCAGTCATCTAGAATTTTTCTTAGCACAGAAACGGGCGGTCAGACTGATCGGCTGTGTCAGTACGCAAACTTAGTCTAGCCATGAGTCAAGTGTTTGAGAACTGTAACTCTGCCGCCGCTGCACATCATGAGATATGTTGCTGACAATAGCGATTTTTCAGAATAAACAGTAACATTCATTCATTGAACATTAGACAAAGAATCGTTATGAACTTGAATAACGCTTCCATAAGAATTATTCAGGAAGGGATGTACTATTCAGCAGGGTTCATTATCAGTTCTGATGGAAAAAGCTGAGTTATAATCTCTAAATATTCAAACCCAAATTGAACGGTTGCTGAGACATGTGCATCGATTCTTTCATTTGCGGACTTCTTTGCGCGTTGTTAACTAGCTACAGCATCTCTGGCGGACTTTCGGTTCGTCGGCTCAATTTAAGCGCAAGCGTAGCTCACGATGAGTCATGCTGGTAGTCGATCGTCAGCGAGAGAGTCTGTATCGTGGCCTGAACTGGATAGCCGTGCAGGTTCGCTCGCCGCCTTTTGATGACAGGTATTTTACTTTCGGGAACACTCTTGCACCTACTCGAGAGTTGTCACGTCCATCAACCTTTGCCGTAGCAGGGTGCACTTTGGAGTTCGACTAGTCCCGTTTCCTGCTGCCTTGGCTGGTGCAGGTGGCCATATACGACGTCCTTTGTTCTCCTAGTTTCGACGCAGGAGCAATGGTGAGCACCATATGCTGTGTTTGGTGAAACCGCTGTGCTTTTGCAACTGAGTTTTTTGTGGTAGTCTTGTCGTAAGCCGTTCTGTCTTATACTATTGGTCGTCATTTTGGTCGATCCGTTTAACGAGAATCAACATCCCGTACATTAGGACGTGCCCGTTTAATTCATTTGTGTGAGGGCTTGCGTGTTACCGACATGTTTTGCGGGAACCAGCTGTAGAGAGATTTGCCTTTATCTTCACTACTGGCATATGTATTTTCTAGACTAAGGAATGGTCAATGTTTTTCAGTGTCAGCTGAAAAACATTAAATGTCATGTAACTTTAAGTACTTGTGAGCCTAACAGAATCAGTTACTGACTTTACATTCCTTCATCAGCAATAAAAAAGCCCATATCTACACCGTAATTTAGTTCGTTATGCAAAATATACTTAAGTATTGGCAGGCAAAATAACGGACTGAGTTGGCTGCCTCGATTCACACTCCCATGGTTGGAGAGCCATGAAGTACTTTTCATTTATTTATTAAGTAAATTTGATGCATATTTTCGTGTGTATATTACACACTGTACTCAGCCAAGGACCGTTTCGGGTGTGATCCTATCTCAAGCCGATTACCGTGTTTTGCCTAATACCTGTCTTCAGTCCGCTTATTTAGTTTCAAAAAAAAAAAAAAAAAGTTCAAATGGCTCTAAGCACTTTGGGACGTAATACCTGTGATCATCAGTCCCCTACACTTAAAACTACTTAACCCTAACTAACCTAAGAACATCACACACATCAATGCCCGAGGCAGTTATCGAACCTGCGACCGTCGTAGCAGCGCGGTTCCAGACTGAAGGGCCTAGAACCGCTCGGTCACAGCGGCTGGCTATTTAGTTTCAATTTTGCCTTATTTGCTCTTGGGAAAAACTGCTCGTGCTTGTCGACTTCTGTAGCTCCCTTTTTCTCTTTCAAAGGCAATACAAAAATTACATATTATGGTACAGTGTAAGTTTTCTTGTTCTTTCAAATGCTACCCACATTATGGCCAATGTAATATTGATTTTTTAAATTTTCAATATAATTGTTGTATCCTCTGAGTGCCCCTGGCGGCGATTTTTCAAACGGTAATCAAGTTAAAAGGTTTTGTTTGTTGTAAATTAAAGAATAAGAATTCTTTGAGATATTTAAAAGACAGTGATTTTAAATTTTCTGAACTTATACTGGTGTATTGGAGCTTAATTGTTTGTTCTGTTTACGTTAAATTCGTCTCTGTGGCAAATAAAAATTGTTTGTCGTTGCTTATGCTAAATTTGGTGAAAAACAAATATGTTGAAAAGGATTATTTCCCTAATTCCCACCATCTTACCACTTTCAGATCCAAGCTCCCTACCATTTCAGTTCCTTTGTGGCATCCTTCTTCTGTCTGCACAGGAAATCCTCGCAGTAGTTGAGAACTTGTCTCTTTAGTATGTTACTCATTCTGATATTCTGCTTTTTCGTGTTTTATTAATTATTTCGTTCTTTCTTCATAGGTTTTCTAATCAGAATTCTGTAAATTATGCACTGACTCGCTCTGTGACTCACGTAGAACCAGGGAATTTGATAAATAAACAAATACGGCTTGTCGTATAACGAAGCCCATAGGTCAGAGAAACTCAGTACGAAGTCACCTCAGTTATTACCTTGTCGACTCTGTAGTTACAGCAGCCTACTTCCGATGATGGAAGCGCCATCACGACACGCTGGAACAGCAGTTAAATTAACTTAAGTTGTAATAGCCGCACAGGCACTATGTTTCTCGCGGGTCGCGTAAAGACCGTATAAGCAATGCACAAACTATCGAGGCGACTGCCATTTAACCCGAGTTTTAGGCATTTAGGTGATACGAAGACTCTGTATGCTGAACATATTCGTAAATGGCATGTTTCCTTTACAGAAGTGCATCGACCTGTCATTTGTATGAGGTGTAACGTGGTACTAAAAGCACCCGAAGCGAACGCAGGAGTGGTTCATTATGCTGCAGTAAAGTGCAGGTGCTCTTTTCCTTCTCTTGGAGTGCTTAATGTGCGTCGCAAACCGAGAATAAGACCCAGACAAAGCGTGTGCGCGCTTTCTCTCTGTCAATAGCGATACAGAACACCGCCTCTTCTAGCAGTGGCTTGAGAGAGATAAGGTGCTTGGACTCAAGTTCCGGAATGAACCTGAAGGAACGGGCGGTCTGAGGCTAATGGTTGTTCCGTTTTATCACAAATAAAACTGAAAGATATATTACGATAAGCAGTAAAATCAAGAGCTGTACCAACCAAACTGCGAAAGTGTGCCACAGAAAAAGAAAGATTACGTCAGAAATATTTATGACACCGCCGGAATCTCAGCGGTAGGGTAAAACGTCGTGGTCCCGGAATCTACAATATTTCAAACTTCACAGCTGTATTTGATGCTTTGTACGAAAATTTAACACCTGCGGCAAGAGACAAAGTGGGGAATAGGGAATATTTGCACAACATTCCAAATATCAACAATATGCACTGTGTATCTTGTACGGAAATAAACTCTCTCCATTTATACACGGGTCTTGTTGTTACAGTAACAGTAATACCCACTTTACTCTTCGCCCACAAGCTTGCATTTAGTAATCCTCGGTCCTATCTCGGGTTTGTTTTGATGAAAGAGTTAGTTACATGTTAACGGTGATACCCAGCAGTACGGATATGTTTACTTATGAAGAACTGCCGATATGCTCCTCATCCATCCATTCACTGAAGACAATGGAAGAGCGGCGCACCGATGCTATGGTAAGCTGTTCTCACAGTGATGTAACCACATCACAGTACCTTTACATCTCTCTGAAGACTGTTGCATTAATCTGTGCTTTGTCTTATACAATTTCGGTGAACGTCTAATACAGAATTTTCACTGCTGCGGAGACATTTTCAGAGATAAAAAGCTATTGAGGGTAACAATCAGAATAAATCATGATCACATTATTTGTATCGAGCCGCCGGAGACAACGGCCACTTTATACTAAAAGAAACCACGAGATATCTTTGAAAATACAACAAACTATGTCGCTGGGGTCCTGGTCCACTCAGCACACACACTGATGAGTCAACAGTTCTCCGCAGGCCATTATAATACGATTTTTATTTTCTGAGCCGGTTCTAGGCGATTCAGTCCGGAACAGCGCTGCAGAGATGGTCACAGGTTCGAATCCTGCCTCGGGCATGGATGGGTCTGATGTGTTTAGGTTAGTTGGGTTTAAGTGGTTCTAAGTGTATGGGACTGATGACCTCAGATGTTAAGTCCCATAGTGCTTAGAGTCATTTGAACGATTTTGAATCTGACATGCTGATATCCAGCGATGTTCATTATTTTCACATGCATATTCGTAACGTGACACGATACAAAGCACAGAGGGAGGAGATTGTAGAGCATAAGATCTGAAGATGTTAACATAGTCTTACCGAAACCGGTTATCGAAATAAATGCTTTGTTAGCGATCTTGGCTTTCTGAAGTCTTTCTTCTAAGTTTATTATATTTTGACTTAATGAGAGGACTTGAGCACTCACTGCATCGATGGTAACATATTTCTCTGTCCTTCCCGAGGTTGTGGATGGTGGAGGATATGTGTTTTTCTGGTATTCACTTTAGACCAGTTTTTTTGGAAGTGTGTGCTGTGGAGAAGGTATTCATTATTAACACTCGTTCCTCTTCAAACGAGGCCACGACCACGCACTCGTCAGCGTATTGTAGCTCAATCAGTGCTGCAAAAAAGTTAGAGTTCTTGCTTTTTGACGGCTCTTTTTAAATAGTTCCCAGTTCATCCTAAAAATTAACTATATTCCTGGAGAAAAAGACAATCTTTGATTAACAGCGTTAACAGCGGGTTACACGAAAGGAAAATAACATCGGGACATTCTCACCCCCTTACCTAACACAGGTACTGTTGTGAAATGCCTCACCAGCAGCGGCGTTACCAATGAGAGCTGTTGTCATAAATGTGTGTAGCAATTTCTGGGTGATAATATCTATGGAAAACCATAAAGAGCTAAAATCTTCAATAAATGTTCACTGTTTGCTAAGTTAAGTGCCTTAGTGAGGTCAATAAACGTAATCTAAAGAGGTCTGTTTTGTTCGCTCCATTTTTCCTGAATATCTTTGGTTTCTCTAGAAGGCTTGAAGGTTCACTGACCCTCTAATAGTACCCTTTCCATCTCTCAGGGCGCAGAGAGATTAGTGGAATAAAGTAAATCTTTCCTAAGCTGGACAACAACGATATTCCGCTGCAGTTACTGCAATCTGTGCGGCCTCCTTTCTTAAATAAGGCAACCATCAGACTATTTCTGAAATCAGAAAAGCATTTCTTCAGTGTATCAAATTATGACACTCATTTCACATATGTGTCTTACGAGTTCCTCACCACCTTTTTTGAGAGTAGCCGCTGGTATATCATCGGGACCGGCTGCCTTGTGTTACTTTGTTTGACAGAAGAACTCCATCTAATGTTGATGGGGAGCCAAGTTCGGCTTTGATGGGTGCTTGTCCTATTATACCGTACATCTCTTCATCAACATCTGATTCCTGATTCAGAAAGTTTCCAAAATATTCCTTCCACCTATTCATGATGGAGCAATGTTCTTTTACAACTGTATTCTTGTCACTGGACCACAGTGGATTTCTACCGCTGGCGGTAGGACCATAAACGGCTTTCTTCGTTGGAAGAACTGTCGCTTACCTGTCTCTACGAGACACTATAGCTCTTCAACTTTGGCCGGCCGGGTTGGCCGAGCGGTTCTAGGCGCTACAGTCTGGGCCCGCGCGACCGCTACGGTCGCAGGTTTGAATCCTGTCTCGGGCATGGATGTGAGTGGTGTCCTTAGGTTAGTTAGGTTTAAGTAGTTCTAAGTTCTAGGGGACTAATGACCTCAGAAGTTAAGTCCCGTAGTGCTTAGAGCCATTTGAACCATTTCTTCATCTTTTCTTATCCGCCACCCATTCTTTAGCTCGCAATTGCTTTACGAGGCATTCCTCTACTATGAAGCCAATGTTTCAGTTTCTTCATAATTTTCATCAAACTAGTCCTAATCTTTCCTGGTCTTATTTCCTAACGTTTCTTCGCCGACACCCGGAATAGTGGCGTTCAAATTCTCACACAGATGCGTTACATCATGACGACATTTATTCGACGGTATCTGATGAAGCTGCTTCTGTGCACTCCCAAGAGACACCTAGAAGAGACACACGGATTAAATATCAAGTTTTTACCGTGACTGGATGTACCTTAGATTTTGGATTAGACATTCATGATCCCGAAGAAATAGAGATTACTTTTACAAAAGATATTTGCAACGAAAATTTCTTATGGTATCAGAGATGTATTGGGCACTTATTAGTAAGGTGGAAACGCTGTTATTGACTTTGCATCTCCTTTTGAGAGTAGAGACAACAACATTTTCTGAAAAAACAGCATACCGATTTTTCGATCAATTGCATGAGATATCGATACTGACATCTTAGATTTTCGTTTTATTAAAGAGTTTTTTTTTACCTCAAAATGTTGCTAAGAGCGATACAGGAACTGCTGCAATTGATCTGCAAGAAGTCTGTCACTGCTCGTTTACAAATCTGTTTGGTCGAGAAATTTATTTAATTTTTGTTAAGAGATACCTATATTTTCATTCCTTATAAATGAAATGTAATGTACACATCTGACTAATTAACTACAAATGCAGTATTATAGATAGCAGAGAGAAAATATCCACAGAACTTGACTGAAAGAAGGTTTACAAGGTACGTCCTGAGGTAATTGGTAACTTGATAATGGAGAGACGTGTGGGGGTGATATTTATATAGGGACGCCAAAGCTTAAACATAATAAGCAGGTTCAAAAGATGTAGGTTGTAGTAGTTATACTGACACAGAATTATACAGCATAGACTAGCACCGAGCGAGGTGGCACAGTGGTTTGCACACTGAACTGGCATTCCGGAGGACGACGGTTCAAGTACACGTTTGGCCACCCTGACTTAGGTTTTCCGTGATTTCGCTAAACAGCTTAAGGCAAATACCGGGATGGTTCATTTGAAATTGCAAGGCTGATTTTCTTCCCCATCCTTCCCTCTTCCGAAGGGACCCATGACCTCGCTGTTTGGTACCCTCCCCCAAATCAACCACCCAACCAACCATCGACTAGTGTGGCAAGCTAGCAGTTTCTAGAATGATGACCACAACTTCAATAAAATTTGACAGAAAATGTGACAAACACTGATTACATACATCCTGCATACAGTAAATATTTACAGGAACTGTGATTACGAAAGCCCGACAAAACGAAGAAATGTACAGATATTGTCGATGTATCGGAAATATTATTTCTAAAAAGCACGTGTATTTTCGATACATCGACAATCATTTCTGTTTGCGTTGATGAGATATAGGAATTGCTGGAAACGGTACGTCCTGGAATTTTCCACTTACACTCCCTCCTTTATCAATACTGCTGGCCAGTGCCGCCACCATTACGCTATGGCATGTGGTGCACTATAGCGCTGTCTACGTAAGGAGGAGCGGCTTACCCCCTAGCTGCGCGCCCCTGACGGTGAGGTGACCCTGCGTTATTCATAGGCGATCCTGGCGCCTCCCAGAGGCCGCTGCATAATGCACGGGCAGACAGCGTTGCGTCCGACCTCCGGATGTGTGGCCCTCACGCCCGAATTAAAGCGGATAGTTGGCTGGCAAGCGCAATTACGGAGTGAGAAAACAAGGTCGCCCGCAGCACGTTTACAACCCTCGACCTTCCTCTTGCTGTCCTCCGCCCTTCCTTTGACTTACCCTGAAAACACAGCTGCTAGCTCTCACCAGCTCCACATATGACATTTTTCTCTTCTCGCAGCTGTCACATTCCTCCCACTAACACTGTCCCAGTGAAGGACTGTGTATAATTACTTTGGGAAATGTATGGAGCAAAGGAGACGATAGAAAGTTCTCTAATTCTGAAGTAACCATGAACTTGTCCCACAAGGTTCTGTCTTAGGTCCATTAATAATCGTCCTGTATTTGAGTCAGCTCAAATTAAATTCTCCCAAGAGTACCTATATCTTTTTTGTATAACTGACACAAGTATTATAATAAATCACAGTAGGAACATTAGTACATTGTATCTTACAACCTAGAGAAATTGAGTTAAGAAAAAAATACGAAAATCGGTAAATGACTCTAAATAATGAAAAGTGTGGGGTCATCCACATGAGTTCTAAAAAGAACCCGTTAAACTTCGGTTACACGATAAATGAGTCAAATCTAAAGGCCGTAAGTTAAACTAAATATCTATGAAATACGATTACAAACTACTTAAACTGGAAAGAACAATAGAAAATGTTGTGGGGAAAGCGAACCAAAGTCTGCGATTTATTGACAGAACACTCCGACATGCAACAGATCTACTAAATATACTTCCTACACTACGCTTGTCCGTCCTCTTTTGGAAATCTGCTGCGCGGTCTGGGATCCTTACCAGACAGGATTAACGGAGTACATCGACAAAGTTCAAAGGAGAGCAACATGTTTTGTATTATCGCGTAATAGGGGAAAGAGTGCCACTGACATGATACAAGATTTGGGGTGGATGTGATTAAAACAAATGCGGTTTTCACTGCTGCGGAATTTTCTCACGAAATTTCAATCATGCGAAGCTTTCCTCCGAATACGAAAACATTTTGTTGGCGCCGATCTGTATAGGGGTAAACGATCAGCGTAATAAAATAAGGGAAATCAGAGCTCCCAGGGAAGATATAGGTGTTCGTTTTCTCCGAGCACTGTTCGAAATTGGAAAATAGAGAATAATTGTAAAGGTGGTTCGGCACTTAAGTTTGATCTCCAAAATATCAATGTAGAAGTAGATGTAAATGAATTAAGTTTTAATAACTGCGCATCCACTGCAAAATGAAAATTGTACTTGATGCAACTGTGATATGTCAGTTGTTTCCACCAAATGTCAATGTGATGAGTATAGAAAAGACTGATACACGGAACAGTCATTTCAGTGTAGGGCAGGACGTTTCCCAGGAATGAGTTACCTTCAGTGTAGCAGTATCTACCTTCCTAAGTTCACGTATGATTTCACAGCCAACACTTAAAATTTTTCAGGAACGAAGTCTGTGTAAGTAGCACTCTGTTCCATTGAGAGCAACTCAAATAGAACGGCATCTCAGAATCTTTCTTTAAGTAACACTTTTCTGTACGCTGCAAACGGCGGCAGGCAACACGATAAGAACACCCTTCATCAGTGAAGCAACACTTCTTTAGAATTCTTCTGTGACACCGTCATAAGCCTTCACAATAGATTTACATCACATTTATAGTTCCTACACGCCAGATTGTGAAAGGCGCGCGTCGGGGTACTAAATCACCGAGGTCGCTGAACGACCAGCTGACCAGCAGCGTTGCAGGTTTTGCCAAAAAGAACGCAGTGGTTGGAAAACTACGTTTTGCGGACGTTCAGCTAGCATAGGACCCACTAGTTTATGAGATTATGTAGTTATTCAGATTATATTACTATTAGCCAAGCGGCTTATAAAGCTGAACATACATTTATACAGGGGAGTCAGGAGGAAAGCTACGTGTTTAGATGGGTGATAGCATTACTGATTCTGAACAATGCCCTATTCCGCACGGTTTTCGATATAGAACACTTTTAATGTGCATTTTTATCTATTTTCTGTATTTTTCATTTCATTGTTTACAGCGTACCACAGTAACATAGAGGAAGTTGAAACAAAGGTTCAAATGGCTCTGAGCACTATGGGACTTAACTGCTGAGGTCATCAGTCCCCTAGAACTTAGAACTACTTAAACCTAACTAACCTAAGGACATCACACAAATCCATGCCCGAAGCAGGATTCGAACCTGTGACCGTAGCGGTCGCGCGGTTCCAGACTGAAGCGCCTAGAACCGCTCGGTCACTACGGCCGGCCGAGGAAGTTGAGACGAACATTTTGATACAGGGCGCTTGTGGACTATCCAGTCTGAAAACCACCTCAAACTGGCCTAAAAAAAGTACCCAGGCTACAGCGCACGCGCGTAGCGTGAAATTTTCAATATTCTCGCGATCTCTTAGCGCAAACTGTTAGTCCTAGACAAAAAAAATAGAACCTTTTTATACCAAATTTAATTTAGTTTAATTGTGTATTGAGACACGTTTTCGTCAGAGTGTGTGGTTTTAGATATATTAAAGAAAACCGTACGAAGGTGATAATAAGCATGTTCTATATCGGAAACCATTCGCAATAGGTCATATGTCCATATGAAGATTTTTGTCCAGAATCTCTAATATTATCACGTCTCAAAGCATGTACCTTTTATCCTGACTCACCCTGTATACTTTCAAATCATTTGTCGCTAATAACATCCTCACTCCAGTACAACTCCATAAAGTTATGTTCATGAGTAGTTCTGCATATACAGGGTGACCCAAAAATCCTTTAACATTCAAAAATGCACTAATTCACGGAATAATGTAGACAGAGAGGTAAAAACTGACACACATGCCTGAAATGACGTGAGGTTTTATTCAAAGCAAAAACGAGTGCAAAAAAGTAGTACAGATGGCGCTGGACAACAACACGTCGGTGACTCTGCATGAGAATGGTGTGTAACATTAGCTGCTGTGAAAGAGGGAGTCAGATCATCGTTAGCTGATATAACACCTGCTGGAAACTGCGACTTATACGCAGGATGGCGCTCCTGCCTACATGGCTACACTTGTGAAAGATTTCGTACGCACATAGTTTGGTGAGGATAGCTGAGCCGCAAGGACCGCCACGCTTCGCCTTCCAGGTCACCAGATCTCAATACGTGTGACTTTTGGTTATGGGGATAACTGAAGTCGCATGTCTACCACGATCGCCCGGCCTCATTAGGGGTGCCAAAAGACAACACCCACCATACCTGCTGCTATGCTATACAGTGCTTACCAGACCGTTTTCCCTCGGCTACAGGTGCTGTTGCTGAATGGCGGCCAACAAGCTGAGCATTTGTTATCAAGAAAATCGTCTTTGCTAAGCATCAGTTCTTATGCTAATAATTGTTTTTGTATTATATGAAGCGCCGTCAGTGTGGGAGGTTAGACAGTCGGACTACTGCGGCAGCACAATGAAGATCCCGTTTATCGTGAAGAATCAACACTTGTTCCAATAGCTAACGACACAGTATTTTAATTTCAGTTGAAATCTGGTTCAGAACGATATTTACGACTATTAACGATGATATGATCAATGATAATATGACAGTCTTTGCTCTGCATCTGAGATACAGCTTCGTGTAAGTCCTTCCGTATTTTATGAACATGGAAAATTTGGGACACCACACACTATTTATTGTCACCTTCGCCATGATTACTTCGTCATTCTGATTTCAGTGTATGCGCAACTTTTTTCTGCAACAGGTCACGGACCTTTAATTTTTTGGTATTCACATCATGGTCTACAGTACAGTGTGCGGTGCTGTAAGCGAATGTCGGCTAGCTCTGAGCACTGTGGGACTTAACTTCTGAGGTCATCAGTCCCCTAGAACTTAGAACTACTTAAACCTAACTAACCCAAGGACATCACATACATCCATGCCCGAGTCAGGATTCCAGCCTGCGATCGTAGCGGTCTCGCGGTTCCAGACTGTAGCGCCTAGAGATGCTGGGCCACTCCGGCCGGCTAGCGAATGTTCCGTAGTAACAACAGCCGTCAGTAAACCTTTCCATGGGCGCGAATTTCACCTTCGTTGTCGTTTCGTGAGATATACATAGGGTGATTCAGTATGTTGTTTCACTCTTCTTGCAACGTATGTTATCGAAATTTTGACAGTTACGCCCAACGCCTCCTGTGTTGTATTTGTTTCTACCAATGGAGTTGTGTGAAGACCACAGTGAATCCGTGACAAAAACTACTGTTGACCTTTGGATCTCTTCCGTCTTCTCTATTAATAACAACTGGTAAGGATTCCAAACCGATGAACCATACTCTAGGATCAGTTAGGGAGACTTTTGTAAGCTACATCATCGTGGGTAAATTATTGCTAGTTATGGCACTGCGTATGAAAAACTGATATCTGCTTTTCCTACAAGCGTTACGTGGTCCTTTCGCTTCCAGGCGCATGCACAGATTACTGTAGGGCTATAATTGTATTCAGTGACTGATCGCCTAGAGTTTAATCCAGCAAAAAACAGATCTTTACGTTTGCTTATACAGGTTATATGTGAGGTTATTTTTATACAGCGTGTTCCGAAACCATTCTTTTTTTATTTGTACACGTCCAATGAAATGTATTTCGATGAAAATATGGTCTCTAAAGTTAAATTGTAACGTTAGGGAACATCTTGTTAGTGGTTCTGATGTAAGCTGTTGCGTCAGTGTCACTGACATTAAAAACTGTACGGATGGTGGCTCTGAGTTTTGCTTGGAAACACATCAATTCAGTCGCAATCGATTAGCCCTGTGAGATCTGACTTCCCTCAGAGTCATCTTCCGAATCGGCCAAGTCGTTCGAAACGTCCGACAAGACGTCCGCGCATTCATCGTAAGTAATCGTATTGTCTCTTTCGCCTGCCATGATGAAAGGGCACATGTACTTACAAAAATAAAAAAAAAACTTGATGACGCGTGAAACCTAAACAATACACCAACAGAATGCGAAAGGTACTAAAGTGGTGTCGCCGGCCATTGTGCGATACTGTGCTCACACGACTGTGCTGTCGCCGGCCAATGAACGATACTATCGATACTATGCACACGACACCAGTGTGGTATCGCCGTCCGTTGACCGCTATTTCGGGCACGACACCACTATAGTGTCGCCGGACGGCAAAGTGTTTATTTGAACGAATAGTTTCAGAACATTCTGTATATCGTGAGCAGCAACAACAATGGATACTCTGCTTTTGGGTACGTGCACAGTCGGAATTCGTCTGGTAAACAGACAGCCTGACGAGCGCAGTTTATATTGCTCGCTGGACGCAGTCAGGCGTGTTACCCGCTGGCAGGCAGCGGCGCTCAGCAGAGAGAGTGACGTACGCGCAAGGCCGCAGCAGCCGCCACTACACGGAGCAACGCAAGGCCAAGTTCACGGCCGCGACACACTGGCGGACCGGTACGTGCGGTCTGACGGCTGAAGGCTCGCGCCGACACAGCAGCGGCTGCTTCGTTGTTGCTTTCCGAAGGGAATTACGAATAGTCTTAGATCATACGAGGGTCACTCCAAAAGAAATGCACACTATTTTTTGTAAAAATACAGTTTTCATTCTGCATGTGTGGAAGTTTTACAGTGCGTAGACACATCCTTCCCGCTTGTTTTCAGACTTAGTTCAACCTGTTCCCGTGAGTGGCGCCGTCACAGCATGTCTTCAAGATGGCTGCTACACTTGTCGTTCGTCAGAAGCAACGTGCTGTCATATAAATTCATGTGCTGTGAAAACGAGACAGTGGGAAACATCCACAAGTGGTTGAAAAAGGTGCATGGAGATGCTGCTGTCGATCGCAGTACAGTTAGTCGATGGTCAAGCAGGTTACGTGATGAAAGCGGGCCCGGCAATATTGAGGACTGTCCTCGCAGTGGCAGGCCTCGTACTGCACACACTCCAGACACTGTGCAGAGAGTTAATGAATTGGTGACTGCTGACATACGCATCACAGTGAACGAATTGTCACGCTACGTTGGGATAGGGGAAGGAAGTGTTTGCAGAATACTGAAATTGTTGGCGTTAAAAAAGGTTTGTGCCAGGTGGGTTCGCAGTATGTTGACGGTGGCTTACAAAGGAACAAGAAAAACGGTATGGAGCGAACTTTTGGAACAGTGCGAGAATGGTGGAGATGAATTTCTTGGAAGAATTGTGACAGGTGATGAAACGTGGCTCCATCATTTTTCACCAGAGACGAAGAGGCTATCAATGGAGTGGCATCATGCAAATTCACCCAATAAAAAATAATTCAGAACCACACCTTCTGCTGGAAAAGTTATGGCTACGGTGTTTTTCGATTCCGAAGGACTCTTGCTTGTGGGCATCATACCAGATGGAACCACCACAAATTCTGATGCATATGTGACGACACTGAAGAAACTTCTAGCTCGAGTGAGTCGTGTTCGACCACAACGGAAAAGCAGAATGTTTTACTGTTGCACGACAATGCACGGCCATGTGTCAGTCAAAAAACCATGGAAGCGATCACAAAACTCGGATGGACAACACTGAAATATCCGCCTTACAATCCTGTCCTGGCTCCATGGGACTATCATCTCTCTGGGAAACTGAAAGACTCTCTTCGTGGAACAAGGTTTCAAGATAATGACTCCATCGTGCACGCTGCCAAACAGTGGCTCCATCAGATTGGTCTAGAATTTTACCGTGCAGTTATACAGGCGCTGGTTCAAGATGGCGTATAGCATTTGAGAGGGATGGAAATTATGTGGAGAAACGAAAATATTGTTCCTAAAGGATGTATCTACACACTGTAAGACTTTCAAACGTGTAGAATAAAAGATGAATTTCAAAAAAAGTGTGTTCATTTCTTTAGGATTGACCATTGACCCTCGTATAGAGGGTAAAAACTGTTTAAAACGATAACCTCTGGAAGTTTGCTTGGGACACTGAAAACATTTTTTGTAATGTGTTTCCCGTGAGGCACCATTTTACGAGGACATTAAATCTGACTTACGGTAAACAAAAACTGTCGCAGACTGTTTTTGAATTTTTATTACGAAGTGACAACAACATTAACACTACACTATTACTTCAGTTTGAGTAGAGGTTCAAAAATGTTTCCATTGATTTGTATACAAAGGTTACACCGGTGGGTCATGTTCTGCCTGATACTTTTAAACACTGCAGAAGTGTACTTAATGTCTCCTGCTGCTGCCACTATGCGGGTAACTAGTTCGTCTTCTGATTCAACAGGGGTTTTGTAAACGAGGTTACGCATCTCTCCCCACACAAAAAAGTTCAGAGGGGTAAAATCAGGGTATCGGGTAGGCCATGGCATAGGACCATTTCTGCCAATCCGCTTTTATAGAAATTGTCTGATCGAGAATCGATACACAGGACGCCTGAAATGTGCCGGCGTCCTGCCGTGCTGGAAGCACATGAGCTGTCTCGTAGCCAGCGGCACGGCATCCAGCACTTCTGACAGTGTCCTGGCGAAAAAATTGTAATAACGCCGGTCATTTAATGGGTTAGGTAGGAGATATGGCCCAATTAAATGGTCAGTAACAACGCCTACCCACACATTAGCGTAGGACCACTCTTGTCGAGCGAAAGTAAATATAGCATGTGGGTTAAACCCACTCCAAATATGCGTATTGTGGTCATTGAAGACCCCATCACGCCCGAACGCTGCTTCATCTGTAAACAGCACACAGCATGAAAATGTAGGATGCGTTTGACACTTTCCAGGTAGCAACGAGAAAATTGTGGTCTGAGTGGATAATCATCTGGTTCCAGGTTTTGCACACGAAGTAACTGAAATGGATGTAACACTTGCTCATGAGCCGGCCGCGGTGGTCTAGCGGTTCTAGGCGCTGAGTCTGGAACCGCGCGACTACTACGGTCGCAGGTTCGCATCCTGCCTCGGGCATGGATGTGTGTGATGTCCTTAGGTTAGTTAGGTTGAAGTAGTTCTAAGTTCTAGGGGACTTCTGACCACAGATGTTGAGTCCCATAGTGCTCAGAGCCATTTTTTTGAACTTGCTCATGAAGGATGTTTCTTAATTTATCTGATTCGTCCCCACGTTGATGGCAGGTGCTGTTGGGAGGATCTTGCTCCACATGCTGCAGGAGAGCTGCCTCAAATTGCGCAGTTTACACTGTGAGACTTCGTCCCTGTTCAGGTAATCTGCGGAATGACCCAGTCTCACGCCGACGTTTATGCACAGCAGGGAACGTCAAATGATGTGGGGTACGGCGATTGGGATATCGTTGTTAGTAAACGAACTATGCTGCCCTTTGTTGCGGTTAGCTATGTACTATGAAGAGGAGGTGATTAGTGTTTAACGTCCCGACGACAATGAAGTCATTAGAGACAGAGCACAAGCTCGGATTAAGGAAGGATGGGGAAGGAAATCGGCCGTGCCCTTTCAAAGGAACCATCCCAGTATTTGCCTAATGCGACTTTAGGGAAATCACGGAAAACCTAAATGAGGATAGCCGGAATCATGGAAAACCTAAATCAGGATGGCCTGACGCGGGTTTGAGCCGTCATCCTCCCGAGCAAGTCCTGTGCGCTAAACGCTGCACCACCTCGCTCGGTCTCCATCTACTAGGCATCAACCTTATTAGTGTACTCACTCTAAGTATATCGCTCCATAGGTAAACTGTGATGGTTCAATACGCACAACTAAATGTCATTGTGAAAAAGTTATTGCAGCTGAAGAGCGAAGTATTCCCTCTATCAGTACAACAGAAACCGTTACAACGAATCAGTCATTGCAACTGAAGAGCGAACACGACCTCTAACGGTGCAAAAAAATCCTCACAGGAAAATATGAGACTAAAGAAAAATATTCATTTTGGAGTCCCGTGCAACATGCCACAGTGTGTCGGCTTACATAATTTTCACCCTTTATTCGCACACAGACAGCGCACGGACACGCACTGTGATGTTAAAGTTTGGAATAAACGTCTAAGGCACGTGATGGATGCAAAAAGCTGAGTTTCTGTCACTACGCACGATATGCTGTGGAGCTGTCATTTACGGTATACTTCATTTCTAAATTAAATCATGCACTGGTTTCAAAAATTAAACGACCTGATGTACTGGTCTTACACACGTAGCAAGTCCTACAATTAAGTTAATCTTTCCAAAATTCCCAATATTAAAGCGATGGATCTCGTTTTTGCCTTTGGCCAGGTGAAAGGGTAGCTAATAGTTCGAAACACTGCATTGACAGTTTTTGTTTTCTTTTTGCAAGCAACAGAATTGCAATTCTTAAATAAATTCTTGTATTTTTTGCTCTGTGAATCATTTAGTTCACTGCTTTCGCAGTAGTAGAAGAGAAAATATCAGTCTGGCAGGAAGAATTTAGCTTTCTGGTAAGTCCTCAACAATATACGTGAAATATTTTGTTACTCTTTTATAAGAAGAGGCATCCACAATCTCCGGTTTTTACACAAAACGGGCCTTTATGTTTTGTGACTTCTGCTTAACTCAGTACAAATGGGGAAACAAAATCAAGATATCGTGCACAACATGTTAGAAAACATTGACTGTAGAGAAAACTCTTGTAGTCAGGTATTATCATTTTGTCGTCTCAAAATCTTCTTCGTTAATCAAATTTTAGATCTGGGTACTGATGTAATTCCCCGATGTAGATGTACGGGTCTAGCCAGAGCTTCGATGCCAAATTTGAAGAGGTGGTAGCATGCAACAACATAAGAAAAAGGTCCGGTAACCAACGGCCGTAAAATCCTCACCGCAGAAGCTATGAGCACTTGTTCATCATCGCAATTACGAAACAACTCTTTTCTACTGTAGAAGTGATCATAGCTCTTAAGATATGCAGTTTGGAGTTCTGGCCGTTTTTTTTTCCTAGTTTTGCTCCACGCTATCACCTGTGAAATTTTGTCAGTGGAGTTCTGGTCCACACTGTATAATGACGCTTACGTTCAATTCGTGTTATTTACAAACAAATCATTCTCCTCAAATGGAAGACCGTTCGCATCTGTTGGTAACGAATTGACTCCTTAGCTTTTGCCTGGAAATTCACTGACTTGATAGGGAAAAAAGTGTTCACAGTTTTTTTGGTGCTTCTCGGACAACTTTACCTGAGAAACGAAATATTAGTACTCTCATATCGCAACCAGGCAAGAACAGTGACACAACTCAAAACCCGATTATTTGAGAAAATTGCAGTAAAAGAATTAAGTCTATAAAACTTATTTTGAATTAGCCGAACCTTCCTTTAAATTTCAAGTAAGTATTGTTGGTAGTACATTCTATTATACTTTTCGTGCATGTTGGGTCTCTGCACACGCATTTTTTGTTTTTTGTTTTTGCAGTGTTTCGACTTGTGTGACTTATCTTCGGGTGCAAAGAAACGCTGCAAATGAATTCACCATTTTCGTACAAATCTTTTCTGAAAACACCACAATAAAGTGTAAATCGTGAAATAGCTTAAGGACAAAAGCGAGACAGAGCGCCGTCCACCGGAACATACACCAATGACCAAAAACATCAATACCACTTGTTCAGTTGCGCGTTAGTCTGCTACGCAGACACAATACGTACAGCAGCAATTCTGCTTAGTAGGATTCTACAAGACTTTGACAGGACTCCAGAAATATGTGGCACCAGACGCCTCCACACAGGTCACGCAATTCTCGGAAATTTCTGGATGGTGGTTTACGGACACGCAGCTGGCGCCCGATATATGTTCCTATGAGTACAGATCAGGCACATTTTCCCACCAAGACATCAATGTGAGTTCACGGTAACGCCTCTCAAACCACTGTAGCACGATTCTGACCATGCAACACGGACTGTTATCCTGCTGGAAGATGTCATCGGCGTAGTGGGAGACTTCTACATCTACACCTACATGGATACTCTGCAAATCACATTTAAGTGCCTTCACAATTCTCTATTATTCCAAACTTGTATAGCGAGCGGAAATAATGAACACCTATATCTTTCCGTACGAGTTCTTATTTCCCTTATTTTATCTTTGTGATCATTCCTTCCTATGTAAGTTGGTGTCAACAAAATATTTTCGCCTTCAGAGGAGAAAGTTGGCGACTGGAATTTCGTGGGACGATTCCGTCACAACGAGAAACGCCTTTCTTTTAATGATGTCCATCCCAAATCCTGTATCATTTCTGTGACACTCTCTCCCGTATTTCGCGATAATAAAAACGTGCTGCTTTTCTTTGAACTTTTTCGATGTAATCAGTCAGTCCTATCTGGTAAGGATCCCACACCGCACAACAGTATTCTAAAAGAGGACGGACAAGCGTAGTGTAGGCAGTCTCCTTAGTAGGTCTGTTACATTTCCTAAGTGTCCTGCCAATAAAAGGCAGCCTTTGGTTAGCCTTCCCCACAACATTTTCTATGTGTTCTTTCCACTTTACGTTGTTCGTAATTGTAATACCTAGGTATTTAGTTGAATTTACGGCTTTTAGATTAGACTGATTTATCGTGTAACCGAAGTTTAACGAGTTCTTTTTAGCACTCATGTGGATGACCTCACACTTTTCGTTATTTAAGGTCAACTGCCACTTTTCGCACCATTTCGATATTTCTTCTAAATCGTTTTGCAGTTTGTTTTGATCTTCTGATGACTTTATTAGTCGATAAACGACAGTGTCATCTGCAAAAAACCGAAGACGGCTGCTCAGATTGTCTCCCGAATCGTTTATATAGATAGGGAACAGAAAAGGGCCTATAACACTAACTTGGGGAACGCCAGAAATCACTTGTGTTTTATTCGACGACTTTCAGTCAATTACAACGAACTGTGACCTCTCTGACAGGAAATCACAGATCCAGTCACATAACTGAGACGATATTCCATAAGCACGCAATTTCACTACGAGCCGCTTGTGTGGTTTAGTGTCAAAAGCCTTCCGGAAATCCAGAAATACGGAATGGATCTGAAATCGCTAGTTAATAGCCCTCAGCACTTCATGTGAATAAAGAGCTAGTTGTGTTTCACAAGAACGATGTTTTCTAAACCCATGTTGACTGTGTGTCATTAGACCGTTTTCTTCGAGGTAATTCATTACGTTCGAACACAATGTATGTTCTAAAATCCTGCTGCATATCTACGTTAACGATATGGGCCTGTAATTGAGTGGATTACTGCTACTATCTTTCTTGAATATTGGTGTGAGCTGTGCAACTTCCCAGTCTTTGGGTACGGATCTTTAGTACCGCGAACGGTTGTATATGATTGTTAAGAATGGAGCTAATGCATGAGCATACTCCGAAAGGAACCTAATTGGTATACAGTCTGGACCAGAAGACTTGCTTTAATTAAGTGATTTAAGATGCTTCACTACTTCGAGGATATTTACTTCTACGTTACTCATGTTGGCAGTTGTTCTTGATTCGAATTCTGGAATATTTACTTCGTCTTCTTTTGTGAAGGCATTTCGGAAGGCTGTGTTTAGTAACTCTGCTTTGGCAGCACTTCAAGCATGAAGCGACGCAGGCAGTCCGCAATAACGTTCATGCTGTTCGCTGCTGTCATGATTAATTCTATTACCACCACAGATCCCATGGAACCCGAACTGAGTGTACCCAATAGCACAGTTCTCCCCTCCCCGGCCTGCATCTGTGGGCGCGGCACGTTTCGTGCCGCCATTCGCTTGGATGACGGCGTGTTAAGTCCAAAACATCGACCTGGTGTAACAAAGAATGCGATTCATTTGACAGGCGACACTTCTTGTTAATCCACGGCGAAAACTCAGTGATACTGTGCCCACTGCAATCCTAACTTACGATGTCGATGCGTCAACACAGGAACAAGTGGGGGTCGTGTAATGTGGATCTCTTTGCTCAACAATGGCCTCTGAACAGTGTTCTCCGAAAAACTTGTGCCTGCTCCAGCGCTGTGCTCTGTCGTCAGATCTCGCACAGATCGTTGCCTGTCTTGGATTACACAGTGGCAGATCCTGCAACCTCCACGTTTTGTGACGAAACTAGGTCGTCCAATAGGGCCTACTCTTATTTCACCATTCTGCAACCACTTTCACGATAGTAATACGACAATGCCGGCCAGGGTGGCCGAGCGGTTCTAGGCGCGACAGTCTGGAACCGCGCGACCGCTACGGTCGCAGGTTCGAATCCTGCCTCGGGCATGGATGTGTATGATGTCCTTAGTTTAGTTAGGTTTAAGTAGTTCTAAGTTCTATTGGAGTGATGACCTCAGAAGTTAAGTTCCATAGTGCTCAGAGCCATTTTAATACGACAACAAGTGACCAGTTTCCCCTTTTCAGATATTCTTGTTTCCAGTCTCAGCGCCACAACAATGTACCCTTCACAAAACCGCTTGTGTCAGTGGATTTCCGCATTTGCGGTCCATATCTTCGCTGTAATAACTGCCTACTCGTGTCTCTTCCGCTTACATTCTTTCCTTACTGCGTCACGTGCCCACAGCACCACAAGGAGGCACTTAACCTCGCAGTGGGCAATGGTCATAATGTTTTGGCTCATCAGTGTATATAAGTGTCTGTAGTGGATCGACTTTCTACGGGGTGTTCAAAAAGTCTCTCCGCAGTGCCGTATGATTGTTCGCCGCGCGTGCCGTATGCCACAGTGAATATACCGAAATAAAACTCAGTGAAATTCAAGCTATTAATTTATTGAATATTCATTTTTACTTACATATTTTCACATTAAAGGTTGAAAGTGTGAAAATGGCTCTGACCACCATGGGACTTAACATCTGACTTCATCAGTCCCCTAGAACTCAGAACTACTTAAACCTAACTAACCTAAGGACATCACAGACGCCCATGCCCGACCGTAGCGGTCGTGCGGTTCTGGACTGAAGCGCCTAGAACCGCTCAATCACACCGGCCTGCTTTGAAAGTGTCCCCTCTGTTGTTGAATACACAATTCAATTCGCCTAATCATGGTACCGAACACAAGCTGTAACATTTCTTCTGTAACAGAAGCAGTGAAAGTGGATATTGTAGTTTTCAATTCATCGATGGATTTTGGACGGTTTTTATAAACAGTTGCTTTCGCTGCACCCCAGAAGAAAAAGTCAGGTGGTGTTAGGTCAGGCGATCGTGGAGGCCAAAGGCCCTGTGAAATTATGCGATCACCAAGCAAGCAGTGACATTGAAACGCGAGCTGTATTCGCGGTTGCACCATCTTGTTGAAAATTACTTTTAGTATTTCACTTAACACATGCTCTCCTATGAATGGCTACAGAATATCACTGCAGTATTTAATCAAATGTAGGGCGACGGCCTTGCGGCAGTGGATACACCGGTTCCCGTCCCATCACCGAAGTTAAGCGCTGTCGGGCGTGGCTGGCACTCGGACGGGTGATCATCCGACCGCCATACGCTATTGCCAGTTTCGGGGTGCACTCAGCCTCGTGATGCCAATTGAGGAGCTACTCGACCGAACAGGAGCGGCTCCTGTCACAGAAAAACACCATAGCGAACGGCAGAGCAGTGTGCTGACCACACGCCCCTCCTATCCGCATCCTCAGCTGAGGAGGACGCGGCGGTCGGATGATACCTATGCTTTTTTTGTAATCAAATTTAGGCACAACAGCATGTATTTACTATCCAAACAACGTATAAAGTGGCGCCAAAGAATCAAGTATTCTTGTACAGTTCATGGGCGGACGGCGTGCTGGCGACGAAAACATTAGTGTAATTGGACAAGTTAGCCGTCTGAAGATGAGCATGACAACCCGAAATTTCTGATAGCATTAAAATGAACCTCTTTTAAAAATGAGTTTGCTTTTTACGTCGCTATCCTCCACAGCAAACACAGAAATATTTGTTTTGTACATAAAAAACGCCTTCTCTTGCCGCACTGTGTTTTATTCTCCCAGACGCGTTCTCCCTTTTTGATTAATGCATAATCAGTGGGGTGTATAATGACACAGTTATGATACACTTATCTTTCTATATGTATTATTCGTCGATTATAAAACAGTTCTCTTATCGATTTTGATGTAAAGGCGTAAGAGTCTGGGAGAATAAATTACAGTGCAGCAAGAGAAGGCGTTTTTTATTTACAAAACAAATACATCTTTTACGAACATTTGTAGCTTCTTGCGTTCTTCACCACAACTGACTAATGGTCGCGGAGCTCTCGAGATCCAGCCAGCATGGATGTTGATTGCTTTCATAAAATCTAATCATAGTGTTTAAATGACAGTATAAAGAACATGTATGTGTGAAACTACAGTATTTTAACGTGTACATTAAAATGAAAAGTGAGTAGTGCTGCAAATAGAAAATAGACCTAAGAGTCAGTGTCAGTTTGTGAAATGTGCATGCCGACTACACTTGGGATGCAAGGTGAAAACAAACCAGAAGATTGTAACCAATAATAATTGAATTTGTATGTTGTTGAAGAAATGTAGTTCAGTATTCGCGAAGACAGTGATAAATTTGCCAAAACCGCGCATGACAAAATACGTTCCGGTGGCGACATAGTAATTCTGTACCGCAGATTCCGAAGACGGAAGAGAACAGAACCATATAATGATTATGCTCCTCTTAGAAATGTTTCATCTGGGAAGAAATAGTGTGAATGCCGCAGATTGTAACCAGCAAACCGTTACAAGGAAACCTTGAGCGGCGGCGGCCGCCGAAGCGGAATGCAGGCTCTGATAGTTGGTGCTCTTTTTCATTTTTCCTTTTCAGCTATCGTTCGAGGGAACGAGCCAGCGTCATCAGTGAAAGCCAGGAGGGTGGGGCGCACCGCCACGCATGTGGGATTGTAGGCCAAAGACGAAGCCTGAAGATGCCGACACCAGGCGGTGCGAAACGCGGAGCGCGGCCCGGTGCATAAATCAGCCACGGGCATAACTACTCGACCGGCAACAGCTGTGAGAAGCGTTTAATACATCTTATCCGTCTGCAGTGTGCAGCGGAATGTGAAATCGCCCATTTACAACCGGTTGTAAACCAACCTCACCACCGTTGTAAATAAAATAGTAGAAATTTATAATGATAATTAATGACTGGCTAATGTTTCTCACGATCTGGGTGAAGAAGACGTAAGTGCTCTGGTCTAGGTGAACAAATACGTGGATGGTTACATTTATTTTGGAAAACATCTGAAGAACTGGGTGTTGTTGTTTTAAAATAGCTCAGTAAAAAGCTACAGAGCACAGTACAAGTGCAAAAGTCGATCTGTTGCAGTATCTAACTACATCTCCATCATTTTATGCCAATAAACAATGCAGTTTTGAAGACATCTCCAGATTTCAGTTTCTTTAATTTCATTTTTGTTGACATCCCACACACCGAACTGTGAATTCTTCGATATTTTATTGTTCAACTTGTGACGCATCAAACATTTATCAAATTTTGTGCCTCGTTCTCGAATGTTGATCCAGAAACGTTCAGGTTCGTATCTGACTTTTTTTCTCAACGATTAAACAGTCCTTTCAATAATATGATTGTACGCTCACTTTCAGGATGGTATCTGTTGCTCAGCCAGCGATATGAAAGTTCTGTTGCTTGAGGCTTTCCCGGCGGATTAGTTGTAGAAATGGTTCTCGGGCGAGATGTCGGATGTCGTTGTGAAATTTCCACAATATTTCATCGGTGCAGCTGACCGACATCTTCCGGCGTTCGCCGCGCCTCAAGGGGTCGGTCAGTTGCGCCGATGAAATATTGTGGAACCTTCACAACGACAACCGACGTTTCACCCGAGTACATCTACATCTTCATTTATACTCCGCAAGAACCCAACGGTGTGTGGCGGAGGGCACTTTACGTGCCACTGTCATTACCTCTCTTTCCTGCTACGGTCGCATGTTCGAATCCTGCCTCGGGCATGGATGTGAGTGATATCCTTAGGTTAGTTAGGTTTAAGTAGTTATAAGTTCTAGGGGACTGATGACCACAGATGTTAAGTCCTATAGTGCTCAGAGCCATTTGAACCATTTTTGTTTTTGAACCTCTCTTTCCCTGTTCCAGTCGCTTATGGTTCGCGGGAAGAACGACTGCCGGAAAGACCCCGTGCGCGCTCGAATATCTCTAATTTTACATTCGTCATCTCCTCGGCTGGTATAAGTAGGAGGGAGCAATATATTCGATACCTCATCCAGAAACGCACCCTCTCGAAACCTGGACAGCAAGCTACACCGCGATGCAGAGCGCCTCTCTCTCAGAGTCTGCCACTTGAGTTTGCTGAACACCTCCGTAACGCTATCACCCTTACGAAATAACCCTGTGACGAAACGCGCCGCTCTTCTTTGGATCTTCTTTATCTCCTCTGTCAACCCGACCTGGTACGGATCCTACACTGATGAGCAATACTCAAGTATAGGTCGAACAAGTGTTTTGTAAACCACCTTCTTTGTTGATGGACTACATTTTCTAAGGACTCTCCGAATGAATCTCAACCTAGTACCCGCCTTACCAACAATTAATTTTATATGATCATTCCACTTCAAATTGTTCCGTACGCATTCTCCCAGATATTTTACAGAAGTAACTGCTACCAGTGTTTGTTCCGCTATCATATAACCGTACAATAAAGGATCCTTCTTTCTATGTATTCGCAATACACTTTATTTGTCTATGTTAAGGGTCAGTTGCCACTCCCTGCACCAAGTGCCTATCCACTGCAGATCTTCCTGAATTTCGCTGCGCCGGCCGCTGTTGACCGAGAGGTTCTAGGCGCTTCAGTCTGAAAACGCGTGACCGCTACGGTCGCAGGTTCGAATCCTGCCTCGGGCATGGATGTGTGTGATGTCCTTAGGTTAGTTCGGTTTAAGTAGTTCTAAGTTCTAGGGCACTGATGACCTGAGATGTTAAGTCCCATAGTGCTCAGAGTTATTTGAACCATTTTTGATTCTGAAGGTTAGGTTAGTGTTGTTTAACGTCGCGTCGACAACGAGGTCATTAGAGACGGAGCACAAGCTCGGGTTAGGGAAGGATTGGGAAGCAAATAGGCCATGTCCTTTCAAACGAACCATCCCGGCATTTTCCTGAAACGATTTAGGGAAATCACGGAAAACCTAAATCAGGATGGCTGGAGACGGGATTGAACCGTCGTCCTCCCGAATGCGAGTCCAGTGTGCTAACCACTGCGCCACCTCGCTCGGTTTTTGATTTTGAATTTCGCTGCAATTTTCTAATGCTACAACTTCTCTATATACTACAGCATCATCCGCGAAAAGCCGCATGGAGCTTCCGACACTATCTACTAGGTCATTTATGTATATAACGATACGAAAGTTCCTTCATTTTTGATCCCCGGAATACGAAGATGGTAACCGGAGTAACTCAGCATTTTGCAATGTGTTGGTTTCTGAACAAATATAAAATTATACAGGCAACGTGCTGGAAATGTAATAAAATGACGTATATTCAACCGAAATCTCACACAAAAATTCGCGAAGGTCTGTTACTAATGGCATGTACGTGTTCAGGACGCTGCACCAACAGACTGCACAGTTACAACCCCTCTTATTGCAAATGCGACATCTATATGAGTCTTGCTTGAAACTCAACGACAAATAAAATACCAGTGCCAATGTGACAATGCTACTCGCTTTCGACATGTCTGAAACAAATGATATTTTACCCCTTGTGGAGAGATAGTGATGAAACCATCACATATGGATTCCAACTCAGTGGAAGCTCAGTTTACGAAAAACATGAAATAGCTATAACGACAAATGTGTTAATCAGTTCTAGAATAACGATGTCGACAAACAGTTTGGGATAATTCCGCTTTCTGGAGAAAACGGCGACAATGCATCAGTCACACTACGACTGTCTCTAAACGGAGCCTTAACGGACGGCGCCAATGTCACAGGTGCTTTCACCTCAAGGAGATCAGGCCTAGCACTCTGACTTCCGAACTCAAATTTGTTCGTTAGCGACTCCATGATTTTTGAAAACCGAGGTTCGTTATACTGCAACATCTATGAAGGAAAGACACGAACAGTAACCAAAAACTCGGAAACGATGATAGCTAAAAACTCGCGAAGTGGGCGTGAAGAGATGACGATCATATGATGGAAATAATTTAATAAAACGTTAGTATGAGATGACATGAAATGAATTTGCAAGGTACATGAAATCATTCAACCTAAGTAAGATATTTCAAAAACACATTTTGCACTCTGACAGAGTCGAGAATTTTGTAAATTGATAGCGGAACAGACCGTTCCTGTCGGAGGGGCTGCAAATTTGCTAGGAGAAACAACAAAAGATCTATTCTCCAAAATAGCCGCCGGCCGCGGTGGTCTCGCGGTTCTAGGCGCGCAGTCGGTAACCGTGCGACTGCTACGGTCGCAGGTTCGAATCCTGCCTCGGGCATGGATGTGCGTGATGTCCTTAGGTTAGTTAGGTTAAAGTAGTTCTAAGTTCTAGGGGACTGATGACCACAGCAGTTGAGTCCCATAGTGCTCAGAGCCATCTGAACCATTTTTGAACCAAAATAGCATAATACATACTTTTGGGAATATCCGAGTTGTTTATCCGAGTTAGTTGCAGTAACTGAGAGACTTCTTTATCCTTGCAGTATTAGCCTAGCAATTTGCGGCCATTGCGTTCTTTAACAACCATTCATTTTTAGATGTATCACAAATAGTGTTTCACTTTCAACTTCCTGATTCAAGTTACCCTTTAGATGGACCTACGTAAAGGATTTTTTTAAATATATATATGAGGGGAAGGAAGGTCAGATGCTTCATCTGTAACGGCACAGGACACCGATATTCTCGGCCGTGCTGTCGGGATTGGGCTGCTTCGTCACGTCTCTCAACTGCCTGCCTCGCTTCCGTCGCCGGCAGCAAGTAGTTTCAGCGCCCTGTAAGAATTTTTCGACCTTGGTTCGATTAGGACTGAAACCAAGAGAGACTTCATAAGCTGAAAAAAATATATCATGGAGCGGCCGATGTCACCCATAAAAAACTGAATGAGCTGTTTTTGTTTTAATTTTAGAGACGAAAAATACATCCTATCTTTCTCAGTATTATATTGCAAACACCGTCATGAAATCTACGAATGGCATAGATAAAACAGGCGCCATTGCTGTCCAGAATGATCAAGAGAGTCCTCTATGTAAGAGCATTTGTATGGTAGTAAGACATGCATTGTGAGAAAACCGGAACGAAAGAGAATCGAAACCTTTTAAATGTGGTGCTACAGACGAATGTTGAAAATTAGGTGGACTGATAAGGCAAGGAATGAGGAGGTTCTTCAGAGAACTGGCGAGGAAAGGAATGTATAGAAAACAGTGACAAGAAGAAGGCACAGGATGACAGTACATCTGCAAAGACATCAGGGAGTATCTTCCATTGTACGAGATGGAGCTGCAGAGGGTAAAAGTTGAAGAGGAAGTCACAGAGTGGAATACATCCAACAATTAATAGAGGACGTAGGCTGCTACTGCTACTCTTGTATGAAAAGGTTGGCTCAGTAAGAAGGCTGATGACTGAAAAAAGAGCATTTTGTCCTTTGCGTCTTCCTAGGCCTCAATCGGCAAAAAATAAAATAATTCTAGTCGATAGCATCATGCATAAAGATTTAATATATATTTTCCTTAGTGCTAAAACACTCCTACAGTCGAGTCCACTTAGGGACAGCGCTTTTGACAACTTTCAATTGCGAAGCGCAAACTGCTGTAGGATAGCCGTCTACAGTGCTATGAAGACTCGTTGCCATACAGAAGTTTACAAAGCCGCGTTCAAGATGGGCGAAGGAGCTGCACTCAGAGTACAGAAACTAACCGGGGTCTTTGTAAGACTATTTCACAATTTCACAGACGTTTTCATGAATACATGGAAACGAAACATTTTTCATATTACAGTCCAAATGTAGTTCATTTTTTGTTCTCGTTTCCAATAGGAAACTTACGATATGAACATCCGAAAATGGCGCATTTGACAGCTAATTTACAGTGAATGGCAACCTTATACGCTCCTGCCGAAAGGGAAAACTAATTGTACATGGGGTGCGAATTTAGCTATTTGCCGCCCCTAGACAGAGAAAAATATTTCTGTTCCTCATTTAGACATAAATGTACCGCCAAGTAACTTAAATCTGTACGTAACTGAATGCTGTAACTGCTGCAGCTGCTAATAATAATAATAACAATAAAGTCGTCGCTCACATCTTCATAATCTAGTTGCTCGGCTAAGTTAGAATTCATGGAGAGGGCGACAAGACGGTTGATTCAGTCCTGCACCGTGGACGACTGGAAAATCACCCTTGAGTGTTTTGAGGAGTGAGAAAGAGCGCCCGGCCAAACAATTGGCTGCAGCGATTGGCATAAATATTCGTAGCCTATAATCTCAAAATTAGGAACTGATATGAACTCTGTACACGTTCGAGAAGGAAGGTATGATGTGCTCCCTTTTCCTTTATGTTTAGCTAGAAAAGGATCGAATTCTGGTATTAGCTGTACTGCCACCCCGGAATTCCCGCAATGTGTTGACCCAGACCCATAGTTGTGACCCTGAAAGATTGGCTTTATATGGAAAACGGTTTTAGCACAACAGTAACGCGTTTTAACACGCTCTTCCAATGTTTTACCGAGTTGAGTCGTTAGTTTCTTGCCTCTTCATTACGTGATTAACACACATTTCCCATGTTCAGGTGAATTCTCATGGACAGTTAATCAGGAGAGACTGACCATTTATCCAGCCACTAAATCCCTCTATAGGTTTTGCAAATTGTGATGGTCCATTAAACAATAAACACGTGATGTTACGGTGTAAAGTCAAGCGCCAGTACTCCAGTCGGAAACGACAGAAAAGAGATGGCTGTGAGAAGACGTCAGCCAATCGCACACTGACCGTCCCCTCTCCAGGACGACAACGCAACAGCAGCGGACCCTAGGTGGAGTGGGCATAAGGGCCGCGCCCAACTGGGCGCGGCCCAGTTCTGCACCAGCTTCGAGACCAGCAAGTTGGAGACAACTGTCAATTCTAATCACTTGGTTGTATTGTCTATGTAACTCGGATTTGGGAATTGCTATACTGAAGAGATTTCTTATTTTGTCTGTCGCCCTTTGGTTGCGACACATCTGCGTAACACAACGTTAAGTATTGTCTTTTTTTCATTTTATAATAAAACTCATTAATACGATTTCTTTGAATTTTGTCTAGCGATCCGAGAAAACAGGTTTCCTAGATACCTCATATTTGACAACTAGGCTGGATTTAACACGTGACACGAAATGTACTACCCTTGCTTTGAGAGTATGCCAAAAATAGTCTTTGTCGTTTCTTCCCATTCCTCTTGGTTGTGAAAAAAAGGACCTTTATTTATCTCAGAAAATCAGTACATTGCCTGTATGAATCCTGTGCCACGTGACCTTGTTTAGTGATGTGAACACCACGGAATTCATTTATTATCCAGTTCGCAGTATCGACAGAAACTGAATCACTATCACCATTTGCCTTATATGCGTCACTTGCGTCAAATGAAATATTGTTTCTGGGCCGTAATTATTATTTCTAATATCAGGAGCGCCTAACTCAGATAAACCATATATTGCACTATTTTCGATACTGTTTACCACATTATTGCACTCCAAATTATTGTACTTTGGTGTTTTTAGAGTCTAGATCGAACTAGTTGGCTGTGTTTGATTTTTAAATAGCACATCGATTTTATTCATTCTTTCTCACAATTTCCTCTTTCTTTATTGCCTTATTCTTGGCTAGTTTCCGGTAATCTGAACCTCTTACGCTTCTGCGACTGTCACTCATTTCAATTAATAGTAAAATATAATACACAAAGTAAAATCTAAGCCACTGGTTGCCTCACGTTTTCAAACTAAACTGCACTGCCAGTCAAGCGGCCGCCTCTTAAGAGTGGCTGGCGGTATTTTCTTTGACTTTGAAGTTTAAATAGGCATTGTGGGTTGTCGATACTGGCTACTCCTATGACAGTGTTAGCGGCGTCTCCCGTCACAGAGCTTAATTGCGAGCAAGGATTTGGCCTTCATAATGTGTACCAAAAGAGAAGGAACTACGCTGAAACAAGTGACGAATAGTCACATTATCACGAGGTAATGTCATTACCAAAACAAAAATTCTCCTTTTACCGTTCTATAACGAGACCGTACATGAAATTTGAGATGATTGTTGCCAATGTTACTCATAACTGTTTAAATGAATGTTAAGTTAGACTTCTTTTTTCCAGCATTTTTGAATAAAATCTAATTTAAAAAATCGTAAATCACTCCCTACAATCAGCCGCCCTAGGCATATGCCTACACCTAAAAACGCCTTCTGCGTTACACAGATTAAGTAGAGATTTACTAACTGAAAGTGATTTAAGTGTCGTCCAACGCTAATACCATTGCGCAAAAACCTTGACGTATTGTCAGATGGAAGTACAGGGTGTTTAAAAATGAGTTATAAAAATGTAACTTTTAATTGTGCGAAAGGTAAATAACTTAGAGAAATGTTTGATACACCACTGAACGCAATATAGCTTCGCAAGTTTTGTTTACAATTGTTCAAAATGGTTACCTTTTGTAACACGACAAATGTCCCATCTGTAATCAATTTCCTTCCAAATCCTGTGAAGCAAGCCTTGATGTATGGTGAAACTGCTTGTGTTATCCGTTGTCGCAGCTCGAATATGTTTCGCAGAAGCGAAAGAGGAAACACTCTGTCTGTAATGTAACCCCATACAAAGAAGTCCACTGGAGTTAAATCAGGTGGTCATGACGGCCAGGATTTTTTTCCACCACGTACAGTCCAGTCGGCACATTCCCAAAGAGATACTGGACGACTTCACGATGACAATGTGGTGGCGCGTCAGCTCTTTGAGTTGTCAAGGCTGTACGCCTGGTCGGTTAGGAACTAGTTGAAGTTTTTGATACGTAACTCATATGACCCGATCTCATGTTCTGTAACGTTAAGACATATTGAGCGTGCTGTTCACTTATGTTTTGTACTATTTGTAACAGACGTCTGAAGATGGGTGTAATCCCGAAACGCGTAACATGTTCTAATAGCACAGTCAATTGAACATCTCATGACTTTATTGCGATTGGACTTTGTAGTGCTATTGCAGCCTGAAGATGACGTTAATAATTCGAAACATTTTGCTTCGTCAAGTAATTTAAGCTTCAACAAGAATATAATAATTCCAATCCCAAAGAAAGCAGGTGTTGACAGATGTGAAAATTACCGAACAATAAGTTTAATAAGTCATGGATGCAAAATAATAACGCGAATTCTTTACAGACGAATAGAAAAACCGGTAGAAGCCGATATCGGGGAAGAACAGTTTGGATTCCGTAGAAATATTGGAACACGTGAGGCAATACTGACCCTACGACTTATCGAGAAGCTACATTAAGGAAAGGCAAACCTACGTTTCTAGAATTTGTAGACGTAGAGAAAGTTTTTGACAATGTTCACTGGAATACTCTCTTTCAAATTCTGAATGTGGCAGGGGTAAAACACAGGGAGCGAAAGGCTATTTACAATTTGTACAGAAACCAGATGGCTGTTGTAAGTGTCGACGGACATGAAAGGGAAGCAGTGGTTGGGAAGGGAGTGAGACAGGGTTGTAGCCTCTCCCCGATGTTATTCAATCTGTATATTGAGCAAGCAGTAAAGGAAACAAAAGAAAAATTCGGAGTAGGTATTAAACTCCATGGAGAAGAAATAAAAACTTTGAGGTTCGCCAATGACATTGTAATTCTGTCAGACACGGCAAAGGACTTGGAAGAGCAGTTGAACAGAATGGACAGTGTCTTGAAAGGAGGGTATAAGATGAACACCAACAAAAGCAAAACGAGGATAATGGAATGTAGTCTAATTAAATCAGGTGATGCTGAGGGTATTATATCAGGATTTAAAGTAGTAAAGGAGTTTTGCTATTTGGGGAGCAAAATAACTGATAATGGTCGAAGTAGAGAGGATATAAAATGTAGACTGGCAATGGCAAGGAAAGCGTTTCTCAAGAAGAGAAATTTGTTAACATCGAGTATAGATTTAAGTGTCTGGAAGTCGTTTCTGAAAGTATTTGTATGGAGAGCAGGCATGTATGGAAGTGAAACATGGACGATAACTAATTTGGACAAGAAGAGAATAGAAGCTTTCGAAATGTGGTGCTACAGAAGAATGCTGAAGATTAGATGGGTAGATCACATAACTAACGAGAAGGTATTGAATAGGATTGGGGAGAAGAGAAGTTTGTGGCACAACTTGGCTAGAAGAAGGGATCGGTTGGTAGGACATGTTCTGAGGCATCAAGGGATCACCAATTTAGTATTGGAGGGCAGCGCAGAGGGTAAAAATCGTAGAGGGAGACCAAGAGATGAATACACTAAGCAGATTCAGAAGGATGTAGGCTGCAGTAGGTCCTGGGAGATGAAGAAGCTTGCACAGGATAGAGTGGCATGAAGAGCTGCATCAAACCAGTCTCAGGACTGAAGACCACAACAACAACAACAACAACAGCTATCTCTGAACATCCTGTTCATGTAGCTCGTGAGAACTGTGCTCCTTGGAAGTTATGGTCCCATATATCTGCTACACGGACCTAAGTGGCATTTCAAGGCATAACTTTACGAGAAGCTATTCCCTCTTTGAAAATACGTCATTCGTTATCACCACTTCTAAAATTAATTTTTATTATAATCTGTGTGGAAAATACTCGAAATGGTTCCTAATAACGCAGTATCGCAAACATATTTTGGAGCGGTTCCAACATAGAGCGCGCACGGAGGCTTTCAGACAGTCGTTCTTCCCGCGAACCATACGCGACTGGAACAGAAAAGGGAGGTAATGACAGTGGCACGTAAAGTGCCCTCTGCCACACACCGTTGGGTGGCTTGCGGAGTATGAATGTAGATGTAGATGTAGATGTAGACTACGGACCACTACTGCTCTCAGGAGTGCAGATAGCGTGTGCCTTCGCCACAGCTGCGCAGGTAAAACTGTGCACGTGTACCTTGTAATGTTGATGCATTGAGTCGTTCTGAAAGCGGTGCTGATATTCAAGACAATGAAAGCGGGTTAAAAGCTGTGAGCTAACTGGAGAAGTTAACCTTGCATTACTGAGCAACTGTTTCACCAGGTATCCAGTCTAGCTTACCAAGTTCCCAACCAGACTAACATTAATTATAATCTTTTAATAGTCATCTTACGACAACCGGTGATATATATATATATATATATATATATATATATATATATATATATATATATATATATATATATACTTCTGGAAATGGAAAAAAGAACACATTGACACCGGTGTGTCAGACCCACCATACATGCTCCGGACACTGCGAGAGGGCTGTACAAGCAATGATCACACGCACGGCACAGCGGACACACTAGGAACCGCGGTGTTGGCCGTCGAATGGCGCTAGCTGGGCAGCATTTGTGCACCGCCGCCGTCAGTGTCAGCCAGTTTGCCGTGGCATACGGAGCTCCATCGCAGTTTTTAACACTGGTAGCATGCCGCGACAGCGTGGACGTGAACCGTATGTGCAGTTGACGGACTTTGAGCGAGGGCGTATAGTGGGCATGCGGGAGGCCGGGTGGAAGTACCGCCGAATTGCTCAACACGTGGGGCGTGAGGGCTCCACAGTACATCGATGTTGTCGACAGTGGTCGGCGGAAGGTGCACGTGCCCGTCGACCTGGGACCGGACCGCAGCGACGCACGGATGCACGCCAAGACCGTAGGATCCTACGCAGTGCCGTAGGGGACCGCACCGCCACTTTCCAGCAAATTAGAGACACTGTTGCTCCTGGGGTATCGGCGAGGACCATTCGCAACCGTCTCCATGAAGCTGGGCTACGGTCCCGCACACCGTTAGGCCGTCTTCCGCTCACACCCCAACATCGTGCAGCCCGCCTCCGGTGGTGTCGCGACAGGCGTAAATGGAGGGAAGAATGGAGACGTGTCGTCTTCAGCGATGAAAGTCGCTTCAGCCTTGGTGCCAATGATGGTCGTATGCGTGTTTGGCGCCGTGCAGGTGAGCGCCACAATCAGGACTGCATACGACCGAGGCACACAGGGCCACCGTCCGGCATCATGGTGTGGGGAGCGATCTCCTACACTGGCCGTACACCTCTGGTGATCGTCGAGGGGACACTGAATAGTGCACGGTACATCCAAACCGTCATCGAACCCATCGTTCTACCATACCTAGACCGGCAAGGGAACTTGCTGTTCCAACCGGACAATGCACGTCCGCATGTATCCCGTGCCACCCAACGTGCTCTAGAAGGTGTAAGTCAACTACCCTGGCCAGCAAGATCTCCGGATCTGTCCCCCATTGAGCATGTTTGGGACTGGATGAAGCATCGTCTCATGCGGTCTGCACGTCCAGCACGAACTCTGGTCCAACTGAGGCGCCAGGTGGAAATGGCATGGCAAGCCGTTCCACAGGACTACATCCAGCATCTCTACGATCGTCTCCATGGGAGAATAGCAGCCTGCATTGCTGCGAAAGGTGGATATACACTGTACTAGTGCCGACATTGTGCATGCTCTGTTGCCTGTGTCTATGTGCCTGTGGTTCTGTCAGTGTGATCATGTGATGTATCTGACCCCAGGAATGTGTCAATAAAGTTTCCCCTTCCTGGGACAATGAATTCACGGTGTTCTTAAAGAGAATTTAAATAAAAAGAAATAAATCAGTTTATATTTGGACATTTATTTTAACATTGATCATTGTTCCGTTAAAATTTCAGCATATTAAACTTGATTCATAAGTAAACTGGTGCCTTATTTAGGATTGTGAAAATGTGAGTTCGTAATCTTACGGAACACATCAAATATGGAGCCAAGATTGGGAGACTGGATACAATACTGCATTCATAAAATAACACACGAAGAACGTTGAAACATATACAAGAGGAAATTAACCACAACCAACCGATTCAATTTTCACCCAAAGAAGTTACGTTCGTAGCGCAATCCTCTCCGTCATGAAAGTACCACACACTGGTATACTAAGTTCATACTAACTCTCTGTGAAGTCTTCCCGAAAAGAATAGCTGAGGGCTACTTTGATGATTACACCGCATGCTTCACGTGGTCAACTTGGTTTACACAAAGAGTGTAACTCCGTAATAATTTTTATAATTAAAATAAATTACATCGAAACGCAATTTACAAAAGAAAAACCTCTAACTGGTTAGTGTCGTCTTACTATTAACCTGATGGGTCAAGCAATTGTATAAGCACGTGGTACTGGTCTCACAAAGTACACCCCACGTGGGTTGAACATAAAGAAAAGTTGCTGTATTGAAAAATATTGTCAAGATGAGACGTTATAATCTCACGCACATTCGCATTTAAGATTGGTGATCTTAGAGTTACGGATCTTCCACACGTGATTCCACTTTACTCACAAATTAGTGACAAAGCAACTACCGGAACTTCACACTCGAATTACACTGCGTTGCAATTTAAGATAACGTAAGATATTTTAGATCTAAACCTGAAATAAATGTGATTAAATTTCCAGTTAGGCTGAGCTTAAGAAATTCATTGTGCTACAGACTTGGCAGAGACGCGCTTAGCCGGAGGTCTTACCACTTCAGGCGCTCGCCGCGGACAGACTGCCGTGGGCTCCTACCAAGGGTGCTTCCAGATACAAAACGGAAGTGACCAGAGAGGTAGCTTCCTATACCAACATGACAAGGGACGGGCAGGACCGTACTAAGAATAGAAACCTCTTTGCTTTTAGAAAGCGTTGCTACCTGTTACGACGTTGGTCCTACTGTTCTCTAGCAGACAGGCTTGTCTGCTACCATCAAGCATGCAACTAAAAATACATTTGCTCATTCATTCTTTCACACAGAAGGGAAGGGGGATGACAGTATCTTATCATATACAGTATATAAAGGAAAGCGGATGTAGGTTCTGTATGAGACTGTGTGACATAAATTACATGTAAACTGTGTTTTAAAGTGTAGTAGCGTGACAGATGGTTCTTGATTATGTGTAAAAGTACCACGTTCTACTGCTCAGTCTCCTCCCAGATAGTCAGAAATATCACAGTAAATTTAGAAGTGGAATGCATGCCGTAAATGACAACAGTTGAAAAAAATTAACATGAAAGGAATCCAACAGAGACGTTTCAACCTATACAGTACGCCCGACAGGTGAACCGGGACTCCTGTTGGCTTTGCCTGCGCGGCTGGGAGCAGCCGCTGACTGCGCTGCACGTGTGTGTGACGCGACCCGGCTGGCGTGCCTGTGGGTGTCGCGGTCTCGCCTGCCTGCAGCAGCCGCGGGGCGCGTTTCTCCGCAAGTGGCACGCTCGCTCGCTCTCTCTCTCTCCCCCCACCGCCGCCCCTGCCACCCACACACGCCTAATGACTGCCGGCAGTGTGCGATGATTACCCTAAACACGCTCTTGGCAGGCGCTCGACCAGCTAACTGTCGACAGGGAGAGCGTGTTTCCATATGCATCCTCTTGTTTGTAGAGGGGAAGAAAACACCGCTTACTAGTGTCGCCAGGCTCTCGTTGCCACCAAACTGTGAGAACACCGCTACAGGAAAACAACCACTGCTTCCGTACCCTACAAATATTTTCATTTATTTTCTTTCTTCTTCAGCGCTCGTAACATTGGTACGTAGCCATTAGTTTGTTTTCGAACACAGGGGCTATTTTCTAACTAATATTACACTCACGAGGAGAACACTACAAGTGCCATAAACCGTTTTCCCAGAAACTTCGCTCAGCAGAAGACGAGTCAAAACAAGCGAACGCGTGCGTCGGCTTACCTGTACATACTCGGCCGTTCCTGAGAAAAGGACGGTCAAAGTTTTCGACTTAATTAGATACAGGCAGCGACAATAGCGGCAAACTGGCTACCATTGTGCGCTTCCAGTTTTGTGCCACAGTTCGAAACCCGAATATTGTTACTATTTATTTTATTTTATTTTTTTCGTTTATTTACCCATGTCATTCGAAGATTATTACACTAACGTTTCTTACCAGGTTAAGGTTCAAATGGTTCAAATGGCTCTGAGCACTATGGGACTCAACATCTGAGGTCATCAGTCCCCTAGAACTTAGAACTACTTAAACCTAAGTAACCTAAGAACATCACACACATCCATGCCCGAGGCAGTATTCGAACCTGCGGCCGTAGCGGTCGCGCGGTTCCAGACTGAAGCGCCTAGAACCGCTCGGCCACACCGGCCGGCCCAGGTTAAGGGTACAAGGGCTTTATATTAATGGTAAAATTACAATTGTGTTCCACAATAAGTGTCATACATTTTTTACATAATACGTGTACATATGACCTTTTAAAATATTACAATTGATTTGAATTATCATACTTCATTCTTAATTCGATTCTTATATTAAGTCTTATATTTTATTCTTGTGTTTATTCTCCAGGAGTATTTGGTACATTCTCTTGGATGTTACGGATCGTAGAAGCTTTCGAAACATTGAAATTCCGAACACAGCGAACATCGCGCGAAGACAGGTTCACCACATTGACATTTCCTCGTACGAATTTCACTCGGGAGATAAACGGAGATAACATTGCTGCTAAAGATTTCACGCGTTGTCAATAATTTCACGGTGGCAAACCAAGAATCACTGATCACTTTAACGAAAACTGGCGCTTGCAGTTGATTACGTATCAAGAACCAGTACAGGAATTCCACCGAAAAAATATCTAATAAATCTCTCATTCAATTTTTTTTTAAATTCATTCAGCGGACATACAATTAATAGACGAAGAAGGATAACGATATTTCAGTATATATTGGAAAACATTCGTGTAGTAATCTTCTAAGGACTTGGGTAGATAAATGAAAGACAAAAATAACAATAAAATTTCGGTTTCGAACAAGTGGTGCCGCAGTGTGAAGTCGTGACGCTAGCCTCTGTGCCATTGCTTCTGCGGAACAGTGAACTCACTGAATGGCACATAAAGTACGTTTTTCTCAGAATCGAGTGTCTGCGGGTAATCCAAGACACGTGTTCACTTATTTTGACTCCTCTTCCACTGAGCAAAGTTTCTGGGAGATCCTATAATGACACTGACGTGCTCTCCTCGTCAGCTATGTTTGTAGTTTACTTCATCTGAATGTGTGTGGAGGGATCACAGCATATTCTGCCTCAAGAGCCGAAACCAGAGAAGGTAGTGACGTTGGACGCTGAGATCTGAAGCCAAGTCGTCGTTCTATTATTTCTACAACTTTGCTTCACCGTTTTGTAGTAAGTGGCAATAGCGCAAGTGATGGTGCAGGTTGTAATTCGTAAGTCTCATACAAAAAGCTAAGGCGTATCAAAAGCATAACGCCATCAAAATGTTAGTCTATTTATGATTGCATCATAAAGCTATCCCCGATTGAATACGTCAACTTAGAGCCGAATTCTCATAATTTGCGGGGAGTTTTAATTTTGTGCTTCAACATGAATATACTAGCGGTTGAGCGTCGTATAATGCTTGGGAGGACTTATAGTCAGCCACCTATTAGTTCAAACTTCAAATGTGTGTAAAATCTTACGGGACTTAACTGCTAAGGTCATAAGCCCCTTAGCTTACACACTACTTAACCTAAATTATCGTAAGGACAAACACACACACACACACACACACACACACACACACACACACACACACACACACACACAACACACATGCCCGAGGGAGGACTCGAACCTCTGCCGGGACCAGCCGCACAGTCCATGACTACAGTTCCATAGACCGCTCGGCTAAACCCGGGCGGCTACCTATTAGTGCAAGAAGGTGCAGAGAATGGTTTCAACGCTTCAAGAGCGGCGACTTCTACATCGAAGATCGGCATAGCGGTGGACGAGAGGTTTTCAAAGCTACTGAAACCGACGGCAAAAATCACAGAAGACTGTTACCGAAAACAGTTGATGGTAGCACTGAAAGACAAACAGCCACCAGACAGGACAGTAAAGAAAAGATCATTTTTACAGCATGACAATGCTAGACGTCATATCCCAAAATCCGTCAAGACATACTTGGCAACGTTGAAATTGGAAGTGCTAGACAACCCGCCGTGTCCTCCAGACATTGCTCCCTTTGATTGACACCTTTTTCCTTCAATGGTACACGGTCTGGCTAACCTGCCCTTCCTGTCATATGAATAAGTGCCATATTGGGTCGACTCATGAATCTCCTCAAAAGTCGCCCAGTTCTTCTACCGCGGGATTTGTATGCTATTCAAAAGATAGAGGAAATCAGTGGCCAATACTTTGAATCGCAAATTTTTTGTCTTTTTCTCGCAATAAAACTTCGAACTTCGAGAAGAAACGGTGAAAATAAAGTTGTAGACCTAATAATTAGTCCGAGAGATGTTACATTGGGACACTGGGCAGGTCAATCCTTTTTCAGCAATGCTACTGTGCACAAGCCGTTGCCTCACAGGTGCTGCTTCATAACCGCGTGCATTGTCATGCTGCACGGTTGCCTTCTCAGAACTGTTTCTCTACTGTCCGCTGGACACAACGCTGTAAAATATTTTTATATCCTTCCGGATTTAGCTTTTCCTTGAGCCCAACTAGAGGATCGCACACTAAGCATGAAAAAAAAACCCTTATACCGTAGCATCACATCCTCCGTATTTCACTATCGTTACTACGCAAGGTGTAGATAACACTCGCCTGGCATTAGCCAAACCCAAACTTTTCCATGGGATTTCCAGAGGGTACAGCGTGATTCATCAGACCAAATCCCTCGTTTCCTGTGATGCACTGTCCAGTGATGTCACAGTTTACACCACCTCATGCCTCGCTTAATGCTGACTACACTACTTTGCGGTTTATGATTGGCTGTTTGGCCATTATACCCCACTGTACGTACAGTCATTGTACTCCCTAGACTGTTGTTAGGACTTTGGACTCAAGAGTGATTAATTCCGCTGACTTCACGCGATTGTTTTACAACCACCTTCCACAATTCTCGACTGCGTCTGTCCATCAGTACATAAGGCTTGCCCGTTCTTGCTTTAAGTGTGATTATTCTTTTGCGTTTCCATTTCACTGTCTCATCACCAACCGTACCCTTGGACTGTTACGTAGGTGACATGCAGTGGCTGGTCCGCGTTCGAAATACCTAAAATCTCTTGACCGATCCATTCTCCTGCCATATTTCACTCATTCGGTTAATAAGAAAGTACCTCGTTGGTAATGTTCTTTGTAAGCTCTAACAGGTATAAAATATCAATCACTACACCAAAGCAAGTAGTCATAAACATTACGGCATTTCTTCGTACAGTGTGACCATTCAGTTGTCCTACGTTGTTTAGCATTGTAGAAGCAAAATACGACGGTGTAGAAAAGGAACAATATTTCAGATTGTTATCAAGTGTTGTAAAATATTTCTTCTGAATGGTCTGATACACCAAGGTAACGTCACACTCATGGTCGGAAGAGACGATCGAAGTATTAGACAACCAGACCACACTGAGGTTTGTCGCAGTTTTCGTTTATCAGTCAAAGATAATTTTCCTTAGCCGTGCCATCCATTCCACTCCCTCCCCCCTCCCCCCTCACCCTATGCAGCCCCACTTTGGAACGGAATCGTGAATTTAGGTAAAGGATTTCAAAATTGCTGTAGTCAGCTGGCGCCTGTAGTTGAACGACGTGCCTGTATGACACGCACTGCCGAGCAAATGTTATTACAAGAGAAAGTATATGAATGTAGTTTGGTAGTACATTAAATTTTAATGAACTACAGGCGATTAGAAGTCTCATGATACCTGTGTTTCTTATCAAAATATCCAGTAACCGTAGTAAAATATAGAAGCATTCCACACCTGTAACCAACCAACTATTTTAACAACAATGCATTGAGACAAGTAGAAACGCAGGCCACTTACATTGCACACAGCACGTGAATTGCCTACTCTTCACAAACTGCCGCGAAATGAAGTTGGGTGTTACACAGCACGCAAAGCTGCCAGCATGTAATGCGAACACTTAAACGACTCCATATAATTCTCGGCGCTCTTTACAGCTAAGCTCGTGAAGAGGAGTTAGCTCACTTCCTTGAGAGAGAGAGGGCAGTGGGTAACACATCCGAACGGGCTGTTCCTGAATGGGTTGTTGCAGTCGCAGCAGACGAGCTACTTCGCGTTCCGAGAAACCGCAGCGGCGAGCAAAAAGAAAATAGATGAATAACAAAGCTTCGTGTTACTGTTTTTTGGATGAACGCAAGAGGTGAACTGAAACCGCAACAAATGCTAGTCAAACGTTCAGTTAGAGTTGCGCTTCTCTTGTAGAAACACGTTACTTGGAGGTGTTTTATGTGTTTTCGGAAACCGTGCCGACAACTACATAATGTGCGTTGGTAATGTATGTCCTTCCGCCTTCACTTCATTACACTAGCGAGAAGAGCTTAAGCCAAGAAAGGTGCCTGTCCCGTCAAAGTACATTAGAATATGTAGAAGGAAACCGAGGAATGTAAAGATTTTGTGTGAAAATAGTTCCGATGGGACCATGGGAAGCACTCCCTTACTTTTTTATACCCTTGCTGTAATATTGTTACCAGCTTAAAGATGTCCTACTTCTTATTAAAACTTCAAGTGACCCTACAAAGCATGAAGAAAGCTAAGGCGAATAAATCTGACAGTTTTTAAACAGAAATAATTGAACTTGTTGGGAAAGTAATACAGGAAGGAAGTCACAAAATTACTTAAGAATATTTGAGAAAGAAGACAATTCTCCACAGCTAGAACAATGCTGTAATTTCAACTAACTCACAAGAGAGGCTCCACACAAGACATAAGTCTATAGAACAATCAACTCCCGTTCTGTACGGCACAATATGTTTTGCGCCTATCTTTCCTTATTAAATGCAGTTGAAGTGTCCATCTTGTTCCGCAGTCGTGGACACAGCTGAGAGTACATACAGATGCACCATGTGTTCAAAAACTTACAAAATCTCATGAAAATACAGGAACTTACTGTAAATGGTCTCTCTTCTGCGATTGACGTAATTTAATTCGATACTAAATGATCTAAAATAAATGTTCTTTGAGGAACTGTAACATCTCATCACTTGAGTACTTTACGCAAAGCAAAGCGTTTGAGGGTGAGTTTTGTAAGCAGCAATGTTAAAATAGGGGCCTATCCCACAAAAAAGTCAGATGGGGATAAATCTGGAGACCAAGTGGACTAAACCGCCTTCGAAGTCGCTTGTCCATTAAAATACCGATCGAAGAAAGTCATGACGTTTTCTCTGCATGAGACATAGCACTGCTCTGCTGAAACCACATCTAGCCTATTGTAGTCGATCCTTATGTATAGTGTTTACAAATTGTTGCATCATTAATATTTAGAACTCACTGTTCACTGTACTAATGAGAAAATATGATGAAAACTCCCCCGCATGGCGTTACACCCGTAGTTTTTGTACGAACAGAGGAGACTCGTGCAGTTGATAAGGATTTAGCGAAGACCAAACGGGTGAATTCTGTGCATTCACGTATCCAACAAGGTGGAAACACGTCTTAAAATATCAAAATTAATCACTGAGCTCGGCATTCGGCTTTACAGATGACAAGGTACACTGAGGGAAACTACAAGTTTTCTGTTTTTTACAGGTGGCAAAGAACAGCGTTTTGTCTGTAGACATGCATCTTTAAACTCTTGCGCGATTATCTGTGCACCGTAACAACGGAGAGACCAAACATACTAGACAGACAATCGAAACCAATTCTGAATGACTCAAATAAGCTGCAGCTTGCTCTTCGATCAATTTTTCTTGCTTTAGCGCTTTCCGTACATCATTTTCAGCTTTATCTGACACTTTTCCTGTCCTTTGACTTAGCTGCGGTTTCAGTTTGCCTCTAATGTTCATTCAAAAAGCAGTGACAGGAGGGCGGCTGATGGTAAGTTCGTTTTGAGCATTCTTACCGTATTTTTCCATCGGGGCGTTCTGAGATTCGGTATAGCTGACTCACCATATGTATTGGTTGACCATGGATACCCACTGCAGTAATGTTTTCCTCAATGAAACAAGGATCATACCTGCAACAAAAAGGATAGCTCTTCTGTAACAGTAGTTCCAAACTGGAGGTAATTACCTCTTGAAAGGTAATGTGAAATTTTTTGAGGGGTAAAAACAAAAAGCATTTGACTATAGTTTACTTACCGTTACTTTCAAAAATTTATCTCTTCATATTGATGCTTTGTTAAATATCAATCTTTATTATATACTTAAACAGAAATTACGCCAGTGCTTGTAAAGGGAGTGTGGGAACGACGTTACTTGAAATTTGCGCGCCGTCGGAAACGACCACCAGTTACAGCGACCCTCCGGTAGTTAACGGCATCGCTTGTCTTTCACTTTCCGCCACTTAGTTGTCTCCAAGACTGAGGTAGGTATTACGTTTATTTTCAACCTGGCATTTATTGCGGATTCATTTGAATAAATAATTCTAAGAGATAACCTAATGTCGACAGCTTTACACTCAAATTCGACCTTTACAAACGTAGAGCTGAAGTCGAGGACTTCCTGATGTTCCTGAAACTGAAAACGGTCCAAGCCGAAAGTTGAAAAAATACTAGTTCGCAGATTAGATGAGTCAGTACTTAACGTCAATAACTGAATTAGCTTTTATAACTCTGTTAACAACTATTTCTTGATTTGGAAACATCGCCAAGCAAACACCTAGGTTCACAGACAGTTTTCAGTAAATGAAGGGTTATATTCAGACAGCGAAATCTGAGCCAAAGTACAGTTTTTTAGAATACGCTAGGACAACACATTGAAAATAGCCTTGATGAAACAATTTGCAAGAGTTTGACTACGAACTTTTTCATCTTTCGTACCACTGTACCACATACTTATAAGTAACTAACGCTGTTGAACTACAATGCATATCCCAGATACTGAGTTTCAATATTTTCAATGCATACTTGTCGTACAAGAACGCCAGTCATCGAACAGTGGTGTTACCGCAACTGGTCAAGGCACCAGGCTGTCAGCCTCTACGTAATAAGTTCGAGTATCGCATTTTTTTTTAAACAGCTGTCACTAAACATAATTATAATGTCAATCATACAGGTAGATTCGTAGTGAGGTATAATCGATACATACTGAGACATCGTTACGAACATTCATTTGTAGATAAAGTCATGTGCATATTAATAATTTTGAGATGATCCCGAATCTAACTCTGACACCTGTCCATAGCCACGGACATCCTGTCTCCTGAACTATGTGTCGTTCAACGATATTATTTTGCAGGTACATTCCCTGCAAAATCTGGTACGAGCGTGATTAGCAGTAAAAAAGTAATAAATTAAAACGTCATGAAAACACTCATCTCCGTCTCGAAGGAGTTAAACAAGTTATTATTGCTGAAGTCATTACACCTATAATTCTTTGCCTCCTTGGTACCTTGGTACGCCGGCAGCGTTTGGGGTGGTATCGTAAAAGCATAAAAACACAGCACAGACCTGCACGAAGCACATTTTAGAAGTGCCACTTTCCGACACACAGCCCTGATTTTTAATTACGATAGCGGAAAACACTTTAAAGGTTTAAAAAGGATGTCCATCCAAAAACAGTGTTATGCGTAAACGAAGCATATTTCAACGTTGATTGAATACCGGAGATGTCTACTATACAGTATCAGTGAGTGAAGAAGATTAATGCGGTCTTCACAAGATGTTAATATCTCTTTGGCTCTGAAACAGTGTATAATCATTCTGCAATCGCTTGAGTAAAATTCAGACCAGTTGCGCTAACGCCAATGCTCGAGGCTTCACCATATTGTGTGTTACACAATAAACTTGTAAAATCGATTTCTCAGAATCGACTGAGAAGTGCAGTATTTGTTACATGTGTACTCTAGTCGTGCGAAAGACGAGAAAGATGGGCGACCCGTTGGCTGTATGCTTCCCTTCTAAGTGATTATAATGATGAGCCAGTATTTCTGGTGCAAAAGCACTACAAATACTGATTCCATTCACCTCAACGTACAGATGTGAAACTGAATTTTTGACTGATGTGAATTAGCTGACACCAAAAGACTGTCAGAAATAGGCAAGTGGCTCATCATTTGTTGTTCAATAAAATGCTTACCAAAACATGTGAGTCCTTACTTGGGTGAACATGAAATAAATACCATTCATTGTCCACCATAAATTGAAAGTGTTACGTTCTTTTCGCGCAGCTGTCGCCCCACACTTCGTAAGGGATTGAAAAAAGTCATATTTAAGAACTTCCATATGCTTCTGGTAATTCTCTCATAACTAGCGGTTTCAATCATTTGGTTATCTTCAGCTGGCCGAGCGGTCCTAGGCGCTACAGTCTGGAACAGCGCGAGCGCTACGGTCGCAGGTTCGAATCCTGCCTCGGGCATGGACGTGTGTGATGTCCTTAGGTTAGTTAGGTTTAAGTAGTTCTAAGTTCTAGGGGACTGATAACCACAGCAGTTAAGTCCCATAGTGCTCAGCACCATTTGAACCATCTTGAGCTGTCACAAAATTATTTGTAACGACCGACACGAAACCAATAAAATAAAAACCTTGCATCACAGTCGTCAATACTAAAAGACATTATACAATCAATGATAAAATGCTCCATCACGGTATGTCAGTTTTCGTTCACGATCCTAATCAGGTTCCATCATTCCGCGTGCAGCGTGCTACTAAATCCTAAAACCCTAATGCAGAGTGCACTCCACAGGGAAGAATGGAATCTGAATCTGATAGCTGAACCCCTAGAACTTGAAATCCCCACTCGCAAACGACAGGACAACAAAATACTAACGCAAAACTCCAAGCTTACTAGGAGGCATTGTTATGGCTGGGCTGAGCTAATTTACGTGCAAGTTGTGCTTTTCATTACACATTTATTTTTGAACAACATCACAATGCAATAATTTAAATAGTAAACAACCATCACAATTAAAGTACACTCCCAGCCAAGATTATTAAAACACAACACATTTACATGTAACAAGAGCTTGTACATTTATCAAAATAATTAATAATTTTCTAAAGTACGCAGTTATTAAAACATTGAAGATGAGTACATTTAAAACAAATTCATCTCAAACACGCTCTGACATCGCCACTGTGGCATACACGAAACCAATATAAATAAATTGTGGCCACTGTGATACAGTGACCAAACCTTCAACAGTATTCAATCCTCTTATTCATCTCTATCAAAGGCAAATCAGGCTAACGTTTGGATGGCAGTCTGAAAATGAACTAGCAATAATGCAACGCATTAGCATTTGAGAACTTATGGGCTAAACCCAACTTAAGATGATAGCTTACGAACTATAACACAAAAGGCCTTTACTTAAAACTACCTCGGGAAACTTTCTCTTTGAAAAAGAAAACACAATTTGTGATATAACTAGTTTGGCCAAATTACATCAATGGCACACAATTACATCAATGGCACAATCAATGGCACACAGCGCTCACGCTGTAGGTATATACTTTTTATTTGTTTATTTGGGGAGAAAAGACCATTCAGTCAACAGTAGTTATAAAATTGTAATTCCCACAGCAGAACAATAAAAAAGAATTTGGTATACAACCATAAGATCATAATGTGAAATAAAGACATCAAAAGACGAACACCATAGAGCTAGCCAAGCCCGCAGTAGTTACAACACTTCGAAGTTAACATTAGTGCAGTTGTCCCAATACAACAATGAGAAGAATGTGAAGTATAAAATAAGTACGTTATATAAATTTAAAAACACAAAATTGTGACCCAGGTTTCAAACTGGGTCTGTTCCAGGGGAGTATGACATCCACGGCAACTTGAAAGCTGGAAAACAGCGTCTGTTACAGAGGTAAGTTCTTACTGCAGAGGAAAAACACAAACAGTTTTCGAACCAGGCTGGTTCCATGGGAGAACAAGAACCACACAGCTACGTCTTAGATAAGGGCCAACGCATTCGGTAAATAGGTAGGGTGCGATAAATGTCCATACAGAAAGTCCTAAGCAAAACATCTACGCAACAAAACATATCTACGGCTCACGGAATGTTCCAGAATGGAAGGCAACGAGTAAAGTCGGACTATCGGGTTGCAATGCAGACCAAGTGTGCAATAAGCTTGACACCCGCAACTCTGGATAGAGTTCCAAGCACAGGTCTCACTTAACGAAAGCAGTGTACCGTCCCAGATCTGTACCCTGTAATTCATAGGCGTAGAGTGCACAACGTGCCCCCTGGACCATAACACAACAGCCCCAATCAGTACGGATCTCCACAAAGGCTTACTTTAGCTCCGAATGCAATCAGTCATAACTTCAATATTATGTGATCGAAAGAATTTTAGAAAAAAAGGAAGAAAGAACAATCAATCAGGAGCAGACGAAATAAAGTGGAAAGATTGCACATTCCACCAAAGGTAGGAATATTGTGAAGAGCCTTCAAGGATTTTCAGATGGTAACATTTACATGAAGCTTCAAGAAAAGAACATACCATGCAAGAAGAAAAGGTCAGTGAGGGAGCTGTGGTGAGGAATGAGTATTACTGCCCAAATTGTGAAGAAAAGTGTGAAGATCCTGCTACTGAGGATTGATACAAATGTAATTTATGTGCTGTGGGCCCAAGAAAACAGCACGAGTGTTGAAAGTACATAAAGAGGATTTATCTATGACCTACGTGGTGATTATACTATGACCGTGATTGCCCCACACATCATCCATTATTACCCTGTAGTATCTCTGGCGTTTCAGACGTCATATTCAGGTTCAAATGGTTCAAATGGCTCTGAGCACTATGGGACTTAACATCTGAGGTCATCAGTCCGCTAGAATTTAGAACTACTTAAACCTAAGGACATCACACACCTCCATGCCCGAGGCAGGATTCGAATCTGCGACCGTAGCGGTCGCGCGGTTCCAGACTGAACATTTTCAGGTAGAAGAAGCTCTTTTAATAGCAGTTGTGAAGGGAGCAGTGGCAAGATGACGTAATGTGGGATGAGGTACCGATGACAGATTGTTTGTTCGGTACGGGTACCGTGAGAATGACCGCCTAAATTGTGGTCCTTCTCCGCGATTGGAGTTGCGCGCCAAAATAATAATATTCTGTTATTAATATTAAACAAACTAAACAGCGATTTACTTGCATTTCAGGTTAAGGCATCTCTTAGTAGCGTGCTATCATTATTTCACAAGTGTAAATAACCAGCAGAATGATAAACAACTGCTAAAGGAAAAGGCAGACGAAGCACTTCGGAGGCCTTCGGATCGCGCCCAACTTGGATGGCGGGTGAAACGGTTCGGCTGTGGGATTAGAGCTGGTTCGGCAGTCTCGGAGGACGGTCATGTTGCTGCTGCGCTATCAGTCAAGACTTAATTTGCAGTATGTGGTTTGTAAATGTGAGAGCTGTAATTACGGAAATACGCAGTTCATTAACTTGTTGAAGTTATTGTTGTTGTGTTCTTCAGTCCAGAGACTGGTCTGATACAGCTCTCCATGCTACTCTATCCTGTGCAAGCTTCTTCATCTCCCAGTATCAACTGTAACCTACATCCTCCTGATTCTGTTTAGTGTATTCATCTCTTGGTCTCCCTCTACGATTTTTACCCTCCGCGCTGCCCTGCAATACTAAATTGGTGATCCCTCGATGCCCCAGAATATGTCGTACCAACCGATCCCTCCTTCTAGTCAAGTTGTGCCACAAATTTCTCTTCTCCCCAATTCTATTCAGTACCTCCTCATTACTTATGTGATCTACCCTTCTAATCTTCAGCATTCTTCTGTAGCACCACATTTCGAAAGCTTCTATACTCTTTTTGTCTAAACTATTTATCGTTCACGTTTCACTCACATACATGGCTACGTTCCATACAAATACTTTCAGAAACGACTTGCTGACAGTTAAATCTATACTCGATGTTAACAAACTTCTTTTGTTCAGAAACGCCTTCCTTGCGATTGACAGTCTACATTTGATATCCTCTCTACCCATCTAATCTTCAGCATCCTTCTGTAGCACCACATTTCGAAAGCTTCTATACTCTTTTTGTCTAAACTATTTATCGTTCACGTTTCACTCCCATACATGGCTAAGTTCCATACAAATACTTTCAGAAACCACTTCCTGAGATTTAAATCTATACACGATGTTAACAAATTTCTTTTGTTCAGAAACGCCATCGTTGCGATTGACAGTCTACATTTTATATCCTCTCTACTTCGAACATCATCAGTTATTTTGGTCGCCAACTAGCAAAACTCATTTATTACTTTAAGCGTCTCATTTCCTGATCTAATACCCTCAGCATCACCTGATTTAATTAGACTACATTCCATTATCCTCGTTTTGCTTTTGTTGATGTTTATTGAAGAATAGAAATTATTTGTAGTTCTAAAGTGGAATGTAATTATGCAGTTTCTCGTGTTCTGATAAAAGAAAAAAAAAGCGAGTGGCACCACGTATAAACGAACTGATTGGAAATTTAATTATGGTTGAAATAACAGTTCCTTGCTAAGAGATTCTTACAGTCTCAAGACAACGGATTCACGACCTACATGCTGTTTTTCGCGCATGCGACAACAAATATAGAAGGCTGCAGGTAGGTGAAAATCTATTAGAACTTATGCATTCCACTCAGGGCCACTCTCTCTCTCTCTCTCTCTCTCTCTCTCTCATTTTTAACTTGCCATAACCTCACGCTCTGTGGGGTAATCGCTAACGCGAAGGGTTTTCGTTGCTAATATTTGATTTTGTATTGAAAATTTATCTCCGTTGATTATTCTAATGTAGTATTAACCAGTTTAAGTAAAGATTCCTAATTTCATCTGGTTTTGTTTTATTTTAGTTGTCTCTACGACTTATCTTAGAAGCTAGATTAAGAACAGGCAAACCTACGTTTATAGCATTTGTAGAGTTAGAGAAAGCTTATTACAATGTTGACTGGAATACTCTCTTTCAAATTCTGAAGGAGGCAGGGTAAAATATAGGGAACGGAACGCTATTTACAATTTGTACAGAAACCAGATGGCAGTTATAAGAGTCGAGGGGCACGAAAGGGAAGCAGTGGTTGGGAAGGGTGTGAGACAGGGTTGTAGCCTCTACCCAATGTTATTTAATCTGTATATTGAGCAAGCAGTAAAGGAAACAAAAGAAAAATTCGGAGTAGGTATTAAACTCCATGGAGAAGAAATAAAAACTTTGAGGTTCGCCAATGACATTGTAATTCTGTCAGACACAGCAAAGGAGAAAGAAAACTGGCGTTCTACGGATCGGAGCGTGGAATGTCAGATCCCTTAATCGAGCAGGTAGGTTAGAAAATTTAAAAAGGGAAATGAATAGGTTAAAGTTAGATATAGTGGGAATTAGTGAAGTTCGGTGGCAGGAGGAACAAGACTTCTGGTCAGGTGACTACAGGGTTATAAACACAAAATCAAATAGGGGTAATGCAGGAGTAGGTTTAATAATGAATAGGAAAATAGGAATGCGGGTAAGCTACTACAAACAGCATAGTGAACGCATTATTGTGGCCAAGATAGATACGAAGCCCACACCTACTACAGTAGTACAAGTTTATATGCCAACTAGCTCTGCAGATGATGAAGAAATTGAAGAAATGTACGATGAAATAAAAGAAATTATTCAGATAGTGAAGGGAGACGAAAATTTAATAGTAATGGGTGACTAGAATTCGAGTGTAGGAAAAGGGAGAGAAGGAAACATAGTAGGTGAATATGGATTGGGGCTAAGAAATGAAAGAGGAAGCCGCCTAGTAGAATTTTGCACGGAGCACAACTTAATCATAGCTAACACTTGGTTTAAGAATCATGAAAGAAGGTTGTATACGTGGAAGAACCCTGGAGATACTAAAAGGTATCAGATAGATTATATAATGGTAAGACAGAGATTTAGGAACCAGGTTTTAAGTTGTAAGACATTTCCAGGGGCAGATGTGGACTCTGACCACAATCTATTGGTTATGACCTGTAGATTAAAACTGAAGAAACTGCAAAAATGTGGGAAATTAAGGAGATGGGACCTGGATAAACTGAAAGAACCAGAGGTTGTACAGAGTTTCAGAGAGAGCATAAGGGAACAATTGGCAGGAGTAGGGGAAAGAAGTACAGTAGAAGAAGAATGGGTAGCTCTGAGGGATGTAGTAGTGAAGGCAGCAGAGGATAAAGTAGGTACAAAGACGAGGGCTGCTAGAAATCCTTGGGTAACAGAAGAAATATTGAATTTAATTGATGAAAGGAGAAAATATAAAAATGCAGTAAATGAAGCAGGCAAAAAGGAATACAAACGTCTCAAAAATGCGATCAACAGGAAGTGCAAAGTGGCTAAACAGGGATGGCTAGAGGACAAATGTAAGGATGTAGAAGCTTATCTCACTAGGGGTAAGATAGATACTGCCTACAGGAAAATTAAAGAGACCTTTGGAGAGAAGAGAACCACGTGTATGAATATCAAGAGCTCAGATGGCAGCCCAGTTCTAAGCAAAGAAGGGAAGGCAGAAAGGTGGAAGGAGTATATAGAAGGTTTATACAAGGGCGATGTACTTGAGGACAATATTATGGAAATAGAAGAGGATGTAGATGAAGACGAAATGGGAGATACGATACTGCGTGAAGAGTTTGACAGAGCACTGAAAGACCTGAGTCGAAACAAGGCCCCCGGAGTAGACAACATTCCATTAGAACTACTGACGGCCTTGGGAGAGCCAGTCATGACAAAACTCTACCAGCTGGTGAGCAAGATGTATGAGACAGGCGAAATACCCTCAGACTTCAAGAAGAATATAATAATTCCAATCCCAAAGAAAGCAGGTGCTGACAGATGTGAAAATTACCGAACTATCAGTTTAATAAGCCACGGCTGCAAAATACTAACGCGAATTCTTTATAGACGAATGGAAAAACTGGTAGATGCAGACCTCGGGGAGGATCAGTTTGGATTCCGTCGAAATGTTGGAACACGTGAGGCAATACTGACCTTACGACTTATCTTAGAAGAAAGATTAAGAAAAGGCAAACCTACGTTTCTAGCATTTGTAGACTTAGAGAAAGCTTTTGACAATGTTGACTGGAATACTCTTTTTCAAATTCTAAAGGTGGCAGGTGTAAAATACAGGGAGCGAAAGGCTATTTATAATTTGTACAGAAACCAGATGGCAGTAATAAGAGTCGAGGGGCATGAAAGGGAAGCAGTGGTTGGGAAAGGAGTGAGACAGGGTTGTAGCCTCTCCCCGATGTTATTCAATCTGTATATTGAGCAAGTAGTAAAGGAAACAAAAGAAAAATTTGGAGCAGGTATTAGAATTCATGGAGACGAAGTAAAAACTTTGAGGTTCGCCGATGACATTGTAATTCTGTCAGAGACGGCAAAGGACTTGGAAGAGCAGTTGAACGGAATGGACAGTGTCTTGAAAGGAGGATATAAGATGAACATTAACAAAAGCAAAACGAGGATAATGGAATGTAGTCAAATTAAATCGGGTGATGCTGAGGGAATTAGATTAGGAAATGAGACACTTAAAGTAGTAAAGGAGTTTTGCTATTTAGGAAGTAAAATAACTGATGATGGTCGAAGTAGAGAGGATATAAAATGTAGACTGGCAATGGCAAGGAAAGCGTTTCTGAAGAAGAGAAATTTGTTAACATCGAATATAGATTTATGTATCAGGAAGTCGTTTCTGAAAGTATTTGTTTGGAGTGTAGCCATGTATGGAAGTGAAACATGGACGATAACTAGTTTGGACAAGAAGAGTATAGAAGCTTTCGAAATGTGGTGCTACAGAAGAATACTGAAGATAAGGTGGATAGATCACGTAACTAATGAGGAGGTATTGAATAGGATTGGGGAGAAGAGAAGTTTGTGGCACAACTTGACTAGAAGAAGGGATCGGTTGGTAGGACATGTTTTGAGGCATCAAGGGATCACAAATTTAGCATTGGAGGGCAGCGTGGAGGGTAAAAATCGTAGAGGGAGACCGAGAGATGAGTACACTAAGCAGATTCAGAAGGATGTAGGTTGCAGTAGGTACTGGGAGATGAAGCAGCTTGCACAGGATAGAGTAGCATGGAGAGCTGCATCAAACCCGTCTCAGGACTGATGACAACAACAACAACAACAGCAAAGGACTTGGAAGAGCAGTTGAACAGAATGGACAGTGTCTTGAAAGGAGTGTATAAGATGAACACCAACAAATTCAAAACGAGAATAATGGAATGTAGTCGAATTAAATCAGGTGATGCTGAAGGAATTAGATTAGGAAATGAGACACTTAAAGGAGTAAAGGAGTTTTGCTATTTGGGGAGCGAAATAACTGATGATGGTCGAAGTAGAGAGGATATAAAATGTAGACCGGCAATGGCAAGGAAAGAGTTTCTGAAGAAGGGAAATTTCTTATTATCGAGTATAGATTTAAGTGTCAGGAAGTCGTTTCTGAAAGTAGAATTGGGGAGATGAGGGGTTTGTGGCACAACTTGACTAGAAGAAGGGATCATTTGGTAGGACATGTTCTGAGGCATCAAGGGATCACCAATTTAGTATGGGAGGACAGCGTGGAGGGTAATAATCGTAAAGGGAGACCAAGATATGAATACACTAACAGATTCAGAAGGATGTAGGTTGCAGCAGGGTACTGGGAGATGAAGCAGCTTGCGCAGGATAGAGTAGCATGGAGAGCTGCATCAAACCAGTCTCAGGACTGAAGACCACAACAACAACGCTCCGTAAGTGTTATCGGTAACCCACTTTCCCCTAACGATAAAACAAATATCGCACACCCAGTCTTGTTCATCGCTGATAGATTCACGGAGGTTGGGAACCAGTGTTTTATAAGGCCGCGTGACGTGCTGAAAGCCCTATAGGTGCAGATCGTTTGGGCAGGGCGGCGGGTCGCCCGGCGGATAGTAGGATGCTTCGTTAGAGGCGGCGAAAGCTGTGCCCGGCGGTGGCGGCGCGCGTTTCCCAATTAGCATTCGGGCCGGCGTGGGCCGTGCCGGGGGGCGGCCGGCGCTTAGCGCGCCCGGCTTACGGCTCGGGCGTTCGTTAGGCGGCAGAGCGCAGCACGCCACGTGTTTACCTGCCGCGACACGCGCGTGTGCGCCCGCTGCCTGCTTACCCTGCCCTGTCTCTTGCCAGCCCAGCCAGCCAGCCGGCCGGCGTGGGGCGGCAGACTAATTAGCGCTGCTGCTGCTGCTGCTGCTGCTAGAGCAGGCCTCGCCTCATCGGCATGCAGCCGGGCGAAGGCGGCCTACACACACACACACATCCCGCCGCAGCTTGCGTCTCTCTCTACGAGCCAGCGTCGACGACACCTCCCAGGGACGCCGGCGCTTAAAGGCGCCCTCACACGAGGCGTCGGATCGTTCGTGGACGCGGATATTGTCACGCCACAGCGTGGAATTTCGCGTTCCACTACATAACTGCAGAATCCGACGTGTCAGATCTTTGCCCTCACACGGGGCGTCAGACCGTTAGTGGATGAGTATATTGTGACGTCGCAGCGTGGAATTTCGCGTTCCACTACATTGCGAAGTGTAATAACTGAAGAATCCGCCGTGTCAGATTGTCGCCAGTGAGATGCAGCATTAGTGCCGTGTCACAAGCAGTACTTCGGAGACACCCCATTCTATGTAGTTCCTTTTGTTTAGGGGGGGGGGGGGGTTCAGTAGCCTTCTGACTACTTCCATGCAGGCCGCAACGAATTCCTCTCCGGTGACAATTTTTTTCATCTCAGAGTAGCATTTGCATACTACATCCTCCGTTATTTGCTGGATGTATCCAATTTCTGTCTTCCTTTACCGTTTTCCTATAATGCCACGGAAGTTAATCCGTGGTGTCTTAACAGATGTCCTAGCATCCTGTCCTCCTTTTTGTCAATATTTTCTACAAGTCCTTTCCTCGGCATTTCTGTGGAGAGTCTCCTCATTCTTTAATTTACCAGACCACCTGTACCGGCCGCTGTGACAGACCGGTTCTAGGCGCTTCAGTCCGGAACCGCGCTGCTGCAGCGGTCGCAGGTTCGAATGCTGCCTCGGGCATGGATGTGTGTGATGTACTTAGGTTAGTTAGGTTTAAGTAGTTCTAAGTCTAGGGGACTGATAACCTTAGATGTTAAGTCCCATAATGCCTAGAACCATTTTGAACCAGACCACCCACTTCTCAACATTCTTCTGTAGCGCCATATCTTCAACGATTCCATTCTCTTCTATTCCGGTTTTCCCACAGTCCATGTTTCACTACCATACAATGGTGTGCTCCAGATGTACACTCTCAGACATTTCTTCCGCAAACCAAGGCTTATTTTTGATGCCAGTAGACTTCTCTTGGCCAGGAATGTCCTTTTTGCCAGTGCTAGTATCTTTTTTGTGTCCTCCTTGCTCCGTCCGTCACGGGTTAGTTTCTGATTCCGTAGCAAAAACTCGTAACTTCATCTGTTTCGTGATCACCAATCCTCATATCAGTTTCGTGCTTTTCGCATTCGGGAGGACGACGGTTCAATCCCGTCTCCGGCCGTCCTGATTTAGGTTTTCCGTGATTTCCCTAAATCGCTTCAGGCAAATACCGGGATGGTTCCTTTGAAAGGGCACGGCGGATTTCCTTCCCCATCCTTCCCTCACCCGACCTTGCGCTCCATCTCTAATGACCTCGTTGTCGACGGGACGTTAAATACTAATCTCCTCCTCCTCCTCCAGTTTCGTGCTTTTCTCGTTTCCGATACTTCATATTACTTTCGTATTTCTTCGATTTACTGTCAATCCATATTTTGTATTCATTAGGCTGTTCATGCAATTCGACAGATCGTATAACTATTATTCAGTTTCACTGAGAATACCAATGTAATCAGTGAATGTTATGATGGATATCCTTTCGCCTTGAATTTTACTTTCACTCTTATACCTTTCTTTTATTTCCGTCATTGCTTCTTCGACGTATAGACTAAACAATACGGGCGAAAGACTACATTCCTGTCTTACACTCCTTTTAATCTGAGTAATTCGTTTCTGGTCTTCGATTCTTATTTTTCCCTCTAGGAACTTGTACATACTGTACATTGCCTGAATGGAGCTACGTTCCCTATTTGGTGCTTTTCTTCTATTATACTCTTAGAGCACACGGTATGAATATAAGTTATATATTCCTGACATATCGCTAGAATATGGGCGATCTGCAGTGTAATAACTCAGAAGAAATATTTCAAAGACACAAGCATTTATTTCAATAGCCTGTTTCGATTCAGCTATGTTACTATCTTCGAATCTTGTGTTCACAGATATGTACCGTGTCACATTACGAATATGCATGTGATAGTCATGAAACTCACTGGATATCGACATGTCAGATTTAAAATAAACGCTATGTACAAAGACAAGGATGGTGTGCCGAGTACATGGGGTCATGCTCACTCACGCCAGCTGACTTAACCGTAGGCAGCTGTTGTGTGAGCATATGCCCATGTACTCGGCGCACTATCCTTGTCTTTGTACATAGCGTTTATTTTAAATCTGACATGTCGATATCCAGTGATTTTCCTGATCTTCACATGCATGTTCGTAGTGTGACACGGTATATGGCACAGATGATGAAGACTATGTGAATTCGTACGGCGTGAGATCCGAAGATGGTAACATACTCTTACCGAAACCGCTTATTGAAATAAATGCTTCACTAGCGATGTTGACTTTTTGAGATTTTTATTCTGAGTCTGATATAAGCTACTTCAAAGGCATTGACGATCTTTCTAATACACGTCGAATCAGGTACGATTGTTTATACTCAAATGACAGGAAACTACATATCGGTAGTTAAGGGCTTCCTGAATTTTATGCTTTTAGTGTTATAACTTGTTTAGTAGAAAGGTATACAAGTTCAGTGCTATGGCGCAATGATTACCTATCAATGGCACGTCATTTTTGGTGCAATTTGCCGTAGTTAAACATCAAACAATGACGTCTGCAAATACACCTTTTCCTTGTAAAGCAATGGATGAATCCGTGGATCTCAGTTCAAAGGCGAATTTTGATTAGGAAGTGGACATGCTGAATTAACTGTAGGAAAGTTGAAAATGGAAGAAATCGGAATGGAGCAACGGATATATGAATAAGAGAAAATCTGTTTGTGGATTCACTTTGTTGTCTTGATTTTTATGATAAAAGGAGTAGATGTGTCCTTGTGGGTTCGCAGACTCGTGAGGTGGTAAGAATGCATATACGTGGAGGAGAGATGAATGTGGAGTCGTTCTAGCGACCGACACGAGCTTCAAATGAGGAAATCCTTTGACGTGAGTGACTACGACAAACCGCACGTTTTTATGGCCCAGCGTCTACGAACGGAACCCGTGAAACTGATCAGTGAAACTAAGTTCTTCTCACTGCTTTTAGCTATTAATCTGCTGCGATACCTTCTAAAACACAGTGTCTCTGACAAAAACTGGACCATGTAATGTTCAAAGTTAATCTCTTTGCAACAAAAAGTTACGACAAGTTCATATTCTCTCATACTCTTCACAATACAGGGGAAGCAGCCGCTTCGTACCTTATTTATAATATGGATCTTCGCCAGAATACAGTATCCACGGTGGAGCAAGTATTATAATTCGATCATCTTTTGTATACTGTAAAACCTTTTAACTGCCTTGTTTCCAAGGAAAAATTGGAAAACAGTTCTGCGTTATCCAAGACATTCATTTATTTTATTTTCCTCGTACTTTATGTATCATGTTTCATATTATGTGTTAGATTGTATATCTTTTAATTATTGCTCTATATGAAGACAGCACATAAAGGTGGGGACCACGCGTGGATAAATGAATTATAAAAAAATTGTGTATCGCTAGCAGGTGCCTGTTTCATGCAGCTATGCTGACTGCTACTCCATCGGCAACGAAAGCTGGAATTTACAATCCAGTACCGGAGTTGCATGTTCACTGAGTGGCAGCAGGTAGACTTTTCAGGTGAATCACGTTTTATGCTTCATTGGACAGATGGCCGTTGGCAAGTATGGCCGTACAACAATTGTCGGAAGTGTCCAAGAGGTCAGAGGAGGGACGGTACAGTGTGGGGAATGTTTTCGTGGCATTCCCTGGGCGATCTAGGCTTTCTGGAAGGTGCAGTGGATCAACATCACTATACATCTATCCCTGGAGATCATGTTCACCCCTTCATTAAGTTTGTTCTTTCGTCGGGACGATGACATTTACCAGCAGGACAATGAAACGTCTCACACAGCTCGCAGTGTAAGCCCGTGTTTCGAAGAGCGCTAGGATGAGATAACCGTACTCGGCAGACCGCCTAATTCCCACGACTAAAACCCAGTCGAGAGACTGTGATACCACCTCTGCTGGACTGTCCGTACCATAGTTTCTCGACCTAGAACGTTAGGGTAGCTGACCACGGCACTAGAGTCGGCATGGCTTCACATCCCTTGCGGTAACTTCCAGAATCTCACTGTGTCTCTTCCCGCACGTCCGTGCTGGAAAAGGTGGTTATTCAGGCTTTTGACAGGTGGTCACATTAATGTGATCCGGTAGTGTATAATGAACTGCCATCAGACTACAAAGCAGAAGTGAATAAATTTTTGCATACTTATGTCTTTTTTCCAATGTATGGACGAAGTAACTCTAACTAGTTTTTAAAAGTTCGGCCGGTTTATTCGGAGAAAGTTGGTGTAAACTTAATAATCAGATCCTAAGTGTAATACTTTCTTTGGCAGATTCTCATGGTTGTATTTGTCTCTCAGTTTCAACCACCCTCTGGATTAGCATTTTGTTTCTTCTTCTTCTTCGGTATACATAATGCTAATGTCAATGGAAAAACATACTTTGTTTGCGTTGGTAGCCATAGGCACTACTGTCAGAATACTTCGCGACACGAACAGCATCTGCTTCAAACGCGAGGTTAAACTGACAAACGTTTTTGGTACATCTGCAAGCTTGTTTAACAATCCCGTGGATAGAAAAGAGCAAGTCTGACAAAATAGTTCACGAGGGCCTTTATGTGACTTATTGCTAGTTCCGCTCGTCAGATAAGAATATCTTCTGCTATTGATTGTCCTGTTGTTAATACGTTCAAGTGTTATAATTCCATTCGCCACCATTGTCAAAACACTTCGTACTGATGATGGTACTAAGCGGAGCTTTAAATTTTAAACGAGTTACCATCACGGCAATTAGTATCTGCAAATACTCTAGTGCGATGAGGGAAACTAAGAACACATAAAAAAAAATCGTGATCTGTGCTGATTTTGTGTACATTAACGCGCGTTAATGTTAATAAACTACTAGAGAATGTACGGTGTCCAGACGGCTGCCTGCGACAGTTTCAGTATAAATCATGCAGTATTCGCGCACGCTGAAGTGTACGTGATGACGTGGTTGCGGCTCTCTAAGGCGCCGCGCCGTGTTCCTCGGTGGAAGACGGGATCTATAGCGGTAATGCGGTCTGAATCGGACACAGCGCGGCCATCGGAAAGCTGTCCACAGCTGCTGCGCCGAGGACATCTCTCCCCATTGTTATTCCCAGCAGCTGCAGGCAGCCGGGGCTCGCGCCGGGCCAGTGAGCATTGGACAGGACACGTTCGCAGTGTGCCTGGCAAGGAGAAAGAGAGAGAGAGAAGCGGTAGACTGGGACTGCTCCTTGCATCACGGTGCGCCCTGGAAAATTGTCCAATCTGCGCGCCTCGTAACCCACCGCAACTTCTCATTACACATTCTTGAGGCGCTCATTCGTCTCGTTGCAGCTCCTACAGCTGTGCCGCAATCCTTATCAGAACGGTTTGCAACTGTACAGCTGAACAGAACTGCGGGTACTCCACACTATGTATCGTTACTTGTAGTTGCCATTACAGAATACGCGGAAATTTGAGCGTAACAATAAATACTGTACACTGAGGGGATTGTATTGTATTGTATTGTATTGTACGGTATGGTAACCGGGATCCTAGAAAAGACAGTCTCCGTCCGCGCCGCAGCCGCAGTGGTCCAAAACCCCACGACGACTACCGCAGTCCACTTCACCCCTCCGCCACCCCACACCGAACCACTCTTACAGGGTTATTGTGCGGTTCGGCCCCCGGTGGACACCCCCCCCCCCCCCCCCCCCAATGGAACGGCTCGCACCAGACGAGCGTAACCCCTATGCTTGCGTGGTAGAATAATGGTGGTGTACGCGTACATGGAGAACTTGCTTGCGCAGCAATCGCCGACATAGTATAACTGAGACGGAATAAGGAGAACAAGCCCGCATACGCCTAAGCAGATGGAAAACCGCCTAAAAACTATCCACAGACTGGCCGGCTCACCGTACCTCGACACAAGTCCGCCGGGCGGATTCGTGCCGGAGACCAGGCGCTCCCTCCCATCCGGAAAGCCGCGCGTTAGACCGCACGGATAACCGGGCGGACTATCACTGAGGAGATAAACGCGATGGGACACCTCCATATACAGCTTCGGACCTCCTTTATCCTGGTGTAGTGCCGCAACTCGACGCGGCATGAACTCAACAAGTCGTTAGAAGTCGCCTGCAGAAATATTAAAGCATGCTGCCTCTGCAGCCACCCATAATTGCCGGCCCGTGTGGCCGAGCGGTTCTAGGCGCTTCAGTCTGGAACCACGAGACCGCTACGGTCGCAGGTTCGAATCCTGCCTCGGGCTTTGATGTGTGTTAGTTAGGTTTAAGTAGTTCTAAGTTCTAGGAGACTGATGACCTCAGATGTTAAGTCCCATAGTGCTCAGAGCCATTTGAACTACCTGAACCACCCATAATTGGGAAAGTGTGGCCGGAGCAGGAGTTTGTGCACAAACTGACCTCCACATTATGTCTCATAAACGTTCGACGGAATTCATGTTGGGTGACCTGTGTGGCCAAATAATTCTCTCGAACTGTCTAGAACGTTCTTCAAATGAATCACGAGCACCTGTGGCTCAGTGACGTGGTGCATTGTCATCCACAAAAATTGCATCGTTGTTTGGGAACATGAAGTCTATGAATGGCTGCAGATGGTCTCCAAGTAAATGAACATAGCCATCTCCAGTCAGTGATCAGTTCAGTTAGACCAGAGGACCCATCCCATTCCACGTAAACACAGCCCACAGTGTTATGGAGACACCAGCAGCTTGCAAACAGCCTCGTTGACATTTCGGGACCATGATGTGGTCTGCGTCAAACGTAAACCCTACGATCAGATCATATCAACTGAAATCGGGAACTCCTCTGACCGGACCACGGTTTTCAAGTCGTCTAGGGTCCAACCGATAGGGTGACGAGCGCAGAAGAGGCGCAGCAAGCCATTTCATTCTATCAGCAAAGGCACTTGCGTCGTTCGTCTCCTGCCATAGCCCATCAACACCAAATTTCGCGGGTCTGTCCAAATGGATACGTTTCACATTGATATCGGCGGTTATTTCGCGCAGTGCTGTTTGTCTGTCAGTAATGACAGCTCTACGCAAGCGCTGCTGCTCTCGGATGTTAAGTGAAGGACGTCGGCCACAACATCGCCCGTCGTGAGAGGTAATTTCTTAAATCTGATATTCTCGGCACGCTCTTGACACTGTGGATCTCGGAATACTGAATTTCCAAACGATTTCCGAAACGGAATGTCTCATGCCTGTAGCTCCAACTACCATCCCGCTTTCGAAATCTATTAATTCCCGTCGTACGGCCATGATCAAGTCGAATACCATTTCACGTGAATCATCTGAGTTCAAATGACAACTACGCCAGTGCACTGCAATTTCGTACCTTGTGTACACGACACTACCTCCATCTGTATAACTGCATATCGCTGTCCATTGACTTTTATCACCTCAATGCATTTGCGTAACAGTGAGATCTAGCTATTGCTTATTTCAAATAGCATTATACGAGCTCCAAGTAATGGTCCAACTACGGGCGACGCGGACGTTTGCGCTTTATTCTTTCTGGACAATTTCGCGGGTTTCAAGATTATCGCATCGGACGTAATTTCCGCTCTGTTTACACGTCGGAAGTTGTGATTCTCCCGTCGAATACTTTTCTGTTCCTCTGTAACACCCCAGGGTGCTATTGTCCCGTAAAATCTTTTTATGTTGCTCTGGAACATCGGAGGTAGCTATTTTTCCGTCTGAAATATCGAGAGTCGTGTTTCTCACGTTCTCCGCTCTCACTCACATACTTGCACATATTGCTTCTCGTGTCAGCAATTTTGTGCCCATATTCCCGAGCTTGTGTATGGAACCGCGCTTCAATATACAACACTAAGAAAATTTATCCATAAGGTTATTTTGCTTTTGTAGCGAGGAAAGCGATTTTCCGGCGTTACTTACGTTAAACGTATGTTAAAAATCAACTGTAAAGTAACTTTTTGGTTTTCTTGTTACATTCCTACAATTCTATCCTTACAACTACTCTGATTATCGAATAAAAATGCACCGCGACTTTGTACAGAAAAATCGAGAAACCACGCACTGCCAGAGGGTTTGTAACGTAGAATCCCAAATCCACAACTTCATTCAATATTTTCCTTATGGTCATCCACCTTCAAATGGTTCAAATGGCTCTGAGCACTATGGGACTTAACATCTGAGGTCATCAGTCACCTAGACTTAGAACTACTTAAACCTAACTAACCTAAGAGCATCCCACACATCCATGCCCGAGGCAGGATTCGAACCTGCGACCGTAGCAGCAGCGCGGTTCCGGACTGAAGCACCTAGAACCGCTCGGTCACAGCGGCCGGCTACTGGCCAAGGCACGAGACTGTTAGCCTCCACGCCTTCGTGTTTATAATTAGTTGAGTTTTAATTTTTATAAACAAACGACAAAAACTTTGCGTAATGTTTGCTTATTTGGTTCCAAAATAAAAACAACATTAGAGACAGCCGGCCGGCGTTGCCGAGCGGTTCTAGGAGCTTCAGTCTGGAACCGCGCGACCGTCCTATAGTTCTGGACTCCTCCCATGTCATTATCACGCCTTCGGTTCCTTAAAAAGAGACTTGAAGGATCGACAATTCCTGTCGGAAGACGATGTGCAGCAGGTGGTTACGAACTTCTTCGTACCAAATGGGCATCTTCAACCAGGTGCGTTGGTGAGATAATTGCCTCAATGTCACGGCGATTTTACCTGATTGGCATACCGATTCTGGATTCAACGCCCTTCGAACGGAAACTGCTGATCGACCCTTTTGAATACACAAGAAAAAAATCGATATATAAAGGAATGGATAATTTCATGAAATTTTATGTAGTGGCGGAAAGTTTGTGTTATGTTACATCATAACCAACTTTTTATACGAAGAATTTTGGGTTATTGTTTACAAAGGAGTTTTCATATCAGGCAGTCGATTTGGAATAGAAAAAATATTCGCAATCTCCAATTTATATAAAGAGCGAGGAGTTCAATAGAAATATAACACTACAGATTACTGGAAGAGTTTCACAAAACGGTAATGCTACATCGTAAGATATTTTGCATACAACAGCAATTAAAACATTTAATTAGAAACGTTCGTAAAGACGTACACATTACAAAGCAGAGTAACGAAACTGGAAAATCCACCGGAACAAAGCTATGGAGTAACTCCTAAAAGCCATAAATCTTGGCGACGTCGAGGCAAGCTCTCCTTGAAGTGGTTCAGAAGCTTTACTGACTATCCTACCTACTGCTGAAAAGCGGCTGCTCGAATGTCTGGAAAAATCTATAGGTGATGGGTCACAGGCTGCAGTTCATTCAGAGACTCGTTCTAAGAATACAGATTAGAGGCTTTCGCTAACCAGTTAAAGCGATAGACATCTCCACCTGCCATGAAACCGTTCACCAGAGCACCTCGTTTCGAAGAGACACCGTCGTCCATAAAGCCGAGGTCTGTATCAAATTAACCTCCGAGTGGTTGTAGTACTCCGTCTCTGAACTTACGTCGTATGACCATTAACAAATCTATCAGATTCATTATGTCCATCCAGCATGACGTTCCCCTCAAAACAGAAACTGGGCCTCCATCATCAAACTGGTCTGTTTACACAATGTTTCTGCAACAGTAACGAATATCGCTTTACCTCCAGACGAATGAGATCCAAGAACCATTGCGCAAACAGGTATTCATCGTGTTTCGAAGAGCACCAGGAAAAGATTACCATACTCCTCTGGCCACCCGACTTCCAACTCCCCGGATTGCCACCCAATCCAGTATCCGTGGGATCACATCGTCCAGGCCTTTCACACCGCGGATCCTCACCCGATAAAGCTATCACAGCTGGCCATGGCAACGGAGTCGGTATTGTTTGACAGTCCTGTCTGGTCGGTAGCTTCCAGAACTTCATTGACTCTCTTTCTGCGTGTCCGCTCTGCAGGAGGTGGTTATTCAGGCTTTTACCAGGTCGTCACATTATACATACACTGAAGAGCCAAAGAAACTGGTACATCTGCCTAATATCGTGTAGGGCCCGCCAGCACGCAGAAGTGCCGCAACACGGCGTGGCATGGACTCGACTAATGTCTGAAATAGCGCTGGAAGGAAATGACACCATGAATCCTGTAGGGCTGTCCATAAGTACATACGAGTACGAGGGGGTGCAGATCTCTTCCGAACAGCACGTTGCAAGGCATCCCAGATATGTACAATAATGTTCACGTCTGTGGAGTTTTTTGCCCAGTGGAAGCGTTTAAAGTCAGAACAGAGTTCCTGGGGCCACTCTGTCCTCCGGGACTTCCCAAGGCGGAATGCACGACGTACATGAATGGATGCAGGTGATCAAACAGGATGCTTACGTACGTGTAACCTGTCAGAGTCGTATCTATACGTATCAGGGGTCCCATACCAATCCAACTGCACACGCCTCACACTGTTACAGTCTCCGTCAGTTTCAGAAGTCCCCTGCTGACATGCAGGGCCCATGGATTTATGAGGTTGTCTCCATACCCGTACGCGCCCATCCGCTCGATACAATCTGAAACGAAACTCGTCCGACCAGGCAACATGTTTCCAGTCATCAACAATCCGATGTAGGTGTTGACGGGACCGGGCAACGTTCAGAATGGCTCTAAGCACTATGGGACGTGACATCTGAGGTCATCAGTTCCGTAGACTTAGAACTATTTAAACCTAACTGACCTAAGGTCGTCACACACATCCATGCCTGAGACAGGATTCGACCCTGCGACTGTAGCAGCAGCGCGATTCCGGACTGAAACGCACAGAAGCGCTCGGTCACAGCGGCCGGGCAGAGGCAAGGCGTAAAGCTTTGTGTCGTGCAGTTATCACGGGTATACGAATGAGCCTTAGGCTCCGGAAGCCCATATCGATGATGTTTCGTTGAATGGTTTGCACGCTGACATTTGTTGATAGCCGGGCAATTTGCGAAAGGGTTGCACTTCTGTCACGTTGAACGATCTCTTCAGTCGTCGTTGGTCCCATTCTTGTAGGATCTTTTTCCAGCCGCAGCGATGTCGGAGATTTGATGTTTTGCCGGATTGCTGATATTCACGACACACTACTGAAATAGTCGTATGGGAAAATCCCCACTTCGTTGCTACCTCGGTGATGCTGTGTGCCATCGCTCGTGCGCCGACTGTAACACCATGCTCAGACTCACTTAAATCTTGATAACCTGTCATCGTAGCAGTTGTAACCGATCTAACAACTTCGCCAGACACTTGCTGTCTCATACAGGCGTTGCCGACCGCAGCGCCGTATTCTGCATGTTTACAGACCTCTGTATTTGAATACGCATGCCTATACCAGTTTATTTGGGGCCTAAGTGTATATTATCGAATATAAATACGACGCTGCGATATCTGTTGTCGAGCGAACAGTGGACTTCCTCAGTCATTAGGTTAGTTCTAGACATTTAATAATTTGCACGTTGTATTTGGTCTGGAAACCACTAAATAAAGACCGACAATGAAGAAACCTCGTCGGCAGCTTTTGTGGTCAGCAAAGAATGCTAACCAGTCCTTCGTCTCCACGCCTTGCGGATGCTGTAAATGCCAGAGCCGGTGTCCGTAAGGTTTCGCACCGGAAACGCGGCTTTCGCGACTTCCTGCGACTTGGATGCTATCAGTCTCCGCGACAGCTTTCCACGTAAGCGTGTGTTCGGTGGAGGGAGTGGCGACGCAATGTTTCGTTAGTGTGCGGGCTCTAATAGCCACTCGCTGTCTTCGGCCCCAGTGAAAGTGTATCCTCCCTCTCAGTGTCATCAGCACCCACCTGCGCCTCTTCTTCCGCTTCCGGATCGCCGCTTCTCAGCATGCTTGCTGGCCGCGTTGTACTGTAGGTGTTGCTCCCTTTCGCGAGGGGAAGTGCTTCTTCCGTCAGTCCCACGAGCTACAATAACATGCGATACGGCACATCGGATGCGACTTCCGTTCCTCGTTGCAGGTGTCGGTGCGAGCCTTTCAAAGACTTTCTCTCACTCTCTGTCTTTACGATTCTAGAAGCTTTTTAACTGAACTCAAACTACAGCCATAGCAGTAATTGTTCGTGACGTACGTACAAAGAGTCCTCAGTTACCAGAAAAGTGCAAAAACAAATTAGTCGGATACAGTTGCCAGTAGAGAGATGTGATTTTCACTGAAACACCTGGAACGTCGACCCTTGATTTTCCAGCATAGCGACAATGCTACAATGTAAACGTCTCTCTGGTAGTCGATCGAACATTCTTGTCTGACAAAACACTGTTTGAATCGCTAATTTTTACGAGACCAAAGCGATAGAGTATACATAGAAAGGCTGTCGCACGTTATTTAGTCGTTCTTGTGGTGTCACGCTATGTATTTATGGCCATATTTTCGGAAGTCATTCCGTGATTGTTTTGGAAGCGAAGTAGTACGTGTGCGAACTTTTAAGATAATCAGTTACCGAATTTCTTTTCGAAATCATGCCTAAGGTTTGCGCAGCGTGCAACTGCACACATAAAAGCAATAAGACTGCGAATATATCCTATTTCATTCACATATACACTCCTGGAAATGGAAAAAAGAACACATTGACACCGGTGTGTCAGACCCACCATACTTGCTCCGGACACTGCGAGAGGGCTGTACAAGAAATGATCACACGCACGGCACAGCGGACACACCAGGAACCGCGGTGTTGGCCGTCGAATTGCGCTAGCTGCGCAGCATTTGTGCACCGCCGCCGTCAGTGTCAGCCAGTTTGCCGTGGCATACGGAGCTCCATCGCAGTCTTTAACACTGGTAGCATGCCGCGACAGCGTGGACGTGAACCGTATGTGCAGTTGACGGACTTTGAGCGAGGGCGTATAGTGGGCATGCGGGAGGCCGGGTGGACGTACCGCCGAATTGCTCAACACGTGGGGCGTGAGGTCTCCACAATACATCGATGTTGTCGCCAGTGGTCGGCGGAAGGTGCACGTGCCCGTCGACCTGGGACCGGACCGCAGCGACGCACGGATGCACGCCAAGACCGTAGGATCCTACGCAGTGCCGTAGGGGACCGCACCGCCACTTCCCAGCAAATTAGGGACACTGTTGCTCCTGGGGTATCGGCGAGGACCATTCGCAACCGTCTCCATGAAGCTGGGCTACGGTCCCGCACGCCGTTAGGCCGTCTTCCGCTCACGCCCCAACGTCGTGCAGCCCGCCTCCAGTGGTGTCGCGACAGGCGTGAATGGAGGGACGAACGGAGACGTGTCGTCTTCAGCGATGAGAGTCGCTTCTGCCTTGGTGCCAATGGTGGTCGTATGCGTGTTTGGCGCCGTGCAGGTGAGCGCCACAATCAGGACTGCATACGACCGAGGCACACAGGGGCAACACCCGGCATCATGGTGTGGGGAGCGATCTCCTACACTGGCCGTACACCTCTGGTGATCGTCGAGGGGACACTGAATAGTGCACGGTACATCCAAACCGGCATCGAACCCATCGTTCTACCATTCCTAGACCGGCAAGGGAACTTGCTGTTCCAACAGGACAATGCACGTCCGCATGTATCCCGTGCCACCCAACGTGCTCTAGAAGGTGTAAGTCAACTACCCTGGCCAGCAAGATCTCCGGATCTGTCCCCCATTGAGCATGTTTGGGACTGGATGAAGCGTCGTCTCACGCGGTCTGCACGTCCCGCACGAACGCTGGTCCAGCTCAGGCGCCAGGTGGAAATGGCATGGCAAGCCGTTCCACAGGACTACATCCAGCATCTCTACGATCGTCTCCATGGGAGAATAGCAGCCTGCATTGCTGCGAAAGGTGGATATACACTGTACTAGTGCCGACATTGTGCATGCTCTGTTGCCTGTGTCTATGTGCCTGTGGTTCTGTCAGTGTGATCATGTGATGCATCTGACCCCAGGAATGTGTCAATAAAGTTTCCCCTTCCTGGGACAATGAATTCACGGTGTTCTTATTTCAATTTCCAGGAGTGTACATGATTATATTGCGATTCACAATTAAGTGCCTAGCAGAGGATTCACCGAACCACGTTCAAGCTCTTCCTCTATCGTTCCACTCTCGAACAGTGCTCGGGAGAAACGAACGCTTAAATCATTCCGTGAGAGCTCTGATTTCTCTTATTTTATAATGATGATCATTCTTCCCTATGTAGGTGCGCGCTAACAAAATATTTTCACATTCTGGGAACAAATATGGTGATTAAATTTCATAAGAGGATGCTGTCGCAACGAGAAACACCTTTTTTAATGACTGACATCCCAATTGGAGTATCATATCTGCGGCACCCTCTCACATTTTTCGCGATAATACAAAACGAGCAGCCCTTCTTTGAACTTTTTCGATGTCCTGCGTCAATCCTATCTGACGTGAGTCCCCGCCGCACAGAAGAGGGTCGACAGGCGAAGTGTAACTCGTCTCTTTCACAGATCCGTTGCATTTCTTAAGCTTTCTGCCAATAAACGCAATCTTCGGTTTTCCTTGCCCAGAACACTATCTATGCGATAGTCCCAGTTTAAGTTATTCGTAACTGTAATACCTAAGCATTTACTTGAATTTACTGCTTTAAGATTCATCTACATCTACATCCATACTCCGCAAGCCACCTGACGGTGTGTGGCGGAGATTTTTCCCATGTATTTGTGTGCTTCATCCTGTAACCGAAATTTAGCAGATTCCTTTTGGTGGTCATGCGGACGACTTCACGCTTTTCGTTATTTTGACTCGACTGCCACTTTTCGCACAGCACAGGTGTGTTGTCTTAATCGTTTTGCAATTTGGTTTGATCATCTGATGACTTTACAAAACAATACATGACAGGGATACTCTGATTGGCTCGTAAATCGTCTATGTAGATCGGGGCCTATAACACTTCCTTGGGAAATATCAGATAGTAGTTCTGTTTTATTCGATGACTTCCCCTGAATTACTACGAACTCTGACCTTTCTGACAGGAAATCACGAATCCCGTCGCACAAATGGCAAAATGACACGATACTCAATAAGCACGCACCTTGATTAGAAGCCGCTTGGGGGAACGGTGTCAAAAGCCGTCTGGAAATATGCAAATAGGGAATCAATTGGACATTCCCCGTCGATAGTGAGAACCGTTTAAAAACATTACCCGTTAATAGTTTCGTACGACTTTGCATTATACCAAAACAGAAAGACCTCTCACTTGTTTGACTCTACATGAATATGTGAGTTTATTGTTTTATCCAAGGTTTCATAATTTCCATACACTCTATTATGCTCCATGCACTTTTCTTTTAGCTTCCGAAAACATGGCGGCAGGTTGTTCACTCTGGCCGCAGTGTTGCCTCTCTATGGCATTCTATCTCTTTGTGCGAGGCTCATACTGCGTAATAATGATGGAGCGTTCAACGGGGTCATGTGTTTGTCGCACAGTGTTTCTTTTTGCCTGTAACTTCATCGTACAGTGTAGACGCATGCACGTATTTGTTGCGAATTAGCTTTGTGTAAAGTTATTAACTGGTGTAGCGTGCTAATGCGTTTAGCTGGAACGTTCATCCAGGTGTCACTGTGAACAGTTTGCGAAGTACTACTAGGAACCAAAGTGAGACAAAAGAAATCAGCCGCAATATAGGCCCTAAGAGGAAATCCGTATTAAACTGAAAATAGCAAAGTATAGAAAGCTGTCATCTCATAGGACTCGCAAATACGCTCAGTATTATAGAAAACGCAAGTAAGCGAAAAGGTCGCGTCGAAAGAAATCCAAAAAGCCTGAAAATTCCAGTGTCAAGTGAATGTGACAGGTACAGGAGCGTCGAAAAGGAAACAAAAACGGCGCAAAGCGATTACTTAGCTCGGCCATTCAGCATAGAGTGGCCAGAGACAGTCCAGACTTGTGATTCATCTTTTCTGTGACCATTACATTAAGAAAAAAATGTAACCTTCGCCCGAACAGGCCAGGAAGGCCTAAGGGGTACTGAGGGTAAACATTGTATAAAACAGATTGGTAATTGCATTTTATATATATATAATATACCGAGCGAGGTGGCGCAGTGGTTAGCACACTGGACTCGCATTCGGGAGGACGACGGTTCAATCCCGTCTCCGGCCATCCTGATTTAGGTTTTACGTGATTTCCCTAAATCGTTTCAGGCAAATGCCGGGATGGTTCCTTTGAAAGGGCACGGCCGATTTCCTTCCTAATCCTTCCCTACACCGAGCTTGCGCTCCGTCTCTAATGACCTCGTTGTCGACGGGACGTTAAATACTAACCACCACAACCACCATATATATATATATAATACGAAATTATTTGATTCCGAAGTTTCCACGAAAAAGCTGTGGCAGCTCCCGCAATTAAGCACATAGAAATTCTTCCCATGTATTTTATGTTCACGCGGATTTGGAACTGTAGCTTTTCTCTATTTTAGCAATTTTCAGCTTGTTATAAACGAAAAAAATCCAAATTGGCTATTAAATCTTAGGTGAAGCGCACTCTTCATCTAACTGAAAGAGACATTCGCAACTGCGAACTGTATTATACTGCTATACAGTGTGAATCTGAATCTCAACGAGAAAATTTGTGAAGTTGATCAGGTTCTTTCATAGCACTTTTCAGAAGGGATCTGTGACCCTAGGTGGCTCGTTATAGGGAAATAATGTAATTTTGATTTATTGGGTTTGTTAGCTCTTGGCTCTGAGCACTATGGGACTTAACTGCTAAGGTCATCAGTCCCCTAGAACGTAGAACTACTTAAACCTAACTAACCTAAGGACATCACAGACATCCATGCCCGAGGCAGGATTCGAACCAGACTGAAGCGCCTAGAACCGCTCGGCCACACCGGCAGGTGGGTTTGTTAGCCAACTGATCTATCTTAATATGAAAACGACTTTACTACAGTGAAAAATCCAGTAACGTACAAAGAGAAACATTCGAGGGATGAAAAATTCTCCGACGATTCTAAACGACCGTGATGTTGGTACCTTCGCAGCGGGAATAGCTCAACATAGCGTCATCGTGCCTCTTTTCCATTGCTTTCAGGGAACCCACACGCGAGGTGCATATCGGCCAACTCTTCATGAGTAAGCCTATCCGTACTGCTGTGTATGAGTGTTACCGTGCAACTAACGCTGTTCGAACAAATAATCGAGGCAAAACGCAGCAATACGGAATGCAAGCTTGAGGGCACTGCTGATGTCAACAGACAGTTGCGTGAGTGAACGGAACGAACTTGTTCCGAAACGAAACACTGCGATATGTTCGTGTCACAGCGATACAAAAATAACTGTGAGCACGAAATCTAACTAAATGCAATTACTCTGTAATAACCCATCGGAGACCGTGAGTTCGTCATACCAAAATACTCGACAGATATCCTTGAACAATCTTCGACATTTTGTCGGTGTAGTTCAGGATCATCTTGTGTCAACTTTTGCGCCGTTACAGCTACACTTGTCAATTAAAAAAAGTAACTATTCTCTTTTTCTTTTTCGAATGGGTAAAAGCTTCACTGGGACACAGATTATTTTTCTATCTAATTTATCAAATTACCTATTAATTTTAGGTCATGTGATATTTAGCAACGATTCCGTATTTGAAAAGAAATGTGCTCTTTTGTTGAAGAATTTTCAAAGATCTGGTAGCCAACTTCAATGTCTGGAATCGCCACCATTGTCAAAACATTGCGTACTGATGATGGTACTAAGCGGAGCTTTAAGTTTTAAACGAGTTACCATCACGGCAATTAGTATAAAATGGCTGGCTCTGAGCACTATGCGACTTAACTTCTGAGGTCATCTGTCGCCTAGAACTGGTGGTTACGCTCAACTCGGAGGCAGCGGGCCCTAACCCCGGTCGTGAAAGGACCACCATCAACGCAACTTGACGTTGACGGAGGGCGATACGCACTTTCTCATCTACGTCCACCACGTGGTCTCAAACTCCTTCGTAGATTTTTCGTTGTGTGAGAGGATTCGAAAGTATCCAGGAGCGTTAGTTTGGAAGTAGCTTCAGAAACCCAGGAAGCGCCATTGGCTTAATCCGTGCCTACAGTAGATATTGAAAACCGATAATGCCTTCAATGATGTTCTGCAAATTGCAGACAGGGTAGGGAACGCTAACGATCTATGTCGTTGGCGCCTTCGATAACCTGTGGTGGCATTCGATGTTCGATAGTGTGCGATCTCCAGGTACTCATTCGATAAGTCGACCAATATTTTATGACCTGATGACTGAAACGTTGTTGGAACTGTTGAATGGTGGTGATGATATGAACAGACTCGTAACTTATACTAATTACATCTTAATTCCGAAACTTTCACGTCTTTGAAAGATCTAAAAAACATTAACACACTGCTTTTGTTTCTATTCCTTTTAATTGGCAAGTAGAACTACATTCTTGTGTATTTTTTCCTGGTTAACTATGCTTCTTTGCTACATACTGTTTACCCTTTTGGTGCTTTTTGTTAATAAGCTTTCGATACAACTGCAATCCTTAATATTACATTAATAGAAACGAGCATAATAGATGTAACAGTATGTAAAGGACATCCCCTATTTGGTATCGTTACCATGTCGCGGTGGTGGGGTTTGAGGAGTCAAACGATCTTGAGAGATGTGCCGGTGGTAGCTTTGTTACTGGAAGGTGCTCCGAAGCCGGACAGGTCAAAGGTTATATTCCAGAATATAAGTGATACCCTTGTCCTCCAATTTGAAGGATTGGACGTGGGGCCAAATGTTCCACCCCGTAAAAGAGGTAACTGGTACGGTACGTCGAGAAAGCGTCTCGAATTCAGTGCGGGACAACAAAGGAAACATCGCCTGAAAGTCAAAGGTTGACACCAGAAGACCACGAAACAACCACAGATGAAGTGTGGCATGTGGAGCTGTGAAGGTGCTTGATGAAGAACTGAACAAGTCCCAGCTTCAGTCGAGATACATCAAGATTAGCATTTACAGGACTGTAGCACAACCCGTGGTCCTATACGGACCACAGACCTGGACTCTGGTCCAAAAGAGAGGCAGAAAACCCCTCACATTTGAGAATGTTGTTCTGAGACAGATTTTTGGGCTATTGGAGAATAGAAACAGTGAACTGCAGGAGTTGTAAAAATCTCTGGACTTGGTGGCAGGTCACCAGGCATGTAATGGAAGAAAACATCAGTGGTCATAGAGCGAGGCAAGGACCACTGCTGAGTTGGATTGAAGGGGTTGGAGAAGATATGACTACGAGGTACTTCCTGGAGAAGAACCCATTGGCCAAGGAAGATGAAAGACGGTGACTGGCAAGGCAAAAGACCGCCTGAGCTTTGTGTGGCCACCCTGGGAAATAAGTAATGTAGAGGAAAAGCATTATAATCTGAACTGATTGACACACACGCGCGCTCGCGCGCAAGTACACGCACACGCACACACAGAAAGCGCCCATCTCTGCATGCAATCATATTTTCAGGAAGCAAAGAAATAAATAACTCATGAGAAACTATTTACGCTGCAAGGTGACATTTTAAGTCCCATAGTATTTCCGAGAAAAAGATTGCTTCGTGCATAATATCTGTGGAACATTCTGAAGTGATTGGGTACTCGAGGTAGGACTACACTGTGCTCCCTAACTCTTATACTTATTCTTCAAGACCCTGAACGCGAGGTTGCTGAAACCCTTCTCACCAGTCATTTTTTTCAAAAGCGTCATTTTGAATTAGTTAACTATGCGTTGAGTGTCGCCACTCCACAGCTTTTCTGTAATATACATGTACAGTAAGACTCCCAACCACTCTCGTACCAAATAAGGTACTGCAGTGCTGAAGACATTGGACACGCATTCGGAAGGACGGGAATTCAAATCTCTGTTCGATCATCCAGATGTAAGGTTTTCATAGTTTCCCAAAATGTTGTATAGCAAATACTGGTATAGTTCCTTGGATACGGTCGATTTCTTTCCTTCCTTTCCCTGTTCGGTTCTGAGCTCGGTCACTAATGAATTTGGAACCCTATTTGTAATTATAGCCTATCATATATACACTCAATTAATAGAAAGAGAGTTAGGTTACATTGATTCACGTAGAGAAACGCTAACTGAAACAGTTTATCTACTGAATGACAAAAATATTTAATCCTGAAACTACCAGTTATACAGCATAGTACACGTGGTTGAACAATTCCGAAAATGCCATATGACTCACGTAAAACATTTTCTAGCATGCCTTGATTCAACAGTTGCGAAGCAATCATTGTTTGTCTTACATGTTTTCTATCAACCTGCTGGTTACTGTTATTTATTTATCTTTCGATACCTTCATATTGCCTTTTTCGTTAATCAGTGTAGTAAGTTATTGTCCCTTATATGAGAATCCGTCGCTGATATGATGAAATCTTCTCGCGTATCAACCAAGTAATAGCGTCACCATCGCGCATCGAACTTACCGACATCTAGCAGCAAATTCGTGCTGTTATTCAGCAAATAACGTGATGATCAATAACTGTTTCTGGTGCTCTCTACATGCTGAAATTTACGTGGATGGTCAGTGAAACGCAGGAACCTAAAGTTTAAAGCCGCAAGGCATTAATGGCTGAGTGGCATCGGCAAATAGTTATGCTCTGGAGTAGGCAGGTTATTGCATCGCTTGCAGGTGAGGCTGCGACGTAAGTACTGCTTTCTACAACAAATGACTGTCATAAGAGTACATGTAGTTCCGTGTAATGATTGTGTTACTGCTGCCAACGGGGAAAAAAGGAGTATGAGCGTACGACGAGTCAACTGTCCTGTAAGCGACGCCTACGATAAACTAGGCAAAGCAATAGTTGTCTCTCACACATTCGGCCTGTCAAAAGCTGGGAAGAGGTTTGGGATTTGATGAAAGACCATGCCTTGCTTTCCAGTGTTTTGGTGAACTCCATGACAGTACACACTGAGCTGATAACAAACATGCGATATTTCGTAGTATCGTGTCGGACCTCGTTTTTCCCTAAGTCACCATCGCGCATAATTACACGTGAGATGGACTTGGGAAGACGTTGGAAGTGCCCTGCAGAAATGCTGAGATATGCTGCCTCCATAGCCGTCCATAATTGCGATAGAGTTGCCGGTGCAGGATTTTATGCACGAATTAACCTCTCGAATTACGTCCCATGAATGTTCGATGGGATTCATGTCGGACGATCTCGATGGCCAAATCATTCGCTCGAATTCTTCAGAATTTATTTCAACACAATCGCGAACAATTGCCACGTGGTGAGATGGCGCATTGTGGTCCATAAAAAATCCATGTATGGTTCCAGGCGGTCTCCAAACAGTAGAATATAACCACTACCAGTCAATGATCCATGTATACACAGCCCACACCATTATGGAAGCACCACCAGTTTGCACAGTGTCTTGTTGACAACTTAAATCCATGGCTTCCTGGGGTCTGGGCTACACTAGAACCCTACTATCTGCTTTTACCAACTGAAATCGGAACTCATCTGACCATGTCACGATTTACCAATCGTTTGGGTGCAATCGATATAGGCACGAGCCCAGGAGAGGCGCTGCAGGCGATGTCATGCTGTTAGTAAAGGCACTTACGTCGGTCCTCTGCTGCCAGAGCCCATTAACGCCAAATTTCGCCGCACTGTCCGAACGGATACGTTTATCGTGCGTCCCACGTTGATTTCAGCGGTTATTTCACGCAGCATTGCTTGTCTGTTAGCGCCGTCAACTTTACGCAAATGCCGCTACTCGCGGTCGTTAAATAATGGTCGTTGGCCACTGTGTTGTCCGTGGTGAGAGGTAATGCCTGAAACGTAGTATTCTCGGCACACTCTTGACACTGTGGATCGCAGAATACTGTATTCCCTAACGATTTACGAAACTGTATGTCTAATGCGTCTAGACCCAGCTACCATGCCTCGTTCAAAGTCTGTTATTCCTCGTCGTGCAACCACAGCGACGTCGGAAACTATTTCATATTGTGCGCAAATGACAGCTCCGCCATGCACTGCCCCTTTATAGCTGCCTACTTCTGCTTTGTGTCCCACCAGGTTACAGTTGTTTGGTAACCACCAAGGAAGGTAACAATACAATCGGGAAGAAAACATGTCTGTTGAAGGTGTATGTATATTTATCTCTGTGTTCGTGGTGCATTCTGTACAAAAATGCAATCAGGACACAATCTGTAGTTTTGTTAGTAGTATTGTCTGTCTTGTAGCAGTGTGAATCGTTGATGGCCACTGGGGAAATCTGGAAACTGCGAAAATTGAGCAAGTGTACTAAGACGAATACAATGGAAACTGTCTTTAAGTACTGTAGTACATGAAGAGGTGAATCAGAAAATATTTACGAACTGGATGTTGCAAATATGTAACGATTTTTTGTACAACACAGCAAAAAGGTTCAGGACATTGCTTCACGAATGGAAATGAGGAAGTAAAATACAATGTGTTTGTAATAAATTTGTAAGACGCGAACTCTGATGTACAACATGGAACGTGAAAGTGGCTTAGAATCCTCATGAAACAAAAGAAAAAGAGGTGGTCATTTTGTGAAGGAAATGAATTTGAATGGCTGTAAACGTGAGAACACTCTATAGAGATGAGTGACGAAACTGAGGTGGCAATGGTCTAGCCAGCATAATTTTAAACTCGAACAGTTCTCTGCAATTCGACCCCTTTGTTCGGAACGCTTTCGCTCGTTATATGCAAATTAAGACACGTATCCGTCTGGTGAGAGCGCGCTGCACTCTGCGTCGCGTCCGGCTGCGGGGTATTTACACCGACCAGTTTCCGCGGAGTTTGGACGTTGTTTCGTGACACGATCCCTACATGACATCGCCTTCCACTCTGGCGTAAAAGTAAACTTTTGCATGGTTGGGGCACCAAATATCTGAAATATCTATTAGACGACGTGATGTAACAGGCATGGAATTCAAGCTACACAAACTTACGAAATTACTCTTGGCGTGATACGCAAGATGAAGAAGGAAGATACATATAAAAAAGATACTAGTAACATTCTAGGCCATATCGTCATTTTATTGTTTTCCGTCTTTCCTTAGTTGCTATAAATTCGTGGAGGTATGTTCCGTCTGTGTAAATAATTAAAGGCAGACTGTTAATTGCCATACGCGTTTCGCTTCTTTTATTCGTGAAGCATCTTCAGTGGCCTGTAATACGTGTTTTTTTATACTTATAATAAACTTATTATGTGGTAGTTAATGATACACAGAATAAATAACAACCCACTCAGCAAGCAAAACTATGAAAAAGAATTACAAACACTACAGCTCATAGCCACAAACAATGGTTACAACACCCGTGTAGTACAAAAACTCAACCAAAAACAACTAAAGAAAAATGAAAACAAGCAGAAAACATAAACACCAAATTACCCCACAGACACTACAGCACACACGGAAAAACAAAACAGAAACACTCATGACATGACTAACAGAAAAAAAATGGTACACTCTTTACACACAAACACAAAGATAGCAAACATATTAAAGAAACAGGGATTACACATAGCTTCCAGAACAAGAAACGCACTCCAATCACATTTACAAGCAACAGACAAACCAGATAAATAACAAGGAGCAGGTATATACCAGCTTGAGCGCCAAGAATATAAATCGCTATATCTCGGGAGGATAATCAGGAACTTTAAAACTAGAGATGAAGAACATATAAGGACTTGGAAATATGAAAATAGCCATTCTACCTCTGCCGAAAACCTGATACGGACACGAACCATCCAACATGGGATGAAACTTGATACTCATCAGAGTGAATAATCACAACAAAAGCTCCTGACCTTTCAAGAAAACTTTCACATACAAAGAGTCATTGCAATGGGAAAGAAAGTACTGAATGACTAAATCCTTTCAAGCAATAACACTCTGATCATTCTAGCCACCAAAACAGTAACAAACAGAGATCCGAAATGTAACCAGAATAAATAATTAGTGGATCTTCCTACCCCCCCCCCCCTTCTCTCTCTCTCTCTCTCTCTCTCTCTCGCACACACACACACACACACACACACACACACACACACACACACACACACACGCACGCACGCACACACACACACAACAACAACAAATGAGAAATATCAAACCTCACACACAAAACAGACAAAAGACGACAGATAAACACATAACGACAGTTGGCAACACTACACACAGAAAACATACATATGTTGATCACAAAATGGAAAGTGCAGATGATGTATGCGAAGTGTCGAGTCAAATGTGAGTGAAAGAACGCCGGAAATCGGCCAGGTGGAGTTTGGAAACTAACGATTACATCACCAGGACCATACACAGGAACTTACAGCACTGGTAATCGTAGATAACACGGAACGATAATTTCACATCACGAAATTTGTGCTACAAAAGTTGAATCTATGCTAAAAACGAAGAGAAAAACCTGAAAAAATGTAACATAGCAACATATTGTAATTAACACATAATACGTTTATTATATGTATAAAAAGAAACATGTATTACAGGCCACTGATGATGCTTCACAAATAAAAGAAGCAAAACGCGTATGGCAATAAACAAATTGCCTTCAATTGGTTGCAGAGACGGAACATACCTCCACTAACTCCAGACACAATCTTCTAGAAAGAGAGAGAGAGACAGAGAAAGCGTAGCTGTTCAGCTTTTTTTCACGTCTTGCGAATCCAGTTTCCATGACAAACGTTTTCAAAAGTGCTTCTCGCCACTTCACCTTGCAATGAAACAATGAAATGCAGCATGAATGGAGATGATGTTCCAAACAAGAATAGTTCTCTCCCGTTCAGTTGTAACAAGACACGGAGTAGAGAGTGGTTTTTGTCAGCCTTCAGGTGAAAGGTGTTTACCGCCTGGTGCCCGAAGCCAATAATAAGAGGCGGACGGACGTAAGTAACAAGGTAACAAGACACAAGCGACATGCGCCGCAAACCGCAGGCTGACAGGCTGCAGTCGGCCGCATACTTGGCTAACCGCAGGCCTGCACGCCTCCTCCTCTGCTTTCTTCTCCGTCGTCACCGCTAATAAGCGGCGGAGCAACTACTCCAACCTACTTGTTTCCTGAAGGAGCCAAGCGAAGCAAACCTGATGTTTGCTGAACATCTCTGGAGGGGGATGCTGATGATGATGACGTGAACATGTTCTCATCACTTTGTATTGTGAGAGAAGTTCCGTACGGTGACAATAATTCGAGTTAATTATTTATTTCAAGTTTCTGCTACCAGTCACTTTTTATTTTATTTTATGCTTAATCTAACATAATGCAACGCGTTTCGAACAGGTTCTGTTCATTTTCAAACGTTAATACATACATTCATAGAGAAATGTTACTTAAAAATAAGCAGTCTTAAACTAGATTAGTGTAGAACACTTTGACCATTGTTTTTTAACTTTTTAATGCAGCTGCTGGTGTGGCATTTGCGACTTGGGGGGAAGGAGGGGGCAGTGTATATCTAGAAATCGAAGATAGTGATGTCTTCTGCTGGTTTTCTTCTTTGTTTTTGGCTATGTATATTACAGCAATTTCATCATCTTGCTGCTTCACTTGCATCACTGGTGAAATGGCGGAGCTGTTGATTGACATTACGCTATCGCACATTATATTTTGTCACTGATTGCCATTGCACAAATTGCTTCGATGTTATACACACCTATATAACATACACACCTATATAACATACACACCTATATAACACTACACTAATCTAGTTTAAGACTGCTTATTTTTAAGTAACCTTTCTCTATGAATGTATGTATGTATTAACGTTTGAAAATGAACAGAACCTGTTCGAAACGCGTTGCATTATGTTAAATTAAGCATAAAATAAAATAAAAAGTGACTGGTGGCAGAAACTTGAAATAAATAATTATCCCACACAGACATAAACATAGCCATTATGGCTGAAAATAATAATAATTCGAGTATTTTTCTAGTTCCCAGAATGAACTACTCACTCTGCACTAAAGTTTGCGCTGTTTTGAAATTTCGTGGAAGATTAAACCTAAATGCTAGACCGGAACGTTGACAAGCAAACGTGAAGTACCAATAGGCCAGTGGTGTGCAAATTACGGAAGAATTGACACGATGCCAAATGAAGTACGGTTCAAGTATCTGCTCCAAAACAGAACAAGTAAGATTTAAACAATAAATATGTTTGTTGATGATGTAGACACATATATAGCAGAGCGTCAATTATCCGAGCTATCGGTTGGACACGAGTGTACCGAAAACCGGTTTATTCGAATAATCGACGTGTATTCTTTTATTTACTAACTTTACAATAAAAACTACATATATTTATATTAAAATGAATCTCTTTTATTGTTGCAAAGGTAAGTACCGTAGGAATTTGTGTAGTACATCCTAGTAAAAAAAATACGTATTGTCTCTGCATTTTGCATGTTTGGCCTTGGCAGCCAGAGAATGGACATGTGTGTATGAGTTGTGTTTGCTTGAGTAGGTGATGTGTGTTGTCTAACTATAACGAAAGCCTGTTCCGTCGTAAGCTTCTTCTTCTTCTTCTTCTTCTTCTTCTTCTTCTTTTACAGTCTTTTTGTTGTGCCTGTCTACGACTCAGTATCTTTGCGATGTGGTAAGTAAGAACTATCCTTTTCATAATAATGTCTGTATTTTTCATGCACAGTACATAGCAACGCTTAAAAATTTTTAATTTTGGTCTGTTCAAGCAAGCCTAACAGCTTACGAGCAGCTAAGCCATACACATTTTTCAAGACAGAAGTGTGTTGCTGGTGGCTTCGCAAGGCCGTACATGAACAGGTAAATGGTTCAGAAGCAGCCAATAATTTTCGTCTTCATTTTCCGAACTGGTAGTTGATGAGATGCTGGCGCCGTCAGCTCTGTCGGTGTCGAGGTTTACAATGTCGCTATCCTGGATGATTTAGGGCCCTGGATCTTCTTGGTCGACATTCATCCATTCTTGAACGTTTTCTTCATGGGTATTGAAGTTTTTATCCATATTAGGCATTTCGGACGTATTATACTATTCCTCATTTCGAGTTTAACTTTGAATACTTTTCACCATACCCAAAAATTAAGTACAGGCTTTTTCCAAATGCTGCTCCTTCACACTGTTCCATGCTGCTCCGATCACGTAGGACGCATGTTTCAAACCAATATTTTTATGATTTCTTAACAGACTTTCCTGTCCCTCTTCTGTTTCTAACAATAACTTACGTAATAATTGTTTTCAAAAATTGAAATGGCTCTGGGCACTATGGGGCTTCTGCCGTCAACAGTCCCCTAGAATTTAGAACTACTTAAACCTAACTAACCTAAGGACACCACACACATCCATTCCCGAGGCAGGATTCGAACCTGCGACCGTAGCAGTCCCGCGGTTCCAGACTGAAGCGCCTAGAACCACTCGGCCACAGGGGCTGGCGCAATTCCTTTCAGTTATACCGTTTAAAAGTCTCAATAATGGCTTGATGCATGGGTTGTAATAAGGAGGTTACGTTAGATGGAAGAAGCATCACTTTTATTAACGCGTCCTTGTCGTTCACATGAGAGAATAGTTGATGAGTCGTCAGGGAGCAGTAATACTTTCTCCCTTTTGCCATGTTTAGCTGATGTGCTTCTACAGAGGGAAGAAATCTTACATAAACGGTTTGGTGAATACCGTATTATGCATCCAGACGCTCTTCTGTGTGGTGCAAACAATAGGCATCGCCTACGTATTAACGGGTTTCAAACAATGTGTTTCTTGCTTTTACCAATGACGAGCATAGGCAGTCGGTGGATACCAGTAGCATTCAATACAGGCTAAAGCAGTGTACGATCCCTGCTTATTTTAGGGCCATGTGCTGCTAATTCACGACGTGAACCAAAGAGTTATTCTTGGTAAGACTTTCCAGTTGAGCCCATTTTCGTCAGCACTCTTCAACATATTCGACAGTATAATCTTCTTCACTCAACACGTCACTCAGCAACTGAAGAATCAGCAGAGAGTTTTTCTCCTTGTATTTGAAGCTCAACGAATGCTGTGTCTTAACACGTTTTAACCAATCCATGCTTGCTTTAAACTTCGACAGCCCTCCAAAATTTTCATTAACTAGAAATGCCCTTTCTAGCAGAATGGGACGAGATACAGGTTCTCCTCGATCATTTTGTGTGAATCACACGTTATCATACAGATCCGTGTTCGCGGCGAGCTTCGTAGTTCTTTGTCTTCTCGATCGAACCAAGCTTAGTTATAAAATTTGTGATGCTCGTCTTTTTTATACAAGACCGTAATTTTCGACATACCAACGTTGTACGTCTTAGGTAACTTGGGTGCAGATTACTTTACGCCCTAAAGTTGACACAAGTGATCGTAACGAAGCGCAAACGGTTACTGTCGTCGGCAACTCGGTGGCGTGGGGAGAGGCAGTCGGGGAGGGGAGATGAGGAAGGGAGAGAGCGATGGTGTAGGGAGGAGATATATGCATTTTGCTTGGAGACCTCTGGTCCTGCATTCGTGCATTTAAGTTTGGAATATGTAATACAAGAGGACTCACTGTCCCCTCCTTACTTCCTTTCCCCAGTGGTGAGACGGAACATAATCTTTACGTGAAAATACTTCATTCCGTACTACCTTACGATGCACAAAATGATATTCAGTAATACATTACAAACTGCCCGCTAGTCGAGAAATACGTCTGCTCGCTTCAGTGTCTACAAGCTGCCTAAGGCGTCGTTTCTCAACGGATGCTCGATAGTATCTGCCATAACGAAGGACCTGGAAAGACCAGATCCGCATGCACAAAGCTACAATATTTCACGAGAGGATTATATTGGATAAATTGACCTGTCCGGTTTGCAAAATGCCGCTACATGCACTTGGAGTGGCAGGTGGGTTACGCAACTCAACAAAGGGCAAATCGGTGGCGGGGGCAGAGTCGCAGAAAGCTTTGATGACGTTCCTCACAAGCAACTATTAATCAAATTGCGTGTAAATGGAGTATCGGCTCAGTTGTGTGACTGGATTTGTGATTTTCTCTCAGAGAGGGCACAATTCGTAGCGATAGACGGTAAATCATCGAGTAGAACAGAAGTGCTATCTGGCTTTTCGCAAGATAGTGTAATAGGCCGTCTGCTGTTCCTGATTTACATAAATGATCTCGGTGACAGTCTGAGCAGCCCCCTTAGATTGTTTGCAGATGACGCTGTAATTTACCGTCCAGTAAAATCATCAGACGATCAATTGCAATAACAAAATGATCTAAAGAGAATTTCTTTATGGTACGAAAAGTGGCAATTGGCACTAAACAAAGAAAAGTGCGAGGTCATCCACATGGGTACTAAAAGAAATCCGATAAGTTTTGAGTATACGATTAATCGCACAAATCTAAGGGCTGTCAATTCGACTAAACACCTTGGAATTACAATTACGAGCAACTTAAATTGGAAAGACCACAAAGATAATATTGTGGGGAAGGCGAAACAAAGGGTGCGCTTTGTTGGCAAAACACTTAGCAGATGCGACAAACCCACTAAAAAGACAGCCTACATTACACTTGCTCGTCCTCTGCTGGAATACTGCCGCGCGGTATGGGATCCTTACCAGGTAGGATTGACGGAGGACATCGATAAAGTGCAAATAAGGGCAGCTCGTTTCGTGTTATCACGCAATAGGGGTGAGAGTGTCACTGATATGGTACGTGAGTTGGTGTGACAGTCGCTGAAACAAAGGCGGTTTTGTTTGTGGCGAGTAGTGAAGTAATATGAAAATGGTTTGATGAACCATCTGTCAGGCACTTAAGTGTGAATTGCAGAGTACCTTGTAGATGTAGATGTAGCAACGCTTCGGTTAAGTGGCCATTTGGTTGACTGTACCATTAGACACCAATTTCTGCGATATTATGAACAATAGAATGAAAACCGTCTCTGAAAAAACTTCACAGCTATTGTCGCACAAAACTAGACCTCGAAGCTTGCAAAGCAGCTGAGGAAAAAAAGTGATGAGTCTATGGGGTATAATTTTAGAAGGTGCCTGGTAAGAGAATCTTAATTTACTTTTCAGGCGCACTAGAAACTAGACCGTGAATAAATGTTGAAAAGCGACATAACCCAACGAGTACTGTCAAACAACAGTGGAAGGGAACGCTTCATTCTGGTGAATGCCGAGTTTCGTTTCGCGGTCACTTCTCCTCTATGACTTTGGATTGTCTTGTAGAAACTGGGATTTAAAGAGCACCTACACCTCTTTATTCTACTGGCAAAATCTTGTAAGACAATGTTCCCTACCTACTCGGTGCCATAGCATCTAGATCTAAATCCTACAGAACTGGTAGCAAATTTTGGAAATAATAAGACCCGTGGTTGTAATGCATCATGCATCTCACCCCCTAACCAAAATAAATAAAGGCTGATACTTTTGCATGTAATAAACAAATTTCATGTATCAAGTTGTTTCGACGTGACGCTCCTTGGTGACTTGAACGTCAATTTCACTGCTTTTATGTTCAAGCAACTTTTCAGTTGGCCTTACGATGCTGGCTGTACCTTCATTCTTATATTTCCACCAGAAAGCAATTTGAAGTGTTCGTCGGGATACGAACCAGGGATCTAGCAAAAATGATAATCACTAGCCCAAGAATTAAGCTTGTCCTGGTAGCTGTGCTGTTTGCTTATAGTGTTGTGGAGTTAGAATACTTATAAGGCAGTGTATTCAGCCAGAAAATAATATGTGATGACTGCTGTGAGACACTGTGATGGGGGAGGAAACTGAAAATATAATAAAATCAGTCGGCTTAGATTCGAACAAAGAGTCGGCCTTATCATTCGTAACTGAAACATGAGACGACTGCGAAATCTTGTTGATTATTTAATGAAATATCCTCCAGTCATTGCTCAGTAGTTTAGACAAGGTGAGCAGACCTTGAAGCACCACTAACGCGTGTTTGGAACTCTACTCGCTCTCGGTAGGAGCACCACTAACATCAGCAGAAGCGTTGCTTGCGAACCACTGAGCGGCGTTGCAGTGTGGTGGCCCAGAGTGAAGTTGGCAGGTGTGTCGGCCGGTAGCAGTAAGCAGTGGTGATGCTGTAGTGACCGGGGCGCCAACCAGTGTGGCGGGGCCGCGTCCCCATTATGACGCGTCACTGGCTGCTGCTGCTGCGGCTGCGGCTGCTGCTGTTGCTGGAGTTGCCGCCGGACCTTGCTGCCTGCTGCCTGCCGGCTGGTGTTTGTTTTGTCGTTAGCGCACCAGGCTGGCTGGCCGACCCGGCACTCCACTGCTGCGAAAGTTGGGCTGCCAGCCGGCCTGCAGCCCGTGTTTATTTAAACACGCGCACAAACAGGGTGTCCCGAGGGAAGCACCGGCCTGCCGACGACCCGGCCTGAGACTGAGCCTCGCCGCCAGCGAGCATTTCATTAAGTCGAGTACCGGCTAACAGTCTTCCCTTATGTAAACAACAATAGAATGTATATTGCTTGTCATTAAACCTGGAGCAATTGTAATGATAACAAGTAAAAAATTTCAACTGCTGTGTATACACTGTAAGGAAGGCTCCATGCTGTGGCCGAGCGGTTCTAGGCGCTTCAGTCCGGAACCGCGCTGCTGCTACGGTCGCAGGTTCGAATCCTGCCTCGGGCATGGATGTATGTGATGCCCTTAGGTTAGTTAGGATTAAGTAGTTCTAAGTCTAGGGGACTCAGATGTTAAGTCCCATAGTACTTAGAGTCATTTGAACCATTTGAAAGCAACATCATAAAATTTTGAGGGGAAATGTCGTGTGACTAGGGCCTCCCGTCTGGTAGACCGTTCGCCGGGTGCAAGTCTTTTGATTTGACGCCACTTTGGCGACTTGCGCCTCGATGGGGATGAAATGATGATGATTAGGACAACACAACACACAGTCGCTGAGCGGAGAATATCTTCGACCCAGACGGGAATCGAACCCGGGCCCGTAGGACTGACATTCTGCCGCGCTGAACACTCAGCTTCTGGGGGCGGACATTTTGTAGGAGATTTTTGGATATACTGCGTCCAAAATTTAGTGTCCGGAGCTGCCTCCTTTGGCAGGGAAAACGACTCTAACTCGGTTGGACGCAGCGTCGATGTGAGCTTGGACGACATGTACGGGTACGTCTTTCCACACCAGAGTTCACCAATCGTAGCGGATGACGAATGGCGACTTGTCAGTCTGCAACTAATGACTAGATGTTTTCAATTGGTGATAGACCTGAAGGAGGTGATAGGTGGGGCAGTAATGTGCAACCTCTGTATCGAGGACCGTTAAGGCCTCTGTAAGCGACCAACCATTATGTTAAACTTAGCTATGCTTGACAAATATTTTCCCGTTAACAGTGCAGTTTGACGAGTTTGCCAAGCATGTTTTACGTGTATGCGATAAATTTTGATTGACAGAAAGTTTGAAAAGATGGCAGACGTTTTCTGTGTCGACGTTTCGCTGCATATGTTTAGTGAAAACTGGTTTTCTAACGATTTATCTCACTGTGTCGTTGGTTTTCACTACTGTGAAAACTCCGATCAAGTATAGAAATAAAATGGCACTGACAGATAACCAGATTGGTAGAGGTATCGTATCTTTGTCAGCCTACACGCATGAAGAGGCTGTGAACAAAATCAATATTAATCTACACATACATTGACATACAAGAGGAGTGGAATGAAATAAATGAAATTGAAGTTCTCCGGTTCTTCTGCGGGACGATGTGGGTTATTATGTTCCCACGTTACGGTATTTTAAGTACCTCTCATTAAAAGACCAAATAGAAGATAATAAATTTTCGCATACTTGTCTCTTCTTCTTCAGTGTGAGGGTGAAGTAAAGCTTAACAAGTTTTTTAACGTTTTACTGTCTAGCCGCAGAAAGTCGATGTAAACCTCAGGTTACCAGTTGTATATTTCTCATTTTAAATCATTCCCTGTACCGCGCCTTACTTCCTTCTTCTTCAAACAAAGTGCCAGAGGCACTGTAAGAAATGCATTATCTGCTTGAAAAGTTTTATAAAGTTTCATTATTCATTCGAAGAAGCCTGATGTAATCATCCGGTTCTGAGAGTAATATTTCCTTTAGCACATTTTCACGGGTAAATGTCTCATTTTAATTCATTCCCTGGATCAGAGTCTTATTTCTTCTTCTTCTTCTTCTGTAAACACAGTGCCGAAGTCAATGCCAGGACTGCTTTGTCTGCATTTGGGGCCGTCCTTCCCACTCTCAAAATACACACAAAAACGAAAAGCGCATGCTTCAAAGTGAGGTTAAACTGACAAATATAGTTTGAACGTGTATGGCCTTGCATAGCAAATCCGTGGCTAGGTAAGATCGATTTTGTCAAACACGGACAGCATGGGCAAATGTGCTTCTTGTTTTAACTTGTTAGAAGATAACGCCATAGAGAATGTGAAGACAGGTGACATCCACCAGTCACGTCTGAAATGTAGCAGCCGTAAGAACCAGAGGTGACCGTGTTGTGCACGCCAAGACACCCCACACCGTCACTCCAAGGGATGGGCCCGTACAACGAAAACAAATGCGAGCTGGCATCGTTCGTTGCCCTCGAAGCCTCCATAGTGCTAATGTACGCAAAACTTGGGCTGTTCGTCTGTATCCAACAAACAACTGAGGGCATGGGCTACAAGTGCCAAGTACTACGCTGAGATGACGATCCGCATCAAACCAGTCGGAAACTGGCGCCCAAAAACAAAATGTTCTGGAACTACACCGAGCTTATATTCCGTCTTCAAGGGGTTGTCTTCGAAGAGACGGGGGCCCTGTCTTCCCTCATTTCTTATCGTATAACAGTAGTACCACACATAGGTGACCCATTGGTGTCGGGAATCTGTGACAATCAACAACAAAGTATATGCCGAAATCTCAGATTGCCAAAAGAGATGGTGAACTGAACAGATGATGCAATAGTATTGTGGAGGAGCATAGTCTGAATAACAAATAAATAATCGAAAGGATCAGATCTTATTTACGAATTTTAAGCACTTCAGTCTTACTCATCTACTGTACAGTTCGCTTCTTCAGCCATGATGACTGGTAACGAAATATTATGTATGAAATTTAAAGGCGTTGGTAATGGGAAGAATAATGAAAACAATAGCATCCCAAGATTTAGCGAAAGCTCCCGGTACGACAGTGGAGATTGGCGTACGGGGATTTGAATTATTTTCCTCCAGAATGCGACCCTAGGGTGTTACCTGATATGCTACCGTACTACATTATCTTCCAGTAATGTGGAAGGTCATCATCGTTAAAAAAATCTATACAATATTTTTAACGAATTGTCGTGTCCCTCGGCGCCGTTCAAATGGCTCTGAGCACTATGGGACTTACCAGTCCCCTACACTTAGAACTACTTAACCTAACTAACCTAAGGACATCACACACATCCATGCCCGAGGCAGGATTCCAACCTGTGACCGTAGCGGTCGCGCGGTTCCAGACTGAAGCGCCTAGAACCACTCAGCCACAGCGGCCGGCGCGTCGTTCAATAATTCAATCAGAGAAAGAATTCTGCAGCCATATTTCAGATAGTACCCATATGACAACACAAGTATTAAACAGAGGGAACGGATGCTATCAAAGTTTTTAGTAGAGAAAAATATATATTCATTATCATTATCATTATTATTATTATTATCATTATTATTATTATCATGTGGCGTAAGAGAACACAAAAATACACAAAGATTTTGCAGGTGACTGTTTAAATTTGAGAACTGGGTATCAGCCTTAGGTGACACATCATGCAAGGCTTTTAGACGAACTTCCTTAGCGTTAAGCGGGAGGTTCTCCGCAATATGTCGTATTGTCTGTTCCTCTGCACCACAGTAACTCGCAGAACTTTCACAATAATGCCACTTATTCAAAATGTGGCCACATCTCACTTGTTCCGTTCACAGTCTCGACCATTCCTGACGGGGAAGATCAAACCCTGCAAACGTTGTTGTTGTGTTTTGAATTATTTGGGCGTTCTGGTGTAGGTGCTCATTCCAGCGATGTTCCCACTTTTAGGTGACCCCAAGACCTGCGTGACTTCAGAGATATAAAGTGTGGATTCTGGAAAGCGCTACTTAGAAATGAAAATGTATGCTAATCTGTGTTTTTAACAATATATACACTGCCAGTTTTTCTTCTAAGGCCCAGAAGAGCAATATTGGACAGAATAGGCAACCACTTAATGGGAGTAGATTAGACAGTGTCACTGCCAATGTTGTCCCTCCGGACTCTCTTCACGACTGTACCGAATTGTATAATCTGAAATGGGGCCACTTCCGTCGCCACTTCTCAACTGGGCATCACTTATAAGTAAGAATGCAGGCTTTCTCCGCGAATCTCGATGGTAAAATCTTCTCGGGTTGACAGTTCAGAAATGGCTCTGAGCACTATGGGACTTAACTGCTGAGGTCATCAGTCCCCTAGAACTTAGAACTACTTAAACCTAACTAACCTCAGGACATCACACACATCCATACCCGAGGCAGGATTCGAACCTGCGAGCGTAGCTGTCGCGCGGTTCCAGACTGTCACGCCTAGAACCGCTCGGCCACTCCGACCGACTCGGGTTGAGAACTGAGTCAATGTGTCTTCTCCGACAACGTTTCAGCAAGTTTCTTACTTGCCATTTTCAAGCGAAGTGTGAAGATGGCAAGTAAGAAACTTGTTGAAATATTGGCAGAGAACTACACATAGACTAGTCTGTAAACCCGAGAAGATTCTATCATCTCTCATAAGATTTCGGGTTATTGCATGACAGTATGCTAACACAGTCCCACGTGAACTACGTGGTTGTTTGAGCCACAGTGTCCTCCATGCCGCTAGACATAGCACCTAGAGGTCCCCTTTTCAGACTGCTGTAGGTGCACTTGAATGTTAGGTGATCCAAAACACAGCTGATACTGATACTCAGCACACAGTCATGACATGACTACAGGGCCCTGATGCAAATTTCTTCTACGCACGTTTCGATGCTTTATTGTACCGATGAAGCAAATGAAAGGAAAATATGATGAATATATGTTTTTCTTTTCTTCAGTCGGCAGTAATACCAGAGAATGGCGCAGCTAATGTTTCTTCTTTCAACAAAAAACAAAGGAAGATTAGTGTCTGACGGTACGTCGATGACGAGGCAGCTAGAAACTTACTTCAGTCATGGATTGGAGGAGGAAATCGGCTGTGGGCTTTGAAAGGAACCGTCATGACATATTTTGTCTTACGCAGTTTATGAAAATCAGTAATAGAAAACTACTGGACAGTTGAACATGATCACATTTTTGGGCTGTAGGTCATACTGAAAAATGTATTGACAGTTGAATGTGAGGTGTGGTACCATAAAAAAAAACACTTAGGCAAAAATTACTAAGGGGCGTAATGTTAAAATTTTATGAAGTTATGACAGTTCCCTGTGGTCTCTAAGGAAGTGAAAAATGTACTGTTACCTTTAAAACACATAGTCGACTCCACGCAGTCGAGAAGAGATTTTTGAGAACCGTCTAGTAAGTGGAAGAGACAGGTTAAAAATATGAGATCTTCCAGAACATAGCAGTACAGAAAAGAACTGAAAGAACGGAGAGAAAGGATAGGAGATGACTGTATTGCAGAACAAGTGCTACAGTAGAATCCTAAAGGGAGAAGAGACAGATGATGGGTGAATCAAGAAGTTTTAACGGACCTATTGGTCTAACGCTTGAGGGAGAAGAAAAAGAGGAAATCAAGAAAAATCTAAATTCAGATGGTTGTAGAGTGATCTGAATCTATCACTGCGCCATCCAGTCGGTTTATTTCAAGGCAGTTGTCTCTACTCGCCCTATGAATATATCGTTAATTAACGATGTACAGCTTTAGTTAGCTAAAGACGCACAGCGATGCTTGCTGGACTGACCTTCACTCGGCAGTTGCTTCTGGTCACTGGAAAGCGACCAGAAGCAGTGTGACTGCCGTGAGGGGAAGATTGCCGTGGCTGATAGCGAACAGTGGTCTCCGCAACAGGGACCGCCCCCCGGCCAGTCATGATTCGTGCGTGACGGCAGACGGCAGCTCGCTGCTACCCGCGGGGCAACTTCCCGCCGTGCCGTCTCTGAGCAGCAATAGCCACGGCAGTGGACGCATCACGCTCTCACCACCTGCCACATTTAAAGTCGATTCTACACCAGCTACTTTCTGGCCAAGTCGGCTTTTCGTCCTAGGTGCACTTAAGGCGCTTGCATGAAAATCAGCCGCCGACCACGTCCTTCGTGGATCAGTGACGTCAACGATCAGCTGACTGTGTCGAATGTGGAGTTCTAAAATACTGGGAATGCTGCAGACTGTGCACGGGAACAGGCTTCGTCTGCTAACACAAGTAGTGAAGCTCCTCTTGCCGAACTCAATCCTTTCGTAGTAATGGATTTTGTCCTTTCAGACTTATAAATTTCCAAATTGTTATTTTATTACACTACCAGTTTCGACGATATATTATGCCGTCTTCGGGAGCCCCGACCGACGATTCCCGTCTTCGGTCCAGTCGAAATAGGGGCCAGCATTCACTGACTGGCAACTAGATTTTTGAGACACCGATCATTTCAAACATCAGCTGCTGACAGGTCTCCTCCGGACCGAGTACACCTGCCGGATTAACGACGAAGGTCAGCTCGATTAGATCGGTACTGAACTGATACCCACGTTCCGCCACAGTTGCACGTTTCACAAACACTTCGAATACGATCTCACACCTTCACGAGGGCAACAATACATACGTGGGGTTGTAAGTAGGCTGTTTAGGTTTTTATGTTGGTAACGCCACGTAGCGCTCTGTATGAAAATCACTGACTGCTGTGTGCAATCTGCGGCTGGTTGGACTCATTGTTTGAATAATCGCTTGTGTAGTGTTGGGCAGTTCGATGTGAACAGCGCTTAGCGTTGTGCAGTTGGAGGTGAGCCGTCAGCAGAGGTGGATGTGGAGACAGAGATCCCAGAGTTTTGAGCGGACTAACGTGTGTCCGTCAGAAAAAGTATGAACTTTATGCTATTTTAAGCTGTCAAAACCGTATTTACATACTGCCTGAAGTATTTACTCCAACAAATGTATTCAACACCTCCAAATCCTTCAAAAAAGTTTTCTGTAATAATGTTGTTAGGACGTATATTCTCTGGACTTTGTGAGAACGTTTTCTCTTTTGCTGTACGATCCATGCACCTAATAGATTACGACGCCATATTTGTTTATACAATATGATAGTGTTCATGTGATGTGTTACGACTGTGAAAGGATCCTGTGACCACTGGAGGTACTTTATCTTACTTAATTTATGTCTACTGCTAGATACAAGTTCAATTTTTGTCAAAACAGACCAAGTTCTGAAATACTGTTTTGTTTTCTCCACTAGACAGTGTCACAACTTCCTCCAAAGAAATCGTAACACAACACAAACACACAAATGCCATATTAACTGATGTATATCCACCTGATGATGGAGGTTTAAACCTTCGAAACGCGTCGTGGAAACAAATAAACAGTGACTGGTAACAGTAAACTTATTGTTTCATTTAATGTCAATAACAGTCACGGTAAAGCGTAACCTAAAAATGTTCGCATTTAAAGAAAAAGGAAATTTGTTTAATTGGATGTCACACACACACACACACACACACACACACACACACACACACATATATATATATATATAATGACTTTTGAACGCTATTAAGGTATATAAATTGTTATAAACTGTTTGTTCTCCATCAAAATCTTTCATTTGCTAACTATGTCTATCTGTAGTTAGTTCCTTCAGTAGTTATAATGTTTTATGTAGCTGGCAGTATTGGCGCTCGCTGTATTGCAGTAGTTCGAGTAACGAAGATTTTTGTGGGGTAAGTGATTCATGAAAGGTATAGGTTATTGTTAGTCAGGGCCATTCTTTTGTAGGGATTTTTGAAAGTCAGATTGCGTTGCGCTAAAAAGTATTGTGTGTCAGTTTATTGATGACCAGAATAAGTAAAGAGAGAACTGTCTGAGTAAGTTCAGTTTTACTCAGCTGTCTCTGTATCGAATAACGTATAAGTTTACCAGCACAGTAATTCGTAATTTTTCTAAGGGGACGTTTCAGGGTACACAAACTCGGTCCAGAAGCGGAAGTGTTGGCAATAGGAAGGGCAAGTGCCAAATCCAGATTAACATGCCGATTCTACAAAGATAAGGCCAAGAGAAAGAAGAAGGAGACGATCCTGAGAAAAAAAATCAAGAGGCGTGCCCAGAAGATCTGTATTACAAAGTGGTATCAGTAGGGGTAACTGCAGCAACTAAACCAAATGGTAAAGGTGACTCCCGACAGAGATGGCGGATGACACCGACAAGTGGCTGAAGATGACATCAAACTGTTTTCTGGTAGGAGGCTACCTCGACTAGAACGACAGTAAAACTGACGCTTATGATCATGTAAATTATCTGAGAAATAATACGCGTTTTGAGAGCAAACGCGCAGTCCAATGCGGCAGCCGCCGCGCCTCCACGGCTGCAGGTACAGTGGGTAGCGTTTAGCCAGCGAGTGCCTGTGCCGGCAGCGCCCAATGGGCGCAGGTGGTCGCGCAAGCACTGTCATAAGCCCTGAGGAGCGGCCCCCGGAGCGCCGCCGTTACGCGCTATTTTGTACAGCAAACAACCGCCACCAGTTGGCTCGTATTTCGCCGCGGCGTGCTTCATTACGGCCGCGGGACGGCGTACAAACCAGCCCGCCGGCTCGTTACGCGACGGCAGCCGGCAGTTAGGGGTCGAAACGGCCTGTGAGCGACGCTGTTTGCCGCACTCCACCCCACCCTGCTCCCGCCCAGTCACGGCCCTCACAACTCAGCTTGCGCTCCTGGCGGCCTGCTGATTACATCTCAGGCTCAGCCTCCTCTGACGGAAACGTTAATACTGCCGGTATTTGACTGACGACTGTTGTTCCGACCTTATAAAAGCTGCAGTAACATTTACTCTAGACTAGCGACCCTACCCGGTTTCGCACAGGCAGCATTAAGTGTCTGCGGCCAGACGACTTGGCCGGCCGTAGTGGCCGTGCGGTTCTAGGCGCTACAGTCAGGAGCCGAGCGACCGCTCCGGTCACAGGTTCGAATCCTGCCTCGGGCATGGATATGTGTGATGTTCTTAGGTTAGTTATGTTTAATTAGTTCTAAGTTCTAGGCAACTGATGACCTCAGAAGTTAAGTCGCATAGTGCTCAGAAGCTTCGGAACCAGAGGACTTGAGGGCCGTAGCGTTTTTTTTTTTTTTTTTTTTTTTGTTTGAGAGCCACGAATTAAATTCAGAGAACAACGTTAAGTAAGTAAATAACATCACTTTCATCGAACATTCGTGATGTAAGCAGCGCAAGCCAGTAACGTTTCCCGGGGGCGTTGAAACATCCCCTTAGAAAAAATAATGAATTATTGTGCTGATAAACCTCTTACGTTATTTGATTTTCAAACAGCTGAGCAGAAATGAACGCACTTAGACATTTCGGTCTTTACTTATTCTGATCAACACTAAACTGGCACGCAATATTTTTAGCGCAACGCAATCTGACTTTCAAAAATCCCTACAAAAGAATGGCCCTGACTAACAATAACCTATACCTTTCATGAATCACTTACCTCACAAAAATCTTCGTTACTCGAAATACTGCAATACAGCGTGCGCCAATACTGCCAGCTAAATAAAAGATTCTAACTACTGAAGTCACTAACTACTGATAGGCATAGTTAGCAAATGAAAGATTTTGATAGACAACAATGTATTTACCTTAATAACGTTCAAAAGTCATCATATATATCAGTTCATGATATCCAGTATTACAAATTTACTCTTCCTGATTCACACACGTCCAGATCGTCCCCTCTCAGAATTCTGCCAGCTCTCTCCCTACATCCACGACTGCTGGCGGCTCACCTCCATCTGCTACGCTCTGTTCACATCCAACTGCCCAACACTACAATAGCAAATACTCCAACAATACAAACCAGCCACAGACTGCACACAGCACAGTCAGTGATTTTCATACAGAGCGCTAAGTGGCGTTACCAACATAGAAACCTCAACAGCCTACTTACACCGTGAATGTTAGGTGTTCCACGTTTGGAGTGACATTCCGTGGCAATGATGGGAGCATACTGTGATGTAAGTAACATGTTTACAAACAATGTAAATACTGTATGTGAATCATGAGTATTTGTCTCTCTCTCTCTCTCTCTCTCTCTCTCTCTCTGTGTGTGTGTGTGTGTGTGTGTGTGTGTGTGTGTGTATGTGTGTGTGTGACTGAGTGATTCAATATCTACCTGAGGCTGGCTGTAGTGGCACAAACAAATAAAAAAAATAAGAAAAGACGCGTGATCTACACATTTAGCTCGTGTTAGAGCACTGCGCTTTTAAAGTTTAGCACGCACTATGATGCGATATTGCGACTCATTGCCGCAATTCTTTGTTGTACATTCTTTATAGCAGACTTCTTCGCTTTGCCATGTGCTCTCAAACGAGTGCAGGGAAACTACTGGTTAAAAATATTTGATTATTTCAAACTATAAGTGATACATCATAACCTGATCACGTGGTGGTCATCTTTTTGTTGTTGGCCGTATTTGTTACGATACTTCAAAGTTGAGTAAATCATTGCCCTTTTTTCGAAGAATTTGCAGTGTATTAATAGTACATGTTGCGACTTTTACTGTGAGAGACGCAGAAATTGCTTTCTGAAACTGTCGCATATTTCGAAATGCGTTTCTCAATCATGTATAGGAGTTGTAAGGCGTTCGGTTGTAACGGACCGTACATGGACTTTATACATAATAACAGTACGATACAGTATGAGATCCTCAGAAAATAATAATTGCATTATATCAACAAAAGGCAATTGCAGTTAATCCCATGTATCCGAAAACAAACAAAACAATCTCTACCAATATATGGACAGTGGTATGAAACAAACAAGTTAAAGCGAAACGCATTTTAGAGACGAACCGAGTAGGTGGCGAATGATATCTTAAAACTCCCATTAGCAAGAGAACGGCGAGCTTCAGCGCAGATAGGGATAAGGCCAGAACAATACATTATTACTTTTAGCGTAAATAAGACCGGGACCGAGGGTTAGTGGGTGCACGTCATTAACAGGGCTAGGCCGCGAGCCAGAAAGAAAAATAAAAATGTTGATTCACCTCTAGCGAGATGATGATTGGCTGAAGCCATACTTGGCGACGCAGACGCTACATTGTGGGGAGACTCCCATTATACAAAAGTATTTTGAGACCTAAAATTAAGGCTCTCTCTCTCTCTCCTTCTGTTTCTCATCTCGCGCCGGACCACACAAGTGTGTGGAAATAAGAGAAGGCATTGCGAGTTTGCTTTCTGCGAAGTGAGGACGATACGCTTCACATATCGTGGCGACAGATAGCAAAACGGTAGTTAAATATTCCTGCAGGAATTTTTGCGCACGAAGAAATTGTACACGCGCCCCAACCCATAGCGAGTGTGCAATAGCCATTATTTCGACTAGGGAAAGATTAACGTTCTGTGGAATGCAGGAAAGTTGCGACTGAGTGAATTCAATCAAGGCAGATAAGGGAATTAGCGTTTCAGATCCAGCACGGAGATAATGCTGTTGCAGATGCTGCTTGGTAAAGTACCATCACACATTAAGCCACAGTAAATGTTGAGTCTGGATTTTTCTCACTCTAACTTGTGTATGCTTTGACCATTGAATATCAGAAGCTAGTACACTAACCTAACTTCACATTAGAGTATATGAGAGTTTCTTCATGGGTACAAAAAGTAAATTTATTCTCCACCAACTCAGCGTATTGACCAGCTACGACAACATTAATTTAAAAGAACTAATGAGTATTTTTAATATTCATTCTTTTGTGTGATAAAAATTTTCATGTGTAGAGATAACGATTTTAATAATCGTCGTTTCAATATGTCCAAGAATTAAATATTTTGTTACTGATTATCAAAATTAATTGAACATGATTGTTGTTTATCACTTGTCCCCTAAAAGCAACAGTTGATAAATTATGTTTAGAATAAAAAAGGGAATAGCTGTTTTGTCTTTCCAGAATAGACCCCAAACTTTCATTTTTATTAATTCATGCATTCTAGGTACTTGAAAGCAACATTTCTAATGATTTTTGTTATGATCCGCATCTGATACTATATGCCTTACAAGGCCAGCGTCATATTTATTTAGAAGGTCTGTTTGACATCCTGGGCTTGAGAAGACAGTTCAGAGGTTTTGTCCATTTGCGCACTAAATGGTAAGCTAACCTTGCACATATTAGTACACTCACTGTGCAGATACAAAGGTCGGACTTATGACAAAATGGCGACTGGGGGAAGCAGAAGTTGCTTTCTGAAACTGCGGCACATTTCGAAATGCATCACTCAACCACGATAGGAGTTTTTCAAAATATTGTATAATCATCCACAAAATATTTCCCATTCGAGAAGATCGTGGCCATGTCTTTATGATCTTTAACAAGTTTAATCTCTTTGTTTAAAAATCTTAAATCTTTTCCTCTCTTTTTTCCTGAGTGTAAGGTTTGTTGCGTTCCTTTGTTGGTTCCCTACTCGTTATAGTTGAATGTGTTGTTCACAAAAATTTTACAGTAGGTTAAGAGTGGGGAAGATGAAGTTCCTGACTGAGAATGTTTGCTAAGGATTTCTAGCTCCTCCATTCACCTGATGATCAAGGGAAACCTTCTAAAATGCCTCATTTTTCTTTCTTGTTAATTTTCTCGCTATTTTCTTTCTCTATTCCCAGGTGCGGAGAGGGCTCTTTGAGATCCGGGCAATTAATCAGTCACTATTCTATTCAGCAGGTTATAAATCAGTGTGGTAGTGGTGCAGATGGGGAAATCCCAGTTGGAAATAGACGGAGAACCTACCAGTTCCGGCATTCGGCCCACAACCTAGGGAAACCTCCCAAAAATTTTGAACAGAACTAGGCAATTGGAACCAAATTAATGTATTTCTGGAAAATCGTTCTTCATTGTGGACGTTGTCCCAGGCAAACGTTGAAATGTTAGTAGTTCATCTGTTAGGGTGACACAGAGCTTAACACAGTTCTTTTTATTTGTAGTTCTATGTGGGCATGAGGGGATGCTTTTGTCACTACATAGATTTTGAGATGATTAGCTTTTGTCGAAACTAAATAAATGCACAACTGAGAAGACGAGTCGTTAATGTAGACGTGGAAGTAGAGAAGAAAGGGGTGAGCTTAGGATGGCTGGTCTATCAACTGCATCAGATTCGCTGACGACACGGTATTCCTTGGAAATGAAACAACATGTCTTCAACGAACACTGAAAGATGAAATGTCGTGTGGTGAGGGCCTCCAGGCAGGTAGACCCGGTTGCCTGGTGCAAGTCTTTGGAGGTGACGCCACTTCGGCGGCTTGCACGTCGATGAGGATGAAATGATGATGATGAAGACGGCGCAAACACCCAGTCCCTGGCTGAAGAAAATATCCAACCCAGCCGGGAATCGAACCCCCGCCCCCCTTCCCCCGCATGACAAGCCGGCGCGCTGCCACAATTTTCTTTTTTTAAATTTCATTTTTTTCTTTATTGTTCGTTGAATTTGTACGGAGTGGACGTCCGATTACACTCATTTAGGTTCTTCGTTGACCCATTCACTAATTCTTTTTTGTTACAGAAGGTAGGTAACCCTCTGAATGAACACACTGAGCTACCACTCAGCTATGGTGGCAGACTTCGAAGATCACTGACCAGACTTGAAAACAACATTCCAAGAGTATGGAGTAAAAATGAGCCCACAGAAAACTAAGGTGATGAGAGTGCATGAGACAGAAGTATGTGAGAGAAAACGATATGTCAAGTTGAGCAGGTTACAATGTACATATACTTGGGGATCATGGTAACTGATAGCTGGACGAGCATGTTTACTGAAAAGGAACGCTTATTATGCGGCAAACTGAGACTGGAGTTAAGGAAAAGGATAGTTAAACGATTGTTGTGGAGTGTTTTTCCCAATGACGTTGAGAGCTGGACATTGAAGAAGAGAGAGAACGACACACAACTCAACCATTCGAACTTTGGAATTGGAGAAGAATAGTGAAAATTAAATGTGTAAAAATGATAACTGCGAAGTAGTAGGAATGTCAAACGATGTAGGTTCTCTTCTAAAGCAGATTGGGTTGGACATATGCTGAGGCACTTGGAGGAAAAGGAACTCTGACAACAGTTACAGAATATACAGTGGAAGGACAGAAAAAATAAGGACAGAAGAAATCAAGAAGAAAGTGAAAAGAGGAAGACAGCTTTCAATGAAGCAGCTGGAGACAAGTGGTGTCCGGGACTTCCCAACACGCAGAACAACCATGAAAATGAACTGAGATGGGAAGTTAAACGATAAATTTTTAAGTACAGATACAGCTCTCCTTTGCCGTTCCTCTCCTCGTGCCCGTGTATCCGAGGGGCTGTATGAGTCTCCCTCGCAGAGACTTACACCCAGCACAGGCGCCTCTCTGCCTCTTCCCAGCGTCACATCCGTGTGAGCCGGCGCGATGCTGCTGCCGCCGTGTGCCAGTTTGCCAGTTCCCGCGCCTCCGCAGCCGACAATGGGAGACGTGAGAGCGCGTACCTTACCAGCCGCCAGCTGTCGCAGGGACGCCCATTCACTGTGCTTCGCCGCCTGATAACTGTAACGTGTGTGGCTCCGCGTCAGTCTACTGTCACTGCCGTCGCTGTTGAGTACAAGGGCTCTGGGAGCGCTGATCCGTCACACAGCCGCCTCAGCTGACACCCGTTCGCCACGTAATTGGTCGCTTCAGAGTTATGGTGTCTATAACCCCCGTATCACGCAGCAGATCTCGTAAAGCGGCCGCGACTGTAAAATCGGAGAAAATCATTTGGACGTTCCGCGACAGTCGTTATTCCCATGCACTAATTGGGAAAGGAATACGAAGGGGATAAAGCTTCAGAGGTATCGAAGTACCCTCCGCCACACTCTAAAAGATAGCTTCTACACGTGCATCTGCAGGATGGTTACAATTAAGCTTTCTCTACTTGAGAAGGCGCCCACGAAAAACGTGTGAAACCTTGTGGAAATATTTGTAAGGAAATGCGGAAAGGAAATAACGAATAAACCGTTGAGAGAAACACGTTTAAATTTCCGCATGAGGGGGTAACATTAGTCAACTGCGTACCATGTTTACGTTACAGGTCACAAACTCACAAACGTTGCTAAATGCGACGACCATATGCACCAGCGACAGCCTGGAACTGCACTGAAGATAACATTTGACAATCTTTCGCAACGCTTTTCGAACGGTGAACCATCGAATGTTCAGCCGTCGTGACAGAGCTGGTGCACTGCCTTCAGATGACACATTGCGTCCAGCACTCTCAGCCATGGCAACAGTCACTTTCTGAAGAATTTGTCGCGCAAATGGTCATCGGCCTCTCTCAGGAGCAATTCCGAAATCGCCAGTTAGTTCGAATTTCCGAATACCGTTATTCAACCCCGGAGCGGAAAGAAGACCTCTCCGTATTCCTTTAATGCACCGGTAATCGCGAAGAGCTGGAGCGCTATTGCTGTAGTTTTGCTAAAACAGTTTACCGAGTAAAGCCCTCCGCACCTTGTACAGATGCATGTCGACCGTCTCCAATGCGCACTGAAGCTCGTGTTTCAATCCTACTTCGTCGTACCAGTACCGACGCCTAACGGCAAGTCATGACACTAACACATCTAATACCGCAAATGTTACAGCGCACTGTCTGTGACCATCATTCCTACACAGTTTGATATCCATACGGTAAATACTTTTTCATCTACACTAACCAAAGCAACGAAAGTTTAATTACAACCGGCCTGTACATCAATACTCTGGGGAACACTGTAAAGTGCATAGCAGAAGATACTTCCTGTCATAGTGTGACGTAACACAGTTTCGGCTACTACAGAGAACTGTTTGAAATTATCCATCTCTTCCCATGCAGATCCTCTTACCACTATTTTTATTACGTCGCTTTCTTTTCTGTTTGGTTCATATTTTGCATTTTGCAATTGATTTTAACTAACTTCTGTATGAGCCTGAGACTTGAAATTTTGAACATAGTTCAAAACAGGACGACAATGCAATATTAACATCGTTCCTTGTCTGTTGTACGGCGAAGGGTACATTTTTTTTACCGCCCTCATTTCCCGATGAGTTAAGAATTTGAAATTTTAAACATCTCAGGACTGTATGACAACTCGCTGTCTTGCCTGGCATGTAGCGGACAGTTGTTTGTGTACCACTGCTGTTTCCCCCTCCTCCTGCTCCTGTCCCGGATGTTTCGCAGGCACGGTTGCTGGTAAGCCTCTGAGTAACCTCGAATCACTCTTTTAACTTCGCGGTCTCTTTGCAAGATGCACGAAGGAGAAACCAATATATTGGCCGAGTAAAGTGAAGGGAAACTGAGACAAATCTGAACTTTACCGCATGTTCTTTTGTAAACTGAAAAATTTTGAAATCGATTAAAATTTCTTGTAAAAAGGCAAAAAACAGGAAATAAATATTTAAACAGAAACGAATTGTTAATATAACGTTTTTAAACTGGACTAAAAAGTAAGGAATAATTTCTCGCACCCCATATAGTTTCCTAACCCCATACAGATGGACCTGAAAATCTGTCACTGTGTATTTTTATATCTATGAAAATGAGTGTAAGATTTAAAACGATAATACGTACATAATACACTACATAATTGAAACATGAATATTTCACCTCCTTACTTCACACTACTTCCTAATTCAAGCGTCAGTAGTTCACCATCTTATTATTATCTGTTACATGCGCCTCATATTTTTCGTTTTAAATCTTACAACTTCTTTTCATAGCTATTAAAAATTCAGAATGACAAATGTTAAGGACTATCCATATGGGGCTAAAAGATATTGTCTTATATTTCGTACCCCGATTGAAAAACGTGATACGTTAAAAATTCATTTCAAGTTAAATAATTATTATATATATGTTTACTTTACTCTCTTACTTCATGTAATTCAAGTTTTCGTATTCGATACCACTTTTAGAAACTATTCACCGGCGTTACTAACATTCATTGGAAGTGAGAACTGTCTCTTATCAACAGAGAGGGTTTTGAGGGGATAACTCGCGTGAGCCAATCCTGCAAAGTATGAGATGAGAGTGGTGCTCGACCTACTTTTAAACACATCGTTTAAAAGCCATTCTTAGCAACTCACATGTCACGGTCGATGCACAAGATCGAAATGATTCGATACAGGTCATAATTTTCATCCGAAAGGCGATATTTGAAGTAATATTAATTAACTCAAAGATCGATAACTTACGAGATACTCTGCACTGGAAAAATCCAATTCCAGATTTGTAGCCTACGATTAAAATGCAGTCTGTCGACATGTGTTGCAAACACATTCTGTTTAGTTTTCATTTTTACATTTTTGAAGTGATTTTAGTTTTTGTATGATTTTATTCCTTCTACCGCCGGATCGTCTTGATTCAATAAACATATTATAAAAATAAGTTGCTTGCGAACAGAAGCAGCAATCTCTGAGCGTCGCAAAATTCTATTTTTATCCACTGAATCATACTGAATATTCGCGTACAATGTCACTGGGCATTTGATTCGTTAGGCATTTCGTAATTCTGACGTACGGCTTGGTAGACGCCATGTGAATGACGGGACAAGTCAGAGTAACCGGAGCAACAGCTGAGATGATTTGATTCTATTTAAATAGTATGGTGGCAACACTGATGACGCCAAACTAAAATGGGGCGATGTGTTTAAAAACAGTGCTGAATAAACAAAGATCGTGCAATGTTTTTTTTAAAAAAAATTTGTTTTGTTTTCAACTATTTCAAATCGTCTCACATATCAGAAATAATGGAACTTCAGCCCCTACAAAAATAATCAAGAGAGGTATGAATAAATCCGCGGGAGCTGTGGATATGGAACCTAGTGATGACAGGTGTGTGTGTTTGGAGCGTGTGGACGCTCATAGCCTATGTTATCAGCACCGTGTTGACAGGTGTCCTTTTATGCCAAGAGAATGATACTTAGTGTATTGTCACAAACCTGCTTTTACTTGTGACACTTATTTTATGCAACATCCTAATATTGTATTTCTTTGACTTGACACATTCAAGTTTAATTATGATCTGAATTATATGTAGACCTATTACGTTATATAATGGCTGATCACAAGGTGTCACGCCTTTGTTAATCGGACCACGCTTTCGAAAATCTGGTCACAAGCCACATGTGCCGAAGGCCACCTTCTCTCCGAGTAATGATGACATATTGACCCTGTTTATCCGTGAGGTCTGTGTTGAAAATTCTTAACTTTATTTTTATCCATATTTTGCTGCTTAAAACGTGACTGTATTCAAAACATTGGAGGTATGTATTAAACAACACCTTCAGTCACAACTTTTCTGTGTATTATTAACTGCACGATGCATTTCGCACCCTGTGGGTCTATCGTCAAGTGTAATTTGTCTTAATGCATGTTCTATTTCTTCTACTGAATGAGGTGAAATGTATATTTCTGTCACGAATTTTTCGGCGTTCGATTTACGAAATTCATAACCTAACATTACACCTTTTCGTGACAGGAATATGCATTTCACCTCATTCGGGAAAAGGAATAAAACATGTGTTAAGACGAATTACACCTGATGATGGACCCTCAGGATCCGAAATGCATCGTGTAGTTGATGAAACATGGAAAAGTTGTGACTGAAGGCGTTGTTTAATTCATACCTCCAATCTTCTTAACTTTATGTCAGTGGAACGGTTCTGAGTGGAGTTTAATTTTATCTTTTTTGGCTTGATCATTCTATCGTGTCATCCTTGTAACACCAATATATGTTCCATGAAGCTACCAAGTTGAAGCAGTACTTGCTCTGAATTTGCATATATTGACTTTTGTGAAGAGGCGGATATTAATTTTAAGACAGGAACAAAATAATAATTTTTCTTGTACACTGGAGCCTGAATATATGTTTAGTGAATTATTTACGAATATGAGGACAACTTTAAGAGCCAAGAATACGATTTATTATTTTTGAACGTTATACAGAAGTTATTTGCCACTCAGCAGCGATTTAAAGACTGCTGTTGACGACAGAGGTATTATGTTCTGCCCAGCACTAACGGAAAATTCAATTGATATTATTAGAAGTTTATCACAGTCGTCGCCCCTGCTCGACGTATTCTTTTAGCACAGTATAGAAACCCGAATTGTAGATTTAAAAATGGAAGTTATTATCAGTCGTTACACAGCAGAGAATATAGAACTCTGATAGGGTTTTTTTGCTGTCTGAATTGTTTTGTGATATTCAACAAACTTGGAGGAGATAGCATATAATAAGTAGAAAACAAGACGATAACACCACTGTAGTTAGATCTAAGTATCACGTATTGGCGTTTCTTCCCACTCCATTTGCGTAAGAAAACAACACCAACTTAAATGCGCCTGCGCGGACGGTAATTAGCCTCACATTGCATCGCGCTCGCTACTAGACTGATACAGTCATGGTAGACGGTGTACTTTCCCGCGCTATTTGGCGTCTGTCTTCAAGTGTGTGTCGGTACGTTCAGGTTTTTCAACATTCCCGAGACGCTCTCTAGTGGTTCAGACTAACCTGTTACCATTCGCTCCGCCCTTCTTCTTATACAGGGTGTATCATAATTAACGGTGTACACGCATGCAGCTGGAAGTTCACGGCACTAGGTGCAAAAAGTGCAGTAAACAGGGGCTCTAAAATGGATTCCTTAAGAACTAAGAGCAGTTGTTCATCTTCGCTAGTGTGAAACACATCTCTTCTACTGAACAACTGCTCATAGCTCTTAAGGTTGTGAGGGGTCCACTTGTACGTGGAGACCGATTTTGTAATACACCTCATGAAAAATGACATTAAATGGTTATCACATCTAGAAGGAATTGTGTCTTTGAGACCACTGAACCAAAGATGTTGCCTGTGTGGCAGAATCGATTGCAAGTAGGAGCGTGCAGAGCGCAGGAGCAGTTGCCGTTGCATCCTGTTAAAGGTAGGATGTAAGACTTTAAGCTAGTGGCTAGCTGTGAGAATTTAGCTGTTGGCCTATGGACACAGAATAATACAGTTTTGTAAGGTAATGAAATTTTATTTGTTTAGTTTTAAGTATGCAGCAAAGCAATTTCGATTTTGCTAATCCTAACAGTACCGTCCCTTAAATGTAGGAACCAAGAATGTGCCATCAGATTTCATATATAGGTTGATTAGGTATACCCGATTTTTAATATTTTGTGTGTTTTGTAATCCTGATACAGAGAAGTTAAATTTTGGAATCTGTTTGCTAAACGATGTTAGACTGTTTGCCATGTAACGATCCAAGTGAGTAATTACGTCAGTAAGTGAGAAGTGTAGAACAATTGAGAAGTTCACTGATTTTGAAGTTAACGTAAAATGTTTCACATCAGTTTTTGTGAAGGAGAAACTTCATTTTGAATACAAATTTCTAACTGAGCCATTCGATCTGAGCATATCCCCTTATCAGTACCTCATCCTCTTCCACATATTATTTATTTAAATACCATGAATATTTTTTAAAAGATATAATTTTTCAGAGTCCAAAAAATTAATCTGCCAAAACAAGAAAAGTATTAATGTTGGTAACAGCTTTAATTTGGACAGCATTGTAGAGCGCTGAGCAAATGTCCAAATTTATCACTGAACGTTTGCAAGGTTATTCATTTATCAACTAATCTACTGACATTGTTTGTATGAAGCTATTTTACGGCCGGCATTGCACTTCGCTGAGCCTAGATTGAATATTTTGTATGCCTAGTGTGGAGAGAACAGATATCAAAATTACATCCGTTGCTGCTCAAGTGCTAAGAAAAATGTATTTCATTGTTCATTTGCATAGGGAATTTTATCAGTTTATTGCACAGGGCGATAGAACTCGATGCTCACGAGATTGAGTAAATTTCAGAGGGATTGATTTCATTATAGGCATTACATACTAGTTTTCCAGATTAAGTTGTTTAATTTTTCTTTGGATTACAGTAAAACTGATTAAGCATACCATTTGCTCAACAACACATTACACAGTAACCTTCCGTAAGACCCGAATATCACGCATTGAATATCCAATAACAAACACAAATAATAATATTTTTCATACAGTGCAGGCTTTCACGGCCGGAATAGTCTTCAGTTAAAACTTCCGGGCTGAGAGGCCGTGGTCGATGTATAAAATTTCCACCTGACGTTTCGGCAGTAGCCGGACGACCTCGGAAGATGTCTCCCGCAGCTGGAGACGAAACGTCAGGTGGAAATTTTATACATCGACCACGGCCTCTCAGCCCGGAAGTTTTAACTGAAGAAGAATAATATTTTTATAAAAAACGTTATAAGGTATACTTCTCAGAGCGCATATTTACTAGAAAACTTTTTCTTTCTTGGTCCATACTACCTCCCTCCAAAATATGGTAAGTATAGAGCTTGCAGTAGAAGGAATTCGTTTCACAGATCAAAGATGGAGAAGTGTTCATGGCTCTTAAGGTATACATTTTCTAGCCAAGTTTACATTAATTTTTGGTTTCTAGTATCATGTGCTGTCAGCTTTAGGCATTTGTACCATTGATTTGAGCAGTATTACAGTTGGGTCGCATGAGTGTCTCCTTTGTGAACTCACTGATTTTTCCAAGTATCCTATCAATAAATTGAAATCTCCTACATTGTCTAGAAACACAAATTTTTCCAAGAGGAGGCAATGTTTTGAAATTACCACTTTTGATAAAACTGATTCGGTTAGTTTGCTCCAGAAAATAATGAAATAGCCTACTAATTAAACTATAAAATAGATCTAGAAAAAATTACAAAAAAATTAATATATAATTTTGCAGCATGATATGAAACTGCAATTGAAATGTAAAACAGATAAAAGTCGCATCCTCCTCGATATCCATAAAAGTAACCAACTTGAGTAATCTTCCAAGTCGAGGAACAGACAGGGTAAACTTCAAAAAAAGGCTCATTGGGTATGATGTCATCTACAAGACTTCCTTTGCTTGTAAAACACTTGCAAAACGTATCTGAACACATTAATTGATTTATTTCATCACTGCCATGCTGTACCTTTTTTAGAACAATGTGAGAAATCTTTGGAAACCACCCTCAAAGTGTCCCATAGATTCAACGTTTATCGGCCTAGACTGTATCAGTTCAGTCCTCGTCTTCTCAATTTGTCACATTTTGTGCAGCCACACCAAGTCGTTTGTTGAATTTGTGGCTGCACGGCTGCATTTAGGGCCGTATTACACCTCATAGAGTTGAGAAGGCTCCAATTCCTGGAGAGGATCTTTTCGATCCTGAAATGCCAGCCGGCCGGTGTGGCCGAGCGGTTCTAGGCGCTTCAGTCCGCAACCGCGTTGCTGCTACAGTCGCAGGTTCGAATCCTGCCTTGGGCATGGATGTGTGTGATGTCCTTATGTTAGTTAGATTTAAGTAGTTCTATGTCTATGGGACTGATGACATCAAATGTTAAGTCCCATAGTGCTTAGAGCCATTTGAGCCTGGAATACCATATTTTTCTTCGTCTCTTCTAGCGCATAAAATGGCATTTCCTGTTTCGACTGAAGCATTTATTGTCGTCGATTAAGTAAAGACGGCAGTGCCCTTCAGATCTTACTGTAATAGCTTCGCCGTGTAAAACGTCTTTGTCCAGAGACGGACAGTGAAGTGCTACTAAGTTTCCGTTGTGAAGCAAGGGGATGGAGCGTTGTTGAGGACGTTGAGCACAGATGTAGGCGCGTATGTCGTTGTCGTGCTTATGTTGTACCGAAGCTCCGCTTCAGGTTACTGGCTCGGTACAACTCGAAAATGCTGTAAGAGGAAGAGACAAAGAAAGGGTAAGTGACACTATCTCAGAAATGTTCTTTAAAGGTTCGCATCCATTTCGAGTGTAGAAAGGTCCGATACTGTCACCGCGCCTAAGAATCAGGATAATTTCTAGCGCACTGTTAAAAAAATAAAAAAATAAAAAAAAACATATTGTCATTGCTGAGGCCAGAGTATCTCCCGTCGCAAATCCATAATTGCTAGAAACTCTAGAGAGTTCTGTAACAAATAAATAATCTGTATCCCAGTTTAGAAGGTGGCAGCTGCCCTGCTTACGATTGACACTTGGCGATAATTCATTTTCACATCATTTCAAATACACAAATAAGTGCATGGGCTGAGTGATTTCAGTAGCAACTCATTGCTATACACACAGTATGAGTATGCCGTGGCCACTTCTGCAATCAAAATAAGACATTGTCTGTTAGAAATTAAAGTTGAAATAGTCGGAACCACTAGTTAGTGTATCACAGCTCTTTTAGCCGCGTAACCCCTGCTTACTGTCGACGAGTGTAACTTCTCTTCGTGAGTGGCCACAGGATACGCAGAGGCGCGCAATCTGCGTCGCGCGTTTCGTTGGTAGTATAATTTTTAAGTTTAGTGAACTTGGTAGTTCCGGTGTAGTAGCAGTTCAATAGTAGATGTGGTACATGATATGAGTAATGTCCGAGTTTTTTACTAGTGTGAAACTGCAATAAATATAAACCATAAGTTTCGACTATGACCTGCGATTCAGCAACTTTGGTGATCCTCAATAAAAAGAAAAAGGCCACTCACGTCGCTCTTCATCCTCTGAGTGTCATCGAAAAGACGGTGGGAACCTTACAAGCTGGGGTCTACGATTCTGCTTTTCTAGACGTGTAGAGCCTTACTATTCTCAACATTCAAAGTAAGTTGATAATTTCCGCAACGCTTAGAAGTCTCATCAACACGCCAGTTTAAGAGCCTTGCCACACGTCTTTCACTTTAAGCAGGCACAAATGTCATACTACATGAAAAATCAGTTCAGAATGGAAATTATTACCCGAAACTCGTTCTGCAAGAAATTAACAAAAGAAATCGTGACTTTCAGCAGCAAAAGTTATTTTATAACAAAGAAAACGCCTTTTTTTTTACAGTCGCAGGCTTTCATTAACCATTTCTCACGGATAAAGCTATCAGATCAGTAAACCTGTAAGTGAGTTTGTGTCTCTCTGTAGTTGGTAGAGTGTAAGATTGTTGATATTTTTAAAAATGTCGGGAATTCGATATATTGATATCTGGAAAAGTATCGTTTTCGGCTCTTAAAACATCGATAAAAGTTGTCGATATATCGACGGCAAATACATCAACGTACGAGCCAAAAAAAATATCGGCTGCCCATTGCGACTATACTGCCAGTCTCAGAGCTGTATATTTAACTGATTTATTATTAGGTATTTTATATATCAACAAGCTTCAACTTCATGACGTTCAAAGCGTCTAACAGTGTTTGTAATATATCTGTACGAAACTCGTTAGTGGACTAAGCACATCTAAAGATGTCAACCACTCAGCTAAACCGGCATGTGAATTATCTTATAAATATTTAAGCGATTATTATAAAACAAAGCGCAGCGTTGGTACTTCTGTTCGCCATTTGAAAAGTTCACACTTCTATTTAAGTGTTAGAGACATGTGCGGATACTCTCTAATGTCAGTTTAGACGTCGTTCAAAGAGGGAAGCGTGACATAGTTTGACATGTCGACCTCAGACGCACAACACAATTAGATATGGTGGCGTAAACGAATTATCATTCGCCTACAGGTTTGTCGGACGGAGATTTGAAGCTCACTTCACCGGTATCCGAGTACAGCGCCTTGACGACTGCGTTACGTCACTGAAGGTTTCAGTACAGAAAATGGCGTCCTCGGAATTCGTAGTTATTGGACTGATATGGACCACGGCTTTCGCACAGTCGTGTATAGAGACCCACAAGCTGAATGGCGTACTTCGTTATTCGGCCTTATCTACAAAACAGAACGAGACAGAGGACTCGCGCTGGATAGCAAGGCGGTTAAAATATTCGTCTAGCCATCCATATTTAGGTTTCCTATGGTTTCCCTCAATCGCTTGTGGCAAATGCCGGAATAGTTTCCTTGAAAATTCGACTCATATTGTTCCTGACTCTTCCTCAACTCGAGCGTGTCCTCCGTCACTAATGGCCTCGTCGTCGACGGGCCGTCAAACACTAATGTGACTTTTCCTTATTTTACCTACTGAAACTCTTTTGTACTCGTCCTCTCCTCCTCTGGATGCCCCTGGCCCACATAACAGTAACGTAGGGGAGGAGACGGATGGGACAGGAGAGCAGGCAACTGCGTGACTTTTGTGTGGGGCCTGAGGCAGGTAGCGTCCCCGCCTCCCCTGTGGGCCAGCCTGGAGGGCGATTAGGAGGGCCGCGCGCCCTGACTGGCCTTGACTCCACTCTCCCGGAGTGGGCGACGCATTCCAGCGATCCCGGCACCTTGGCCGCGCGCCCGACTCACTCCTGTGGGACGTCTGAGTCTCACGTAACTTGAAACCCCCACAATGGAACACAGTGAATTTTCAGTCCGCAGCGAGAGTACGCGCTGATACGAAACGTCCTGGCAGATTAAAACTGTGTTGATGGTGTTAGAACAGCAACCAGCCAAAAATTTACTTTCAGTTCCTTTATTCAAAGGGCACCGTTACCGGTTTCGAATCGTTGTGATTCATCCTCAGATGGTTTACACGCTTTCTCTATGACATGTCGTGTGTTTTTTACAGATTAATTTTCCTAAAATATAAATAATACTTAATTATAAACACGCTACACACAGATGGCTGCGTTACAGATTTTCGTTGCATGTGACTTACGTGAAACGTCGGTTTGGAGTGTTTGTTTCCATAACATTCGTCCAACAGATGTAAATGTATTCCCACTGCATTCTTGTTGTTGCACACGTAAATTGTTCTCTCTAAACACTTACGATTTGTCACTGAGAAGATTTCTACCACGCACCACATGTTTTGACACATACAAATGGCTTACAAACATATGAGTATCACAGATGCTATGATATATCGTAACATTTGGCGATAATGTCCTATGTTTGGAAAGGATCATGTATTCATTTACGCAGCTGTAATGCCTTTTACACTAGTACAGAGACATTGAATTTTTGAGTTGATATTTTAAAATTAATTATATAGTTTTTTTATATAACTGTACAGGTAAAATAGTATAAAGGAACTTTGAATAAAGGAACTGAAAGTAAATTTTTGGCTGGTTGCTGTCCTAACACCATCAACATCTGTCTTCAAACAACAGCCATGGTCTCCACCATGTCATCACATGACAAAATTGCATTAAAACTGTTTGCCGTTCCAGGACTCCATCGCGCAAAGTTAGGGAATGAGTTACTGACAGACGTAGAGCTTCGAAGACGGGCCATGAGTCGTGTGCTCATGCAATAGAGAACTTGCCTGTGAAAGGCAAAGATCCGGCATACAGTTGTAATCGGCCAGAAAGTTTCAGATCAGCGCACACTCCGCTGTAGAGCGAACATTCATTCTCAAAACTTGGTTTAAGTATGCAGAGATGTGAAACTGTGTATTTCATAAAAACTGCGATATCCCACGACTATAGGCAACACACACAAATACTTGGGCGTTAAAATTTGAGGTCATATGAAGTGCTATGGTCTCCCTCCTTGAGCAGACCTGATTGTTACACTGTAAGGTCAATTTTCACTGTCCACATTCATGCATAGTGTAGTTTTTCCATGCATTGTAAGAATCGATGTTTTTTTTAAGGTACTGGTTTTTTTATGGGTTATCGCTCCAAGGAGAATTTGAGATTCTCATACAACCTTAGCAATATGTCATTACAACCAAGCAAGCAATAAAATAGGAACTAGTACATCACAACCGCACAAAATCCAGTACTATAACACAGCGCTGTAACGGTAAGTTAACTTAACATAGCTAGCTGAGAACGTGAACGTCAAAACTTTCTTCCCGAAGAATGCATTGTGGAATGTTTTGACGTTCCGTTTCGTTCCATGAATTATAGCGTGTACCTAATCTGACAGATCAGTTATGAGGGATACACACAAAAAAATACATTTATAAGTGTTGTTTATGGTTCAGTGCTATATTGTATTTTATACTGATTCACTTACCGCTTTGTGCACTATTAAGCTTCATAAAAGCTGTAGATCTCAATTTCTTGTGGACTTCAGTGGACTTAACAAGGGCCAGTATGTTGCACGGTGGAGGAATTCGAAACGTAAGCCGTCGACGGTTGTCCGACAACATGGTTTTCCATTGCCATGATTCAAAACAGCGATCTGCATCGCTTTGTGTCTATAGAGTGCAGGCAGACTTTCTTTCCTGACTTGAGTATAATCGTATAACTGCAGTAGTAAAATGTACAAACAACAGTTTTATTTGTGTATTTTGCCATTACTATAAATTATTTGGGCGCAGTTTTGTCATCCTTATCGAAAGCTGTTACTGAATTATTGATGTGACTTACTCGTACTTTATCAAAAATGTATACAATAACGTAGTATGCATCTTTATATGTTTTAAAAAATGTCTCACTTTCATTTAGAGCGACATTATCTCTGAGGAATATTGCTTCGTTCTGAACATGATTACTGGTGGCATTACTACTTAGGAATGTTCACCTCCCCATGTTTGTTCTGAAAGTGTGTCAGCACGAACCTTGTCTGTAACGCTTATTTTTAAAATTACTTCGTTATTTTAACAAGATAAACCTCCTTACACGTTTTGTTTGTAACATCTAAAAACGTCACCCGTTTCATCATCAAGGAATATTTGTAAGTAGGCTGTTTAGGTTTTTATATTGGTAACGCCACGTAGCGCTCTATATGAAAATCACTGGCTGTGGTGTGGGCAGTCTGTGGCTGATTGGCACAGTATATTTGTAAGACTTGATGTCATGAACTGATATATATATATATATATATATATATATACGGTTTGAACACTATTGAGGTAAATACATTGTTGTTCTTTATCAAAATCTTTCATTTGCTAACTATGCCTATCAGTAGTTAGTGACTTCAGTAGTACGAGTCTTTTATTTAGCTGGCAGTAGTGGCACTTGCTGTATTGCAGTAGTTCGAATAACGAAGATTTTTGTGAGGTGAGTGATTCATGAAAGGTATAGGTTATTGTAAGTCAGGGCCATTCTTTCGCAGGGATTTTTGAAAGTCAGATTGCGTTGCGCTAAAAATATTGTGTGTCAGTTTAGTGTTGATCAGAATAAGTAAAGAGCGAAATGTCTGAGTACGTTCAGTTCTGCTCAGCTGTTTGAAAATCAAATAACGTAAGGGGTTTACCAGCACAGTAATTTAAGAATTTTGCAATGTCTTTTGGTAGCAACTGACCTGGATAAGAACGACGTGTCGCTGATGCCACGCTATCAGTAAATTTACTCCTTCGTTTTCATACTTGTTCTTACGAAATCATGGATTGACACATTAAGTTTCCAATCGCCTATAAATTTCGGTTCCCTTCCACACTCATTGCAGAAAAACAAGAGAAGTCTTCTCTACTTTCTGACGGTCCCACGTGCAGCGCCCATTTCTATACTCTGTAGTGAAGATATTTCCGGTCGTATAAACTGTTGCCATAAAAGGGTCTTTTATGCAAAGTTTCTACCTGAGCGTAATATCTATAGACAATAGAATACAACTGTACATTGTTGTACAAATTTAAGGTTGTAGCTTGATTCACACTCGTAAACCCCAGAAACGGTTTCTTTCTCTCTGCAGTGATTCACAGTATCTTCGTTCCTCTACGGTACTCCGAAATTAATCATTTAATACACCCTGTTATTACTATGTTCGAACTGACTCTTAAATTACAGCTTCTGAAGAGGTGAGGCGATATCTAACTCCACAATCTGCATCTGATACATGTGAATATATGGAGATGGCAGCAAAAAAGAAAGCACACGACTACTATTAAAGTGAGACGTGTTGCAACCAGATAAGTATGAGAGGAAAGGTAGTAGACAGAGTGTTTGCTAACCAGTTTCAGCGACCAGTGTCACGGGTTGGCCACGAGGTGTAATCAACAGCACGAGAGTTTTGACTTGTTTTTATCTGCGTTATTACTGGATGATATCCTAATTGCCTCTGTCAGTCGCTATAGGCAGTTAAATAATGCAGTTCTCTAAGGGAGGGAACATCTTTCAGCGATATTCCACGTAAAACGTGCCACAAGATATCAACAATTATCATATTAAAGACGCATTGTAATCGAAAGTGCTCCATGCTGACGTATCACTGTTGAAGATGGGTAATCTTTTCTTCGTCGAGTACAGAAACGTAACTACCCATCAGCAACTATTAACATACTTTTATCATAACCGAACGATCTCATAAAGCACTGTTATGTGAGAGTGTAGATGACAACTTTTCTTGTCTTCGTCTGAGGAAAAAAGTGGTACTTTCAGATTCTGCCGTACACAAAACACTCATACGAGGAGCACTGTAGAATTTTTCAACTGATCTGCTCCGTATTAATGAAGTATATTTTTCACTTTTGGGCTCACGTTTGTTTCCAATCAAAATAATTTTATTTTAACCTTTTTATGTCAATTAACGCGACACACGTCTATAATACTTTTTTTTTTTTTTTTTTGGCATGTGAAAATGCCAAATAGCACCGTGTTTGAGCGTATATTTTAAACTACAGGCCTTCTTCTAAATAGAGAGAGCAGAGTCGTTACATGGATTGAAGTAAATAAATACCATATCACTGCCAATCAGATAGTGCTTAATAGCAATTGAAATATTCATACTAAGCTTCTAGTTGGTCAATTGCTTACCAACTTTGTGAAAGAAAACTCTGAGTTGTAACACCTTCGATACCTAACAATATCGGTCTGCATGAAGAGCATATTGTCCATGAATTCATGCTCTATTAAATATTATGAGTCGTTAAGTCACAGCTGTTTGTTGTAAGTCCATTCGTAATATATAAATTATAGTATAGTATCAATTTCACAATTCGTATTTTCTTTCCCTTGAACCCGATAGCTACTTTCTATCCTGCACAAGAGATAGTGCGCCTGCATGGGCGCTTCGTTGAAATGGTTCCTGAAAAGTATAAGCAAGGCACTGTGTTAGTCTCGACTAGTATTTGGTCGTTCGTGACACCACACGAAGCCCGAGTGAAACACTGGCGGTTGCGAGCAACAGGAAGATCGCATTTAGCACACTTTCTCTTCTACTACTCTGAATTAAGAGAGCATTAGTGAGTTTAGTGACAGATGAATGCATCGTGTTTAATGTGTCTGAATAATATTTTAGCCAGCAGTTTCGCTAAATGAGTGATAGCAATAGTGAAGTTATAGCGTCTTTAATAAATCTTCCCAGTCACGCTCTAAATGATACAGTGTCTTTGAGAAAATATTGTGCTTGGCTGAAAGTCCGTGTAATACTCCAAGGTAGGGAAGAAAGAAAACCTGCACAGAAACTTCTGTAAAGGATGGTTACAGGAGGATGTACCTAGAGTTATTAGATACTATAATCATCCAGGTAAACGTCAGATTTGATTCGCCCTCTGACTTAAAGCTTACTGCAATGTATGACTCGAAAAAATTATCAAGATTGGCAGATGTGTCTCCCAAGGAGAAGTTCGAAAACCCTAGGACAATATATTGGAATTCTGTGACATTTTTAGGTTAGAGTCTGATATGAGTGCCATGTTTACGTCAAAATATTTTGGAGCCAAGTCTGAGAATCAAATACAAAGCTTCCTGCATCAAAACGACTTTCACATTGGACTTCCAAAACACTATATATTCTCTGAACTGATTTGATCGATAATGGCGCTATCCTTATTAGTAGAACGATCGTTTCGCGCAACGAAATGAATAAAGACCTTCATAAGGAATGTACAAGGACAAAGTCATCTGTCCCTATTATCCATCATAATCATAGAATAGGATATGTTGACGCACATGAAAGTTCGGAACACAATTTTAGACGACGTTACTGAGGAATTCTGCAAGGAGAACTGCACTGCGGAGTTCCATGGCAGCCAAAACCGTGGTGCGTAAACTATGTCAGATACACATACAGCTGATAAAGCAGCATGTTGCAAGCCGTAGAAACACCTGCAGGATACGCCACTGCTCTGCATTAGATTTAAACTCTCGCCGTGTTTAAATGGTGAGCATCTTTGGAAGTTACTTATCGCGTTGCTTACTATGGTGGGTGAAAGGTATAGTTCTATTACGTAGAGTAATTGGTTTTGTAGATACTGAAATTCTGCGTTGTCTGTAAGTAGTTTCTAAGTGAAAGGATGAAATCCACTGTTTTACCATCGTATCCTGTAACAGCCACACATCGTCACCGCAACGCAGACACAAGAAAACCTCTAAACACGGTCATCACACATTCACGTAAAACATAACATTGCCGCTTTGCAAACAAAAGCTGCTTGACGGGTGTGAATGAGGAAGCTAATGTCAATTTGTGCAATGTTTCATCAGTTAAGTTCGGAGTCAACAATGCTATGACTCTGGATGAGTATTCAAGAATTGTTTAAGAAGTTCTTGTAGCATCAGAGTACTTCGATGCTTTCTAACCACTACACAGTGAAGTCTTTTATTGCCACTGGATCTTCATTTCGAAGACGGTTTGATGCACCACTCCACGCTAGTCTAGCCCGTGCAAGCATAACTACTGCAGTCAGTTGAATCTGCTTATCGTATTGAAAGCTCAGTCCCCATATACAATTTTCACCCACCACACTACTCTCAATTACGAATGTTATGACCAGACGAAACGACATTCAACTGTTGATTCTTTGATTGCTCTGGGAGATGGCTCATTGGAGCTACAACATTTGAAATATTAGTTCACTTTATTACATGAATGATAAAAACATATACTTAACTTGACACAATACGTTGCCAGGGGATTGCTCTGTAACTTACAGCGGTCATTGACTATTAAAGCAACACTTAGATTCACTAATTAACGAACTGTTCTCTTGAAGTAGAAGGTTCAACCTTTATAAAAGTATATTTCTATCTGAGACTTGACTTGATCTTTAGTCCAACTGAGTGTTGTTGACTGCTTCAACAGAGGTCATGAACTGAGGCAGAGCGCTTCCATACTGAGCCTGTATTGACTTCCCTGCAAGGACACTGCGGCGCTGAGAAAGAGGACTTCTTGAGCCTCTCCCATTCCTCTTAGCGGACTGCAGTGAGACGTAGCTAATGTCTGTGATGTGAAGTAGATGCGTAGTACCGACTGTGGTGTCGGACCGTGATCTTTGGACGATACCACATCTAAATGAACTATTCATTGTTGCCTCAGAATTTTTCCCGTTGATAGATCCTGTCTCTTACCCACCTTGCCCCGGAGATTTCTTGTTTCCCCATCTCATTCTCTATCTTTTCATTAGTTACCTGATCTACCCATCTAACCTTCAGCATTCCTTTGTAGCACCACATTTCAAATGCTTCTATTCTTGTCTGAACAGTTCATCGTCAACGTTTCACTACCGTACAAGGGTGCAATCGAAATAGGTTTATAACATACTTAATTCACTTAAATTTATATTCAATGTTAGCAAATTTCTGTTTCTCAGTAATGCTTTTCTAGTTATTGCTAGTCTGTATGTCTTGTCCTCTGTATTTTAGGTATATACAAATAGAAAAACTCATCTACTTAGATTAGTGCGCAAATTAAATAGGACAAGGTCACATTTCACAAGGAATTGATGTTTTTCTGGCTGTAAGCAATTTTATCCACCAAACTGTTGGACTGCTGGTGGACCATTGTTGCCTAGACTATTAATAACAAGTGTAGGTACCCTCCGATTTAGAAGGTCCTTGCATATGTATTTATTTTTGAATTCTCAACGAGAAAACTTTTTTTGCCGCAAATGGATATTTCACCTAAGAAGCGGGCAAAAATAGTTGATCTTCGTGAACAAACATGTATGACTGTGAGAGACAATGCATCTCTTTGTTCGTGTGGGGAAAATCTAGTGTTTCAAGACTTATTAGGGCACATATTGATACGCCTGTCTTCAAAGAGAAAAGGCAGATGTGAACGGAAACGAAAAACCACCCCTAGAACTCATGAAACCCTTCTTAGAAACAGTACAATTCATGAAACTTCCTGCAAGATTAAAACTGTGAGCCGGACCGAGATTCGAAATTGGTATTTTTGCCTTCCGCAGACAAGAGCTCCACAGACTCAGCAACTAAAGGACAACTCACGACCCGTCCTCGCAGCTTTACTTCCGTCAATACCTTATTTCCTACCTTCCAAACTTCACAGAAGATCTCCAGTGAAACTCGCAGAACTAGCACTACTGGAAGAAAAGATACTGTGGAGACACGGTTCAGTAACGCCTCGGGGTTTTTCGATTTTTTTCACTCTGCAGCGGAGTGTGCATTGCTATGAAACGTCCTGGCAGACTAAAGCTCTGTGGCAGACGGTGACTATCTCGTGACCTTTGCCTTTCGTGGGCAAATGCTCTTGAGACTTAGCTACCCAAGCACGACGCACGACCCGTCCTCACAGCTTTATTTCGCCATTTCGTCATCCCCTTTATTTCAAGTATCATCGTAGTTCTTCCATGAGTGGTAGTCTTGCAAGTTTCGTAGGAGAACTTCCGGAAAGTTTGGATGGTAGGAAACGAGGTACTGGCGGAAGTTACTCTGCGAGGTCGGATCGTGACTCAAGCTTGGGTAGCTCAGTCTGAAGAGCACTTGCTCGCGAAAGGCAAAAGTGCCGAGTTCGAGTCTCCGTTTGGCACACAGTTTAATCAGCCAGGAAGTTTCATATCAGCGCATACTCCGCTGCAGAATGAAATATTCATTCTACAGTAGAATTCATCCTCAAAAGACAAGCCAGGACCTTCAAAGAGATTTGTTGGCAACTTGTGTTGAAACTGACTCTTCAAAGGTACAGCGTAGGTTTCTTCATTTGAGGGGGGAGGGGAGGGGAGGGGGGGGAGGGGATGGCACAAAACCCAGTAAAGAAGCAGTTGCGAAAATCTGCCACGAAAAAAAAAAGAAAAAACGTTTGGCCTGGGCCCAAGTTATGAATCTTGGACCTCCAATGACTGGAAACGTGTAATTTTCAGTGATGAGTCACGTTTTATTGTTCAAGGATACGGAACAAGGGTGTCAGATGAAGCACCCATGAGGCATTGAGAGGTAATCATCTTCAACAAACTTTAAAATAGCCACGCAAAAAATTGTTTTGGGGTTTCTTCACTGCAAGTGGCCTTGGGGACCAGTTCCTGTTGTGGCACGATGAAATCAACAAAATAAATGGAAATCCTTAGGTGCAGGGTTGTGCCATTCCTACAGACCTTTGCAGGTGGCGGAGGAATATTTCAACGTGATCTATCCCTGTGTCACACATCTAAAGCAGTGATGACGTTCATGGATGAAGACAAAATTAATGTGCATCAGTGGCCTGGTAATTAACATATCCAAATCAGAAAGAGAATTTATTGAGTTTTGTGAAAAGGCGTCTTGGTAAAAGAGACTGTTCAACAAAGAAACGCATGTTAGAAAATGTGGTAGAAGTGTGGTTTCATGACGACGAACTACGAAAGATGTGCTGTAACCTGATCGAATCTAAGCCACAATGCTTTCAGAAGCTGATTACTGCAAAAGGAGGACATATCAGTTATTAATATTCAATAAGATACTAATTGTATTATACGTTTAGTAATAAATTTACACAGTTAAAGTTTAATCGTCTTGTCCTAATTAATGTGCACGCCAGTGTAGTGCTTCATTTCCTAATTTATTTCCTTCAGTACAGACTGATCTAATTCAATTACTTTTCATTATCGTAGTTTTAAATTTCTTAATATTCATCTTATAACATCTTTTCAAGGCACTATCCATTCCGTTCAGCTGCTCTTTCAAGTCCTTTGCCGTCTGTGCGAGAATTACAATTCATCTTCAAACCTCAAGGTTTTTGCTTCTTCTCCCTGTCCTTTAATTTTTCTTTCTAAATTTCTTCTTAGTCTCATTCGGTACTTGTTCAGTGTCTCAGACTTACTTCTTTCACATCAGTCTCTAACTTATCTCCCACAATATTATAATTATCACTGCGAAAATCCTCTTCTATGTTGCTTCCCATAACAATTCGATTCCTTAACATTTTGCTCCCTGTAGGAAATGTTTCCTAGCTTCGTGTACTGCAGCATCTTTCAGTTTCGTAACCGTCTGCGCCTTCCACTCTTCCAACGACGTGCTAGAATATTTCGCCTCCTATTGTTGCCTTTTGTGAAACCTGTACGTCATACAAGGACAGGTTAGCTTCTATAGCGTTGACGTTCGTTTGCTGACATCTTTTTCGCTTTGCCTGGAGGTCACAAATGGTGAAAATTTCGAACTTATGTCATCAGTTCCTAATTTTTGGGAGTTCAGCTCACCAGTACGGTGTGTGCTTCCTTGTGCTACGCCTGTTTCACCCTACTTTTATAATTAGGCCTACAACTTTGTTTCCATCGTTTTGCAAATGATAGCATTAGCGGCAAGTGGTCGTGCAGGAGTAGGTCGTAAGTGTCATAAAGTAAGCCTAGGCATTTGTAAACATAACACCATCAAAATATTTGTCAGTTTGTGATTGCTTCATAAAGTTATTATTGATGACTGAATATGTCAGCTTTCATGCTGAATTGTCGTCACTGCGGGAAGTTTTAATTTTCTGCTTTAACATGAAGAAATCTGCGGTTGAGACTAATAAAATTCTGGGTCAGAGCTATGGTGAGGCACTTATTAGTGAAAGAACGTGGTGAGAATGGTTTCAACGCTTCAAGAACGTTGATCCGACGTCGAGGACCGGCATGGTGGTGAAAGAGAGAAGGTTTCTGAGGTTGCTGAAACGACGGAAACAATCACAGGAGACCGTTACCGAAGGCTACTGTTGTGTTTGAGCTGAGCACCGAGAGACAAACGGCCACGATAAAGCAGTAGGCATGAGAAGGTGATCTTGCAGTATGACAATGCTCTACCCCACGTCGCAGAACCAGTCAAAACATACTACGAAACGTTGAAAGTGCTACCCACCACCCGACCTGCCGTATTTTCCAGGCATCGATCCTTCAGCTACCATCATTTTCGATCAGTGGCATACCACCTAGCTGATCAGCACTTCCGATCTTATGAAGAAGTGCAAAATGGGATCGACTCATGGATTTCCTCAACATACACGAAATTCTTCCACCACCGAATTCGTATGGTGCGCGAATGATGGGAGAAAGTAGTGGCCAGCGGTGACCAACACTTCGAATCGTAAATTTTTTGTAAGTTTTTCACAATAAAGCCTCGAACTTTGAGACGAAAACGGTGGAAGCAAAGTTGTAGACCTAGTAGTACCCTTTGGTTTTATATCAACTTCTGCCTCCTGATCACAACAGGATTAATCGGGACCGACCGACCGCCGTCTCATCTTCAACCAACGAAGCCATTTGGATGCAGATCTAGAGGGGCGTGTGGTCAGCACAACACTCTCGGGTTTGCTGGCCCCGGGAGCGCTACTTCTCATTCAGGTAGCTACTCAAGTGGCATCACACGGCTGAGTAGGCCCGTTTCTAGTTCTCCCACCAAGAAAAAATCCCTGCCAGTAGCTGGAATCGAACCTGAATCCTCCGCGTGACACTCCTCTAAGTTGACCACGAAGCTAAGGAGGCGAATCTTGATCTTGAATGATGTTCGCAAAGCCTACAATCCTCGAACTATGAATGGGCGAGACGCTCACGAAAGAAGCTCGCAGCAATGGTGTTGCCACAATCTGTAGCTGAACGCAGTAACAAGTGTTCCTGTCCTCCAGAATGCTGCGCTGCTGGCAGCCTATTACGGAGAGACACGTCGCCGGCGCTCCACATATGGCCGGGGCTGGCCCGGATGCAGCCGGCTCGCTCCTCGGCGGCTGTCTAGCAGCACGACGGCCCCCGCCGCTAGACGCAAGACACCCAGACCACTGATTCACGCCCTGCGTACCCGCTCCCCCATGAGTGAATTTCTTTCCCTATTCGAATGCCCCAGGCCTTAAACGATATGCTTCCTTAACTTACAAGAACTAATGATTTAAATAATGCAGTTTTGCACCAGCTACGTCTTTTCACGTCGGCCGGAGTGGCCGTGCGGTTCTAGGCGCTACAGTCTGGAACCGGGCTACCACTACGGTCACAGGTTCGAATCCTGCCTCGGACATGGATGTGTGTGATGTACTTAGGTTAGTTAGGTTTAATTAGTTCTAAGTTCTATGCAACTGATGACCCCAGAAATAAAGTCGCATAGTGCTCAGAGCCATTTGAACCATTTTGAACGTCTTTTCACGTGTAACTCACGTGTTTCAGCAATTTATTGTCATTTTCAAGTGCAGGAGGAATTTGTATTAGTACTACACGTGACGTTTGGTTGCGTGGGCTTGTGCTTCTATTTCTCAGTTGTCTCTTTTTATAGCAGTAAGGTAATGGTTCAAATGGATCTGAGCACTATGGGACTTAACTTCTGAGGCCATCAGTTCCCTAGAACTTAGAACTACTTAAACCTAACTAACCCAAGGACATCACATACATCCATGCCCGAGTCAGGATTCGAACCTGCGACCTTAGCGGCCGCTCGGTTCCAGACTGTAGCGCGTAGAACAGCTCGGCCACTCCGACCGGCTAATAAGATACTGTCCCTTCTTGTGATTATTCATTCGTTTCCACTTCGCCATCACATCACCACCCATCGACATGGGTGGCTGTAGAAATATGGTATGTCCCTGATGGATTTGTCTCTCAGCTGACATCCAATAAATAGTCAACCTTCAGAGTCACTGAGCTCTTATGTCCGATCCACTCTACGGTTACCGCTTCTCTATTGACAATATCATACGACCCGTCTGCTTTTATACTGAAGTATCCGCTCCTTGTGACATATAGTGGCCTGTCTGGCTCCGTACGTTGCCCTCAACGGCGAGTATTCATCAGAGATAACGGTATCAAGAGGAGTGCCCCAGAAAATTGTAATAGACCGCTGTTTTCTATGTACATAAATGATGTGGCGCACAGGGTGGGTATCAATCTGCGGTTATTTGGTAATGATACTGTGGTGTACGAGAAGGTGTCGAGGCTGAGTGGCTGTAGGATGATACAAGACGACTTTGAGCAAATTACCAGGTGGTTTGATGAATGGTATCTAACTCTAAAGTGTACAAAAATGTAGGTTAATGCGAATGAGTAGGTATAGCAAACCCTTAGTGTGGGGATACCGCATTAGTAGTGTCCTGCTTGACACAGTCGCGTCGTTTAAATATCTGGGCGTAATGTCGCAAAGCGATATGAGGCGGAACAAGCATGTGAAAACTATGGTAGGGAAGGCGAATTGTCAACTTTGTTTTATTGGAAGAATTTTAGGAAAGAGTAGTTCACCTGTAAAGGAGACCGCATATAGGACGCTGTTGCGACGTATTCTTGAATACTAATCGAGGGTCTGGGATCTGCACTCCGGCGGATTAAAGGAAGACATCGAAGCAGTTCAGATTTGTTAGCGGTTGCTTCGAATAATACGCTAGTATTACGGTGGTGCTTCGAGAACTCAAATTGGAATCCCCAAAAGGAGGGCGACGATCTTTTCGAGGAAGACTACTGAGAAAATTTCGAAAACCGGCATTTTAAGCTGACTGCAGAACGGTTCTATTTTCGCGAACATAGATTTCGCGTTAGGAGCACGAAGATAAGATACGAGAAATGAGGGCTGATGTGGACGCACATAGACAGTCGTTTCTCCCTCACTCCATTCGCGCGAGGAACAGGAAAGGAAATTGCTAGTAGCGATACAGAGTAGCCTCCGCCACGCACGGTGGTTGACATATGACTCTGAGCACTACGGGACTTAACATCTGAGGTCATCTGTCCCCTAGACTTAGAACTACTTAAACCTAACTAACCTAAGGACATCACACACGTCCATGCCCGCGGCAGGATTCGATACTGCGACCGTAGCAGCAGCGCAGTTCCGGACTGAAGCGCCTAGAACCGCTCGTCCACAGCAGCCGGCCCGCGCCGTGGCCTGCGGAGTATGCATGTAGATGTAGATTTCCGTATTACATAGGTAAGTCGAATAACTTTGGTCAAGTAGTGTACAAGACCATGGGAACTGACGGACTCAGAAAAGTTAGCCTGTCCATGGTAAAGTTTGCTATGAAGCCAGTGCGACACGTGGAGTAGTTAACGGAACCACTCTCACTCGGGGAACTCTGTTGATTTTTATGAACACAGAACGGATAACGGATGTTGATCGTTTGCTGCAAAGTGATTCTTTCTTTTGTGCAGTAATTTCTGTTGTTTCTTGGCGACGGCTGTATCGGTAAATTGGACTGGAAGGACCTGGCACGGCAGTAGCCTAGAAGGGAGCCGAGTAACTAATGAGAGTTCGCTTTTATGGTTGTTTATGAGACAAGTTGGGAAAAGAGAAAAAAAAATCTAAAAGTTTGTTAGGGTATGGGAGCGCGCGGAGGGGGCCAGGAGTCGAGATTAGGGCGGTGCGCTCGCTCCGGGTGTGGGTAGCGCGTGCGGAGAGCGACCAGAGACACACAGAGACAGCGAGTAACCGCCAAGAAGGAAGAGGGTGGCAGTGGGACCTGGAGCGGGAGACGCAGTCTTCGCTCGTAAGATAAAGCGCGGCGGAGAACCTGCCGTAGCTGTGTACGGGCAGGAGGAAGGATTACTATTCCGTAAATGACTGGAGAACCCGTAGCTTTTTCTTAAAGTGTGTTGTTTTAAGGAGGAACTCGGAGTTTATAATGGTGGTACTGAAATGTTGTAACATCCGTGTGATGTGAAGCCGCTAGTAAGGGACAGTCGGAGATTGAAAAAAAAGCTGTCCACTTAAATTTGTAATGAAATAATAATTAAATCAATACCCTAAGCTGTGGACAGGCGTCACCGGGGACAGTTGAAAATGTGTGCCCCGACCGGGGCTCAAACTCGGGATCTCCTGCTTACATGGCAGACGCACTATCGATCTTTCTTTTTAAATTCTTTGTTGATCTAATTTTGTTCTATTTTTTTTGTTTTGTATGTTCGGGGAGGACGTCTCATGACACCCGTTGAGGCTGTTCGTTGATCAGTTCACTCAGTACTTTTAATTACAGAGAGTAGCTAACCCTCTGACTGAACACGCTGGGCTACCGTGCCGGCATCCATCTGAGCCACCGGGGGCACAGAGGGTAGTGCGACTACAAGGATTTATCCCTTGCACGCTCCCAGTGAGACCCACATTCCCAACTTAATGTCCACACGCACTACATTCGTAGTGCCCCTGCCCATTACACACATTACTCGCGGCAGACAATCTTACCGAGTCCCGTAAAAGTTCGGGCAAAGCGTGTGCATCCAACGCAGAAGAAGAAGGTCAATGGCCGGTTAGGCTTAACTATGTGTAGATGGTATCTGTTCTTTTTGACATGTCCGAAAGAACAGATACCATCTCCATATAAATTTGTAATGGCGTGTCTTTCTCATCAGTTTTTACTTTCCTCTTTAAATGATGTTAAGTCTTTGCGTTGTGCGTTTATTGCAGTATGTACCGTAATCTATGTGTGCAGTAGGTATAAGGAACGGTAGAGGTCGGACTAGCCATTCTGTATACAAGTAATTATACTTATTGTTGTCAGTCTTCTAGTGTTGCTATCCTTGTAGTAAGCTGATTCTCTGAACGGGTACTGGGTCGTCGAGAAATGAGCGCTCAAAGGAGCATGACGATCCGCAATTAGGGAAGTACCTTTCTCTAACAGGGTAAACATTTTGTCGTGAGGCTGGAGACCCAATTAATTTCAGTTGGCGGCATTGGACATTTGGAAAGGTAGGGGTGGGTGGGGTGGAGGGCAATTTTAGAGGCAGCTCAGCGTGAACAACTGTATTTAGGTGGCCAAACAGACGGGTGGTACATTAGTCGTTATTAGGCAAAAATACACACACACGCAGCACATAACTTGCCCTGTTTATTTTCGTTAAATCGTAACAAACATTAGCTTTGTAGCATTTAATGGGTTTAAGTCGACAGTTTGAATGATGTGTTGCGTGTGCTTCAATTTCTGTGAAATAAAGAGACAAAATACTTTAATTCCGCAAAAAGACGATTGCAGGGGAAGAGAACAATACACAAGCTGACGTCACATTCAGTGCTAATGTAAGCTCACACGACACTTGACAATGGCAATAAATTGCCGAAACGCTTTGTGCTATGTGTGAAAAAACATAACTGTCTCAATACTTTATTGTTAAATCGCTATTGACAGACTTTCGAAAAACATTGTTTATGGTGGATGAAATTAAGCTGCAAGTGCTTACCGAACTAAGCACCAATTTTCCATACACAGAGAATCTAAATGTTTGCAGTCAACTAGGAAGATCAACATACGAGCGCATCGGCGATTGTATTGGGCATCTTCGATGTGGGTAACACACACGACCTAATTTATTTCGCAGGTTCGAATCCTGCCTTGGGCATGGATATGTGTGAGGTCCTTAGGTTATTTAGGTTTAAGTTCTTATAAGTTCTAGGGGACTGATGACCTCAGATGTTAAGTCCCATAGTGCTCAGAGCCATTTGAACCATTTTTTGAACCTAATTTGTTGACTTCACTTGTTCTTATCATAGGAGACGGTAGGCACCGTCGCTCTAGAGCTCATACATTTAATACAGAACTAATTCTCAAAATCTTTTAATCAAGTAGACAAGTCAGTGAACAATACACTTTTCGTCAATAAGTACACTCAAAGACGAAAAAGACCGACGCACTACGAAGGAATTATTCAAATGGCACGGAAATCGATGTGATGTACATGTAAAGACAAACAAATAACTACGACCTCAGAAAAACTGGATGACTTATTCAAGAGAAACAGCTTCACAAATTGAGCAAGTCGGTAATGCGTTGGTCCACCTCTGTCCCTTATGCAAGCAGGTATTCGGCGTAGCATTGATTTATGGTGCTGCTGGGTGTCCTCCTGAGGGATATCGTGCCGAATTCTATCCAGTTGGTGCGGTAGATCGTGAAACTATCGAGCTGGTTGGAGGGCCCTGTCCTTATTGCTCGAAGCTTTCTAAACTGGGGAGGCATCTGGCGACCTCGCTGGCAAAGATACGGTTTGACAGTCACGAAGACAACCATTAGAAATTCTCGCCATATGCGGGCGGGCATTGTTTTACTGAAATGTAAGCCCTGGATTACTCAGTACGGTGTGCGAGAAACCGGGGAGTAGAATATCGTCGACGTAACGCTGTGCTGTAAGGCTCCCGCGGATGTCAACCAAGGGGTCCTGCTATGTAAAGAAATGACACCCCAGATCATAACTCGCGATTGTCAGGACGTATAGCGGGCGACAGTCAGGTTAGTACCCCACCGCTAGTCATCAGGGATCATTTCTAAGCGGATCTCACCACTAAAGGCAATTCTACTGCAGTCAATGAGATTCCAGTCCGAAGACGCGTCTGGAGACGTCATGTTTTGTTATTTTTGGCTTAGGTTGCTATTCTCATTACGAATGGTAGATATGGTAGAAACACCACCTCACTCCAAAACGTTTTGAGACTAGTTTAATAAAAAAAACCTATGGAAACATTAAGATGGAGGTTCTAATGCTTCAGGTGTACTACTTAGTCTCTCTCTCTCTCTCTCTCTCTCTCTCTCTCTCTCTCTCTCTCTCTCTCTCTCTCTCTCACACACACACACACACACACACACACACACACATACACACTACTTGAGTGAAACGCACAGAAAATTCATACAACCAAAGTCCTTGTTTGGTATGTTGTTCAGCTCACGCGTCACACTGGCTTGACTCGGTTACGTCGTCAAAGCGTTGACACTGCACGTGAATTTCTGCACTTCGTCGTTTTGTGGTAGGTTCGTATGGATAACGCCAGGTTTCGTCAGCCATGATGATTTTTTCAAGAGAAAAAATTGTTCACGTCTTGCATTTCAGTCAAGTCGCTGCAGACATACACGCAATTTGTTTTTCTTCGGGGGTCAAAATGTGTGGGCAAACTCCTCACACCCTTTTCTCTTCTCCAAACCATTCAGAGGATACCTTGAACACATGCTTTAGCGATATTGTTGCAATGTTACTTGTGACGCAACTACGTTGGCAGACTACTTCCGCACATCCAATTCCTAACATAGCCTGCCCAAAACTGACTGATCGAATACATATTTGTTGTTTACAGCAATTAGTTCAAGCTGTCACTGTAGTTACTGCACTAACATCGCTTATACATCACGAATATTATCTAACTCACAAGGTTTTGAACGGACGATATTGTTAACGGTTCTCATCGTGGTGAAGGTAACAATTCTCACAATTAAAATCTCATTGTCTAAATTCATATTAAAAGACAGTTTTTGAGAGCACGACCAAATAGGGTAACACAGTTATCTATGTAAGGTTAATAAGCATGAGGTGAAGAATCAAATAAAAAATGGCTCTGTTGAAATGAGGCTCGTTGTCTGCCATTAGTGGTCTGAATTACTTGTTACGAAAGACTAATGAGTCGTTTAATAGGTTACTATCGCTTAACCGAGTCATTTCACAGTTGCGTTGTCAGAACAAGAAAAACTCACAGCCTAACAGGAGTCTAAATGCTTTGCGCCAATGCTTTGTTCCGGACTGTGTGTTAATTGTTCGTATGCCTGTAATTATCTCTCCGGGATGCAGAGTGGCTGGAGGATTGGACGCCTGCAAAGCTTTTGTCGGTCGCAGCGAGTGACCTTGTGCCTTTTATTTCATGCTGTGCATCTGCGTCCTGCTGCCGTCCACTTCACAAAGCGTGGTTTCACCAACATTCGTCTGTGATATTTCTGCTACCGTGCAGTTTCTGGTTGCGTCGGAAAAGATTACATTCCTTATGTCTTTGTCTATACTAGCTTCACTATGGCTCATCCAAACGACAGGGTCAGTAAACTTCGGCTTGCCACGGATCTTAGAGGTCATGTATGCAATTCATTCGCTTACCATCAGCATTGGGACTAATCTGTAGCCTTTCTCACTCTACTTTAACGAACCTAATACCCCTTCTTTCAATATTCTTTTTTTTTCGTCCACAGTTTTTCTCCGTGATTTCCACTTGCAGCATCAGGTTAACTCAATATGTGTCCCACTAACCTGTTCCCTCTCATAATAAGAGTTTTCAAAATATTTCTTTCCTCACTTGTTCCTTCTACTACACTACAATTTCACCTTTATTCGCTTTTACGTAACTTCATTTTCTACCCTTTATTTCCTAATTTTCACATAACGATCGATCACTTTCATTAGCCCTTGCCTTTCTCCTAATTTACAGTAAAGTTTTTGTTCTGTATTTTTTCACTTATTTTTCATGCTATCTACTAAAATTCTCCTTGGCTGGTATCAAAAGTTTGTGAACAAATATTCGAAAATGTCAGTTTAAAATGAAGCCTGAGCCACCGCGTAGACAATAAACTGTCAGCGCCGTATGGTGGTAAACAATCCGCTCATACTTCCTATGATGTATCAAGAATTGACGTCAAAAAGTAAGTGAAAACTCAAAACATATACTACTTAGCAGAGGAAATGCTCATAAGGCTTGTGAGTTCATAAAAGGTGGGACATAATGTTCTACCTGTATATCTGATCTCAAATACTCTAATACACTTCGTATTATGGACTGCGGTAAGACAAGTGAAGAAATCAACTCCTTCATCGATACAGACAGACAGTTCTTTCTCGCTACATGAACATTACGGAACGTGAAATTCTTGTTAGGTATTTGTCACTCGACACCGAATAGCAGCTTGCCGTTGTACGAGGATGTAATGAACAAGCAGGAGTTAAAACGAAGAACGTACATCCCTTATCAATGGAAAGAAGAAAGGGAAAAAAGAAACTTTGTACGTATCTACATTTATGAATGTTTTCAGTAACAGTATTTGTATCCCACGTGCATACTTCACTCTTAACGCCCTGATCTTTTCAGTATCGCGTCGCTCTCAGTTACTAGACAGAAATTACATCACGCAGGATCTCAAGCACTTCTGATGCTTTTTTGCTGCGTAAGTGGATGCTGAGCACTTTTGGGAGAGACTGTATGTACAGCGTCATGTACTGAATGTCTCACAACTCGTATTACAGGTTTCTGAGAATTGTAGAAGGGACTTATTGGATAATGTATTAATAAGTAACCCATGTCGGGAAATGTGCCATTTGGATTTTAAATAAGTTTGATGATCGGATCACTTTCAAATCTCCCGGTTCACGGTACTCACACAGCGGAGGCAACAAGCTACGAACTGCGTGCTCTACAGGAGGTCAAGACATCAGCAATGTTTCGAGCACTCGCTGTCAGGTTCTCTTCTAGACGTGACGAAGGACGTCCTCGTAACAGTAGAGAGTGCTGTGCATCCGTGGGGCACCACAGCCAACCCTCCTAACTGAGAACGTCCAGGTTTCTTGCAGCCTTTATAAAGTCGAACGAAAATGGTATGTGATGTCATACTTAGAACTGGGCATGAAGACGGCGTCCTCAGCTTGTATGGCACCGTGAAGCGGAAGATTTTAAAGTGATCCGAGCTTCAAACTTATTTCAAATCCAGGTTGTTTATTTTCAGGGGAGAGAGGGCGGGGGGGGGGGGGGGCGGGGGGAGGGGTGGAATTGGTGGAGGACCTAGCTTACCCTGCCACAAGGGGTATGCAATACGAAATCAGTTGAGCGAAATGAACTGAGACTGTGGCAGTTGTGTTCGGAGATCATGTGTGTGAAAACATCAGTGACAACGAAAGGTGGAGTCCGGGGTGGAGGTGCGGCCAAACCAACAGCCATAAGCTGTCCTCCATTAGCACGAAATCCCTGTTCGAATCATAGGCTGGCATAAATTTTCGATTCTTGCTACATTTAAGGCTTATAATAGGTACCCTGATAATGTAAATATTAAACTGAAATTTGGAAACTGTATTTACTTATGACGTAAAGTAAAACATTTATCTGCACCACTCACTTTTATTTTCTTCCACAATATGTTCCAAGGTTTTGCATTCTCATCTTCAACTACGTTAAATGAGAATTTCTGTTCCTGGATACAGACATTTGCCTGTCTTAAACCTCATTTTGCTACAAATAAGTTGTTATGTTTCATTTGTAATCATGATGTCTCACTGCAGCAGGTGCAGCTCATTGTTGGTGTCTGAAGTGAGGTCTCCCAAAAATGTATATTAAAATATATATCTCAGTAATGAATTACAGAATTTAAATTATGAGAGTGCATTTGCAATATTTTGCACACTGATTTAAATAAAGGCAGTCATCGTTTTTGTAAATTTTCGTATCGAGTGATGTTTTTCAAACAGGAAGAAGCTAAGCATAAGGCTGCACTTTGAAATGTCGAATAGCTCCTTGTTGCACAGGTATGGGGCGTGGCTTCCGGAAAGCTCATTCCATTCAGCGTAAGAGTGCACTATGAACTTCCACGTGGCTGTAACCTTTCACCGATTGCAAAGAAGGTGAACCAACAGAGTGGTTGAACCTTCCTGCCTTTCCCCTAATTTCGTATACCTGCATTATGCTTTGATGCGCATCACTGAATGACTTTCTGTGTTAATATTTTGATACTGCTGAATATGGTTTTTTTGCTTCAGCCGCTGACAACAGTATTTGCTGCAGGAAAGGCAAGCTAAGTTCGTAAATATCTCACTACAGTGCATTAGAAACCAGTAACATAAGTGACACCACGTAGCGAGGGTTTCACGAATGATTAGATGGAATAAGCTGACATGTACTGCTTAGTTGCTAAGAATTTTCTTGCTTGCTGATGACATTTGCATGCTAAAGTGTGATAGTAAGCAGCTTCTTTTGTGAGGGTACTGTGACGAGGTTCTAGTGTGTTTTATTTACTTGGGAATAACTGTAACACACTGCGAGTCTGAAAACAACACAATGTGAAGCTAGTGTGCAACTTATTAGGCTGAAATTCGGAGCACAACCTTAGTGTGAAAGTGAAGGAACTTGACCCGCCCAGATTGTATCTAAACATCAGTCAAACACGGAAGCAGTCCAGATCCAGACGAAGAGTAAATACATACTTTCAGCGGAGTGATGTACCCATTGTTTAAGAAGTATAGCCAGCCACGCCATATCTCTCAACACTTTAGCACAACGAACCATACTGGAAATGACGCATTTTGGAGAGAACTTTAATTTGGTGTATCATTTAAACTAAAATTTTCGTAATACGAAAATATGAATTGGAAACAAACAAACACAACATGTTTACTTCTAAAATACTTAAATCTACATGAGGGCTACTCGCTTTGCCTGTGTCAGCTAGACACAGTCAAGAAATCATGTCGTGCGTGCTCACAGTCAACGCGAACTGAATAAACGCGCACGCACACATACAAACACACCCACCCACCCACCCACACTCCCACACACACACACACACACACACACACACACACACACACACACACACACACACACAAACAAACACAAACAGTAAACATAGTGTTATAAAATGGTTTCTGCTCGGAAGGCATGTATTGTAGAATTTTCATTACATCGTCCACTTTCTTTTTTATATTGATAGAAGTCTGCTATAAGTTTGCTTATATTGACATGATGCTTTCTTTTAGTCAATACGCATCTAACGAGCAGTTCTGTTGCTGGGACATGACCCCCTGTTGTAAAAAACGTTGTGTACAGATATAAAGACTAGTTATCTCAGGTGAAAGTGGAATGACCCCTTTTCAAAGTCAATGTTCTAGCGTAATGTGATCCACAGAAAAAGATGAGGGGGTAAAGTCTCGAAGCTTGTCGTGGTAAAAAATGAAACTCAGCGACACAGATAATTATTTCAATTTATAAGTATGTTGCTTTCAGAGTTATTTACCAGACTAAGAAGCTTTCATCAGTCGGCAGTCCATCGTCTAGTTTGAATCTCCGAACCGTAGACAAAAATGTGATGTAAAGACAGACCACAACAGCTTATTCGTCCAAAATGCGGCAGTCAGGCGGTGGCGAGCGGCTTGCGGAGCCGTGTGACCCGTTGTCGAGAGACCTGGCGTACGGTGGAGAGCGTCATCATTGCTAAGTGCTGCAGCTCGCCGGCTGCAGTGTGGACAGAATGGAGCACAACGAAAGTGCGGGCACGCAGGCCGGGGACTCGGACTTGGCAGCGCGGCCGACGCCGGGCCGTGCCTCTCCGCGCTGTGCTGTGCTCTCTCCGACGAGAGCCTTTGTTGTCCCGCGTCCAGGGCGGAGTTTCACCGGGAGATGAGCCAGCGGGGCCCAGCCGGCGCCGGGTGTCGCGTAGAATGCCGATGAGCCGCGCAGTGGGCGTGCGTCGCGAAAGCCATCCGCACTGCACTGCCGGCCGCCACCGGCGCCCCTTCCGATTAGGCAGCCCTCGGTGCCTGTCTCGCACAGGTGGCACGAAATAGGGCCACGCAGGCAATGACTACTTTTGCACCCTGCGTATACGGGTATCGAGATAGCAAAATATTCGTTACGTGTTACCTTCGTCGCGGAAGGGCAGCGAAGCGAAAATTAATCAAGTTTTTATATCTGATCAAAAGTATTTGGACACCTATTTGCTGACGTCAGTATAGGTTGTGTCCCCCATTCGCTTTTATGACTGTTTGAACTGTCCTGGAGACGGTTTCAGTGAAGTGTGTCAATGCCGGTGGAGGAATGCCAGCCCATTCTTCCCGAAAAACCGAAACCACACAAGGCAATGATGTTGGGCTAAATGGTTCAAATGGCTCTAAGCACTATGGGACTTAACATCCGAGGTCATCAGTCCCTAGACTTAGAACTACTTAAACCTTACTAACCTAAGGACATCACACACATCCATGCCCGGGGCAGGATTCGAACCTGCGACCGTAGCAGCCGCGTGGTTCCGGACTGAAGCGCCTAAAACCGCTCGGTCACAGCGGCCGGCGATGTTGGACTCTAAGGGCTGGAGCGAAGCCGACGTCCACATTTATTCCACTAATTTCAGGTCGGGTCTCTGGGCAGACTAGTCCATTTCAGGGATGTTGTTCTTGTTGTGGTCTTCAGTCATGAGACTGGTTTGATGCAGCTCTCCAAGCTACTCCATCCTGTGCAAGCTTCTTCATCTTCCAATACCTACTGCTACCTTCTGAATCCTTTTAGTGTATTCATCTCTTGGTCTCCCTCTACGATTTTTACCCTCCACGCTTCCCACCAATACTAAATTGGTGAACCCTTGATGTCTCAGAATATGTCCTACCAACCGATCCCTTCTTCTAGTCAAGTTGTGCCACAAACTCCTCTTCTCTCCAATTCTGTTCAATACCTCCCCATTAGTTATGTGATCTACCCATCTATTCTTCTGTAACACCACATTTCGAAAGCTTCTATTCTCTTCTTGTCTAAACTTTTTATCGTCCACGTTTCACTTCCACACAAGGCTTCACTCCATTTCAGAAACGACTTCCTGACACTTAAATCAATACTCCATGTTAACAAATTTCTCCTCTTCAGAAACGCTTTCCTTGCGATTGCCAGTCTACATTTTAAATCCTCTCTACTTCGACCATCATGAGTTATTTTGCTCCCTAAATAGCAAAACTCATTTACTACTTTAAGCGTCTCATTTCCTAATCTAATACCCTCGCCATCACCCGATTTAATTCAACTACATTCCATTGTTGATGTTCATCTTATATCCTCCTTTCAAGACACTGTCCATTCCGTTCCTCTGCTCTTCCAGATCCTTTGCTGTCACTGACAGAATTAAAATGTCATCGGCGAACCTCAAAGTTTTTATTTCTTCTCTATAAAATTTAATTCCTACTCCGAATTTTTCTTTTGTTTCCTTTACTGCTTGATCAATATACAGATTGAATAACATCGGGGACAGGCTACAATCCTGTCTCACTTCCTTCCAAGCACTGCTTCCCTTTCATGCCCCTCGACTCTTTTAACTGCGATCTGGTTTCTGTACAAATTGTAAATAACCTTCAGAATTTGATAGAGAGTATTCCAGTCAACAGTATCAAAAGCTTTCTCTAAGTCTACAAATGTTTGCAAGAAGTTTCTTGTCCACAAACTATGGCCTCGTAGATGCTGCTTTACTTCTGATCGCTTTGTGCCCACACCGGGTTTTACACTCTCCCTTTCTTTCATCCATGACAACACAAATTCAAAACCACACTCTACGCGGCACAGATGCATACTTGCCACTTCATAACAGGTCGAGGGAAGGTAACGCCAAACCACCTCCACAAAGATCTTGCGAACAGCGGCCACATATGGTTCCTCCATCTGCTGCCCTGCTCTCAATTCCTGAGTATGGAACCATTTTGACTTTGAAATAACAGTAAATCTTGCATAAGTCTTTTTAAGGATGCTTGTAATTCTTACTATAATTTCTCAATACATTTATTTCACAATAGTTTTTGTTGCTGATAATGGAAATCAGTTTTAAGTGAACTGTGATACAAATTCACAACACGAGACACAAAAATAATGTACATATAGGCGTTGCCTCCTTATTCAGGGTTCAGAATGTAATTTGATAAGTTGATCCAGATGACTGAGGTAAGCCCTAAGGCAGCGTTGTCAGAGGAAATAAAAGGTGACAGATGCAGATCATCGTTTTACTTAATCTTTTTTATCTTGAGAATTCGCAAATCATAGCCCGGCACGAATCACATAAAGTTCCCACCTATCATAAATGAACACACTGCGAATCTCTACGAAATCAAATGAAAATCAGTAACATACCTCACTATCCGCTCTTCCTACAAATTATATATCCAGATTCAGGGACTGAAAAGCTCTGTTAATTACATAACAAGTAGCAGTGTTATAATGCCGTATGCCGAGTAATAATGTATTATAAATAGGACTCTGGAGAACGTTATGAGGGAATGGTACAGGGAAAACCTTAAATATATAAGAATTTGAACCAAAAAAGGTGAAATAAACTTAAATTATTTGGGATTCGCAGGTGACTTATTCGCTAAAATCATTAAAAAAAAAGCCAGAAATAAAATAACAAGTGTTTAAAATATAGCACTAAAAGTAGGATTCTAGATATAATTTGAAAATACTGAAATAATGGTAGCAGATCCTTCAATAATCAACTGCGTAACACCAGATAACAGTACAAATAGTGAAACACGTTAAACACCTATGAGAAACTATAAAGTACAACTTGGAAGAGAAACCTGCGGAACAAGAAAGAATTAATAAAATAATAAAAGCTCAGAAATTAAAACATTATAAGACGATGATTCAGCCAGAGGTGATATGCAGAAGTGCAGAGAAGAATAGCTGGAGCATACATAAATAAGAAATATCAAAAAGCCGGACAGTTGTGGATAACTAGTAGTTTATTGTGGCTGCAGTTAACAGATTAAGTTTCTAGGATGTCTTTGTCCCGCTTTGTCCCATGTTAATGGATACCTTGACCCATTTCACGTTCATGAGGGTTCTCATTGATGCGATTTACGAAACAGATTTCAAAAATGGTTCAAATAGCTCTGAGCACTATGGGACTTAACATCTGTGGTCATCAGTCCCCTAGAACTACTTAAACCTAACTAACCTAAGGACATCACACACATCCATGCCCGAGGCAGGATTCGAACCTGCGACCGTTGCAGTCTCGCGGTTCCGGACTGAGCGCCTGAACCGCTAGGCCACCGCATCCGGCGGAAACAGATTTAATCAAAGAATTACTCATGTGGCCATTACATATAAACTGTAGTGACGGAACTTATGGGATAGCGATATGCTCATAGACAGATGGCGGTAGTATCGCGTACACTACATATAGAAGAGCAGTTCATCGGTGGAGCTGCCGTTTGTACTCATGTGATTCATGTCAAAAGGCTTTCGACGTGATAATGGACGAACGATGGAAATTTACAGACTTTGAATGCGGAACGTTACTTGGGGCTACACGCATGGGACATTCCATTTCGGAAATCGTTGGGGAATTCGATATTTCAAGATCCACAGTGTTAAGAGTGTGCCAAGAATACCACATTTCCGACAGTAATCTCAACACGGACAACGCAGTGGTCGACAGCCTTCGCTTAGCGACTGAGAGCAGTGGCGTTTGCGTAGAGTTGTTAGTGCTAACAGACAAGCAACAATTCTTAAAATGACCGCAGAAATCATTGTGGGAAGTGCGACGAACACATCAGTTAGGATAGTGCGGCGAAATTTGGCGTTAATGGGATATGGAAGCAGATGACCGACGGGATTGCTTTTGCGAACAGCACGACATCGAATGCAGTGCCTCTCCTGGGCTCGTGACCATATCGGTTGGACTACAGACCACTTGAAAACGGTGGTCTGGTTAGATGAGTCCAGATTTCAGTGGGTAAGAGCTGACGGTAGGGTTTGAATGTGGCGCAGACCTCACGAAGTAATGGACTTAAGTTGTCATTGAGGCACTGTACAAGCTGCAGGTGGCTCCATGATGGTGTGAACTGTGTTCACACGGTATGGACTACGACCTTTGGTCCAAATGAACCGATCATTGACTGGAAATGATTACGTTCGGTTTCTAGGAGAACATTTATTTTCTCCATACTGCTGTTGTAGCGTTAATGGTAACAGCTGGAGTTGTAAGAGTTGAGTCGTTGTCTTCGCTGCATATAATGAATTACGGTCCGCCACTGTGTTTTTCTATTTGCACGTGAAGGCTCATCTCAGGAACTATTGTAGGAATTTTAATACGGTTGTTACTAACACGTAAACTGATTCACAAGGAAGGTCTGTATGTATTGTTTATTACCTAGACCAGACGTAAATGGCTCTGAGCACTATGGGACTCAACTGCTGTGGTCATTAGTCCCCTAGAACTTAGAACTACTTAAACCTAACTAACCTAAGGACATCACACACATCCATGCCCGAGGCAGGATTCGAACCTGTGACCGTAGCAGTCGCACGGTTCCGGACTGCGCGCCTAGAACCGCGAGACCACCGCGGCCGGCCCAGACGTAAATACTTAATTCCAAATAGAATCGCCACGCCTGCCCTCGGGTAGGCCACTATATGAAAGGGCTAGGCACGACCACGTAACAACTGTCTCCGAGCGGCGGAAATTGCGTTCTAACAGGTTGACGTGTAGTTCTGCTACAATCCTCGTTTTAACACCGTGGGCTATGGAAAAAATCGAAAATTTTCTGTACGGTGGAAACCGCAGCGTGTTAAACGATGGAATGGAGAGCTATGAATATTGCCGACTCCTCCCGAGCGGGACTTGAGCTGCATATGGGAAATAAAAGACAGTGAATGAGTAAATGTATCCAATACTTCACATCACCAACGACTTACTCCTGTGAGAGTAAGAAACTGGAGGAGTATGAAAACTAATGATCGGACAAAGACGTACGGGAAAGGGAACAGGCGAGTAACGAAACGTCTCCACTACTCCCAGTGTGTTGAGGGTGACGAACTGGAGGAATCCGAAAATTACTGACCTGGCCAGATCCGGGCACGAACCACGTGCGGGGAATAAAACATGCGAGTAACGAAACGTTTCCATGCATATACCACCCATCGATAATTATTTTTCGTATTCTAGTCTTATTCTCCCTCTATAATTTCCCCTTCTACTAGTCCCTCCAGAGTCAAGTTAACTATTCCTTAAAGCACATGCTACTAACCGATACATTTTTCCGGTAAGGTTGATCTGTACAAATCTTGTCTCTCCTGTTTTTAGAGTGCCACTCTATTTTGTACTACGTCTTCATTTTGAACACAGTTGTCTGTGGGTAGACTACCTAGGTACACATCTATGAGTCGCTATTAACTCTCACACGAGTACAGACTGCTGCATACCAAAACTGTTGCACTATCAAAGTGACTTAGGAAGTAAGCAGGTCACAGACTGACGTTCTTACGACATTGTAATTCCCAGAGACAAAGTCCTCAGTTCGATACTGATGAGGTCAATGGCAAATATACTGCAGAAACTATTCTCAAATCAGCCTGAGCTGACTCCGTCGGGACGAACTTCTTCAGCCCTGTATCCATCCAGAAACGAAGTCCATACAGTCGTCAATATGAACAGCGACATTTAAAAATGTACCTTGAATATTCAGGTGGTCGGAACTAGGAACGTTCTTATTAAACGGTATCCATTGCACATGTCTCTCAATTAGAATTAATCACGACGACTAACGGTTCTTAGCAACTCAGTAGATTAATTTAATCATTTGGAGCAGATGCGCTTCGTTTATGTTTGCACTTGCGTCATTGAATGCGAAATACGTTTCACCAGTTCCACACTAGGCGCTGGTCCAGAGCCTTGTAAAGCTATACCATCATTTAATCTCGCTTCATTTTATGCCATAGAGATCAAATTCAACCTGAAATCATCGTAGTGTTAGCTGTACGTGTTGTAAGAGGGTGGTTACTTGTAGTCTTTTCAGATATGAGGCGTATTCCGTAAGCAAAGTCCGATCGGTCGAGAAATGGAAACTACAGTGAAAATCAAAAGTGTTTTATTTGCAATGCTTAGCCACACTTCCCAGCGACGTCTTTACATAGTCGCCGCTTTGCCTGAGGCATTTGTTGTAGCGTTGTACCAACTTTCCAATACCCTCGTCATAGAAGGCAGCCTCCTGCAATTTTCGCCGATTCTCTACGCTGATCTGCTGTTTGTTGACTGCGCCAAAACGTTGACTTCATAGCCAGCGGTACATGTCTGCAGAGATGAAAATCAGAGGGAGCTAAGTACGGGCTGTATGGAGAGCGATCAAACACTTCCCAGCGAAAACGCTGCAGGGGCGTCCTCATTGCCCCTATAGACTGCAGCCAAGAACTGCCACGAAGAAGCATGTGCATAACAGTTATATTGTGTGGGCCGCATCTAATCTCCCACAGGCAATCGTACTTGTTGATAGCCACTCTTACCTAAGTATCTTTCCGCGCTCACTGTGCGCTCGGAACTGAAAAGGCAAACGTGATGCGATCAACGGGCATACTACAGTCACTGCCCAACACAATTAGGCAAAGCTTTATGGGATTTTCACTCTGGTTTCCGTTTCGCGACCTTTCGGACCTCACTTTCGGAATACGTCTTGTTTTGAAGAGGCACATGTGTAATCAGTATTGATTGGGCGTTTTAAACGTAAAGAAGTAAACATCACCTAAGGATTAGGCCTCAGGCGTGTTTAAGCTGGCCGATTACTTCCCACAAAGCAGTACGAGGAGCGATCTATGATCGTTGGACATGTGATCAGCATGTCGCCACTCTCTCCAGTTGTTACTTTCAGTTTGTGAACCCTGTTGATGCCACTGCTCCTTTATTCAAGTAGCTCCTCATTTGTCCTCAAGAGGGTGAATGGACGCCGTACCAGGCCTTCCTACTTCAAAAAAATCCGAGGAGTACTGGGAATCGAACCTGGTTCTTCCACATCGAAGGCAGCGACGCAAGCCACTTAAAAAAAAAAAAAAATCTTTCGTCTATGGAGGTGGGTAACAGAAAGTCGTTAATTCAATTATCATTCAAGATTTGACTAATGCATCCATTAATAGACAGGCTAAAAAGTATAAAACTTTCAGGAAGAGAATTTTAAACGTGAGTCAGCTATAGCCGTGAAAGCGAAAAGATCATGGCAGCCTAGCGCTGGTAACGGGGTCGGCTGCGTTGTGGCAGCAAGCCAGGGATGAAACTCGCGACTCCTCCCATCTCCCCCCGCCCTCCCCCCTCCTCCACAATCCCTTGAGGCTGCAAACAGTAATCACTGCCAAGTGTCCCAGTGGCGTCTCTTGTTGCGTGACGGCACGCATTTCACCTTTTCAACCGCACTCCTTCGTTGTGCCGTTTGCCAATACTGGACAATCAGGGCAAACATTTTGGAATGGAAATGGAAATGAGCGCACAGCATTGTGTGCCGGGAGTCCCCCACTCGGGGGCGTTCGGCCGCCTGGGGCAAGTGCTTGTCGCATTCGACGACACACTGGGCGACTTGCGCGCCGGAATTTTGGAATGATTGCCACTGAAGCTGTAATTTCACTCTCATCGTCAAAACGAAAGAAACGTTTCCAGGTCTCTATGCATCTCCTCTACATGTGACTCGGTATAGAATTTTCATGGTTGTTTGACATGTTTTCAGAAGACTACCGAAATAGTCCTTCAGTAATCTGGTTACAATGACTGTCAAAAATTAACCAATGATACACACGTAATGCATTAGATGTCCACTGCAAGCTGAAATTCATCCCTCCTCCCAGAGACTAGCTGTGTGAAGTTACATAGCTGGCAAGGATATCAGTGATATTTTAGTCAAGATCAGCAACAGTTTATCGATATTTTTAAATGGCCTTCAGAATATCAGTAATTAATAACCGATTGATTGTAAATGGGGATAGGAGGTACAGATTCAGACATATAACACACATTGCACTTAGAAAACTTCCGAGGGCGCGGTAGCTGTCAATATACGATACATTGTTTTGGTTGGTTGGTTGATTGGGAAGGGGACCAAACTGTGAGGTCATCGGTCCCATCGGATTACGGAAATATGGGGAAGGAAGTTGGCCGTGGCCTTTCAATTGAACCATCACGGTATTTGCCTGAAGCGATTAAGGGAAATCACGGAAAAACTAAATGAAGATGCCCGAACGCGAGTTTGAACCGTTACGAGTTCTGTGAGCTACACTGCGCAACCTCGACTAGTGATTTAGAAACTGTAACATCTAATATTAACTGAATCACATTAATAGGGAGCTAATGTGAAAATTCTCAGGAGTGTGAACTCGAATTTGCTCCGTATTCTTCCATTTCTCATCAAGCTAACCAACTCAAAAATTTATAACGCAGTTTTCTTTTACACTTTTATAGTTGCAGGTGTACTAATAGTCACACGTACACGTTGATACATAATAATTACTTTTTTATTGTGCTTATTTTGAGTATAGTCCATCGAGAGTGCATTTGTCAACAAAATTTAACGAAAATCACTTCGTGTCATACAATATTTGTAACAAGCTCCTATAATAAGTAACATGTGTGCTGGGATTGCATCTTCACAATAACAAGATGAAAAAATTAATCTTTTACTTTGAAAAACAGTACTCATTTCACAAAACTAAAACTTACCTATTTATAAGTACACTGTGTTTCCTGTGAGAATAGTTATAGTCTGCTACGGAGCCTTTTATACGACACACATGAAATCTAAATTTCAGGGCATTATTAAGTATTTTTTTAACAGTGATACGTGGTCCGTGGTCAAGAGCACGCGTAACGCAGCAGTTACTGTCCCAAGTTTGTTATCAATGGCTATTATCAAAAATTCTATCTTCCAAATGTACAAATGTCTACTAATTGAGTTAATGAACTACAGGACTTGTACATCGAATTTTTGTTTTTTCGTTCGGCAATGTTTATAGAACTGTAATAAAAGTTTATCTTTTGCAATAGTGCAGTTTAAATATACGATTCGTCACCCGTAAATACTAACATGATGTTATTAGATGTTTGCCAGTCTCTTTTCGACTACAGCCCTTTGAATACATCTTTGCAAATAATAGGTAAAAACGCACCTGGTCCTGACTTACCATTAACCATCTCTCATCAGTAGTACCACGCATGTTGGAAAGCCGCTCAGCAAAGTGAAAAATAGATATTACATTTTATACTTTAGAACAAAGAGCTCGCTTCATGAAACTAAGGATTATCTACTTGTAACTACAATGTGCCTCCGTTAGAATGGTTATGGTCTGCTAAACAGAACCACATATTCGTAAAAATTGCATGTCAGGGCAATGGTTATTATTTTGTAACAGTGTTACCGAGTCAAAAGCACACGTAACGCTGCGGCCACTGTCTCATAGCAGTAATAAAACCACCAACACTTCAGTGTATTTTTTTTAGGGACTACAACTGATTTCAATTGCAGATAATGCAGTATCGTCGTGGATAACTATTGAGGTCGCAAGAAGTTTATATGTGATGATGAACTCGTAGGTGGGATATAAAGAAAATTTTTCCTAAAGTGCTCCAGGTTACGTTCCGGAACATTTTTTTTTTTCTGATTTTGGCTTCCACAACTCTTCAGACCGCGCTTTTGTACCCGCACAAAATATTTGAAGCAGTCGTTCACCCATTTATTCGAATTTCCATTTCACAAGACAGACTTAAAGAAATAATTCGCCACTTCAAGAACACGTGTCTTCATGTCGTTTACGAAAAAACAGATGAAGAACGTTCCACTAATGCCTCGCGGTAGACGCAGGTCCGGCAGTAAACACAACCCGGGAGCCACAGCGTTTCGGCGCCACTCACCTGCGCCGTCGTCATGTTCGTCGCTCGTTGTCGGGAGTCTAGGCGTCGGGGCTGGCTAGCTGGCGTCGTCGCGCGTGTCTCGGTACCCTGCGGCTCCGTTCAGGCGGACAGCATCCCGGACGCACTCGCTCGCACACACACCACGGACAGCAGTGAGGCGCGCGCCCGCCCGCCCGGCTATATAGCCAGTGACCCACATCGCCCCTCCACGGGCCAGCGCGGTTTCCCTTTCCCATTGCCGCGGCCGCCGGTTTCCATCTCGTCGGCGGCATCCCCCCCGTGCGGGGTGCGCGTCCTTCCACCAGGTGCGTCGCATTCCGGACCGTACGCTATCGGGCCCTGCTGCAGCCTGAGGCGATTTCAATTCAGGAATAGGGCGTAACTCATCTGCATGGTTACACAGAGGACCAAACCGTTCAAGAACTGTATTGTTTTAACTACAATAAACAACAATCCAAACTCAGAGTAAGATCACGCAACTACTGTACTGCTGGCGACTAAAACGGAAACGCCAGGAAAGACAAAAGTAACGAAGTGTTGCACATTATAGTAGGAAGATCGCATGATGAAATTTGTTGTGATTTGGGGCTGCGCAAGGTGCGAAATTTAACATCCAGGGCTCCCAGCAACAAAGGCTATAATTCAGATGACCATCAATTTTTACTGAGCCTGGACGACAGATACAGGTAGGTCGTTCCATGCTGCTTCAGTTTTGTGACACAGATCGTCAGTTGTGCTTGTCTCTCGGCGTCCCATGACCACATGTTTCCAAGGAGTCAGACAACTGGATAACTTACTGGCCAGGGAAACAGTCAAGCAACTTCTGTATACTAGTTGCGATCTATAACTTGGTATTTTGCTAGCGGGTTGATTTCTTTTTGCCGACCGTGGGGCCGAGCGGTTCTACGCGCTTCAGTCTGGAGCCGCACGACCGATACGGTCGCAGGTTCGAATCCTGCCTCGGGAATGGATGTGTGTGATGTCCTTAGGTTAGTTAGGTTTAAGTAGTTCTACGTTCTAGGGGACTGATGACCACAGATGTTAAGTCCCATAGTGCTCAGAGCCATTCGGACCATTTTTTTAAATTTCTTTTTGGAGGCGAGGGAGAGACCGGGTAGGGCCTGCTGGGGGAAGGAGTGGAGTGCGGGAGGGGCACGAGCTCCACCCCAATGCACTGTCAGTAGGCAGCATAGGTAACACAAACCGGTGTTTTGAGCTTCCTCGAGCTCCTGATAACCGGCTTCCTTTCCCAAACTGGCGTAGAAGATAAGGCCTATGATGGACCACTAACGGCATCGTCATTCATTTCCGAAAAGGTCACAATGGCAATAGTGCAACAAAACACAGGCAGCGCCAAAACTGGCGACAATGCAGTCAACAGCGGCAAATAGCAACGAAGTCTCCCGCCTGGCGCCGACTGCTAGCACTGGCGAGTCCGGGTGGCGAGTTATGGATCTGGCATAAACATACATTAATGTAGCCACCGGCCATGTTCAGCGTCAACGTACAATAACCATTCACAGACGGCACGTGGCAGCACTGCCAGTGGAAGGTATATAAAGCACGTCGGGGTGCCGCGGAAACAGTGCAGTCGTTCTCGTAATGTAGCGAAAGACCGATTATCTGACGTCCTAAAGGGCATGATCGTTGGCTTTCACGCCAAGGGTGGAAGCTTTTGTGTTAGCAGAAGAGCCAACACCGTGTTACGAGTGGAGGCCGAAATGCACACGTTTTAGCTCACGCAGGCTGGCGTGAGGAGGGAAGAACTATACTGACATGAGGTCTGGAACATGACAAGGAATGAGAATTCAGAAAGCGGACGTAATTAGTTTGATACTTAACTTTAATCCATTAATGATGAACGTCGCTCTTGACGGTACATGATTCACAATATTATCTGTTCAGAATGCATTCTTCAAGATATTAATTATAGTAACTGAATATGGCGCCTTGGCCGGCCGCGGTGGCCGAGCGGTTCAAGGCGCTACAGTCCGGAACCGCGCTACTACTACGGTCGCAGGTTCGAATCATGCCTCGGGCATGGATGTGTGTGATGTCCTTAGTTTAGTTAGGTTTAAGTAGTTCTAAGTTCTAGGGGACTGATGACCTTAGAAGTTGAGTCCCATAGTGCTCAAAGCCATTTATGGTGCCTTGCTAGGTCGTAGCAAATGACGTAGCTGAAGGCTATGCTAAAATGTCGTCTCTGCAAATGATAGCGTATGTAGACAGTGAACCATCGCTAGCAAAGTCGGCTGTACAACTGGGGCGAGTTCTAGGGAGTCTCTCTAGACTAGACCTGCCGTGTGGTGACGCTCGGTCTGTAATCACTTATAGTGGCGACACGCGGATCCGACGTATACCAACGGATCGCGGCCGATTTAAAGGCTACCACCTAGCAATTGTGGTGTCTGGCGGTGACACCACAGAAGTTTGTCAACTGTTCGCCTGCCGCCATGGTTAAGCACACCGTAATGGTAAAATGACGCTATCCAAAATGGGCGCCGAAGCAAATATGGTGCAGCACTGGCCCTAAGTGACAGAGGCGAACGACTGCTGCAGAATGCGTATGGAAGAATATAAGTACAATTGTTGAGCAACCGACCGCCCAGATGAATTAAGGGGCTACCAACAGTGTCTTCTCACGGCTGTTAGAAGAACTGTGCTGCGTGTGGACCTCCTCAGCAGGCGCCTGGTTCATATACCCATGACAACTGCTGCTCAACGGCGACGAAGGCTAGAATTTACACGCCCATAGCGACACTTAACGTCCACTGAGTGGGGACAGGTGGCCTTTTCAGGTGAATCACGTTTTATGCTCCATCGGACAGTTGGCTATTGTTGTGTGTGCTGTGAAATATCTCGTAAGCAAACAGACGGCAACAATTGTCGGAAGACTCCAGGACGGAGAAGGGAGTGTTATCCTCTACAGCAGGGGTTCCCAACAAATTTTTCTCGAGGACCCCCTCATCGAGCATGATTGGTACCTTGTCATATCACAGTATCAAGCGCCTAAAAAAGGCAAATTAAGATTCTTTTTATACGTTTTCTTCTTTTGGTACTTAGCAAAGACATTGACATATTCATTACTGAAAAAATATTGAGCGGCCAAAACAAAAAATATGTTATAATACGAAATATATTTAATATATTTTTTATTCTAATAGCATCTTCCGGACCCCTCTGGAATAGCTCGCGGTCCCCCAGTGGTCCAGCGGACCACCTGTTGGGAACCACTGCTCTAGAAAATGTTTTCATGGCATTCCCTGGATGATCTCGTCATTGCGTAAGGCTCAGTGGATCAACACAAGTACACATCCCTGGGAACCATGCCCAACCCCCATGTAGTTTTTTTTCCTCGGCACTATGGCATCTGCCAGCAGGACAATTCAACGTGTCACGCAGGTCGTAGTGTACGTTCGTCTGTGTACGCGCACCAGGATGAGTTTGTAGTACTCCTCCGGCCACCAGACTGGGCTGTTCGCACCATGTATCCTCAATCGAGGCAATGGAGCCAGCATCAACCACATCCCTGTCATCATATTCGAGGATATCATTCACTCCCTTCCAGCACACCTCGCTATGGTCCACGCTGCAAAATGTGGCTGTTCATGCTTTTGACAGGTGGTCGCCCCAGTATGATGAGGCAAGAACACGTGTGCGTGACATGACAGCTTGGGCCACATGTGATCTTGTGTTATGTCGCTGAAAGGTATCACAGATACCTCGAGGACAGCATATAGCCATCGGCTTAACACGTCAGAAACGTAAAGGTTTTTGTACAAGTTACCGGCTATATGAACCAGAGGTGACAGTGTAATGTGTCTAATGGGTACCCATTATGTAATACCAGATGTTGGGTCATATGGCGACGAAAAATTCAGTGTGCCAACGTTTGTTCGCTTCGAAGATTCCACACACACCTATGGCCAATGTGACGCTGTACGCAGAACGAGGGCTTGTCTGGAAAGATGACATAGTGTACTACTAATCTGCCCAGTGTTGTTGGCACACCGCAGTTGGCCGCCACATGTCATACGCAAGGAAATACACAACTATTGTTGCTGTACTGACAGTCCGTAGTGCTCTAGACGCCGTCCCACTTCCCGTTGAGGATGTATTTCTTTCCACAAACAGGTTCATTTATGACTGAAAGTATGTGACGTGGGTGTGCAATTTTGGAAAATAAAGTAGCATGGAACTAACATACGTCGAAAATAACAAGAATTCTATAAATTACAAGCTATGTTCAGCACGACATAAATTTCGATTGTTTACATGAGAGCTTGCCCACTCAGATGGTCTAGGGGCCTGACCGCCTGCAGAGAACGTCATAACCAAGTCAAGTAAGCCATTCAGAGGTTGTCACGCCTGTTATCAACAACAAATCCGGCATGATTCCCCCAATCCACATGTAGAACCAGTTAGCCACAGGGAACTGACAAAGGGAAAATAGAAAGGGTTAAGACCCTTGTGGCGTTTATGTGACAGTGCGTTTCACGGTTATATCATATAGAACTATATTAACAGCTGTAGCTGTGGGAGCCGCTAACGAGACAGGTTACCTGGTCCACAAGTGACGAATGGGCCCGTACTGTGGGAAAGCTCTGGCAGTAGCCCAGTTTGCCCTTGAGAGATAGCAGTGAACTCTCATGTCAGAATTAGCGCCAAGAAGGAAATAAATGATTTGTTAAAAAATAGACATAATAATGCTGAAGTCTGTACCCATACTGATAGTTTTATAAATGCAATTTCGTTTATTAAAAGTCAACCTGCAAAAGTCAACAAGCGAATTATATCACTAATGTGGATAACAGCGAAAATGGTCAAAATATCACGAAAGTGCACTCTGCCCTGATGGGCTGGAAACAGATAGACATATTCTAGTACTAGTCTTAGACGAGTTGTCAGTCAGCCTCGGTGGTGTAAACACTTATCGATCATGATCATATGGATTAGTTATTTTCATGTAAGTGCGACTGATAAAAAAATTTTGGTAAGGACTATGCGACCAAACTGCTGAGGTCATCTGACCCTAAGCTTAAGCACTATTTAATCTAATTTAACCTAACTGAGGCTAAGGACAACACACACACCCATTCCCGAGGGAGGACTCGAAACTCCGGCGGGAGTAGCATCACGAACCTTGACAAGACGCCTCAGAACTCATGGCTGCCCTGCGGGGATACGACTGATAACATTGACTCAGGAAGCATTTATGTGACCTGAAAAGAATCTGATTTAAGAACAACGAAGCTTTATTTAATATTTATGTTGCTCAGAGTAGTACGATCAGACTTCATCATCATTACAGTGACTTATGATTTCGATTCGTTCGCATTGATTGTGTTATAATGACCAAGTGTAGCAATAAGTAATACGGCATCCCTTTCAATTACCTGCAAGATTATTTCACTGACTGTAGGAATAATTATAAAAGTATCTCCGAATTTCTCTAATTGAAACAGCACGTTAGAAATCGCAACTTATGGAGAAGAATTCCGATGGGGACAATGAGACCCCTTTGGAATATGTGTAAGCAGGCTTCTTCTCGAACAACCACCGAACACAGATCGTTCCATAATAAAAAGTTACTCTTGCAGTTTAATATATTTAGCCGTCTATTCGTAATTTCACGTTGTAAGAGGTCCATGATCAAGGAATTTGTTGCTAGAGCACTCAAGCAGATGTATTTTCGATGGATTGCTCAGGCGCTGCCTGCGATATGCAAGCTGTAAGAGAATCTCAGACCAGAGAGCGGTGTTGTCAGCAGTAGGAACTGTTTGTCAGTAGCAGTAAATAGTTGCTAGCTAGCAGTCTTGTGTGTGCAGTTGGCTGGGCCGGTCCTGGGGAGCGATGGCAGAGCCTGAGCGTTGTAGGATAAGGTAAAAGCAGCCTCGCGCATATGTAGTGTTGTTATATCAAGTCACATGTAAATGCTTTTAAAAAGAAATCTCTTAATAATAATCTTTCTTATAAAAATTAACTTTCGACAATTATTCAACTCAATTTAAAGATTTTACTAATTTCTCCAATCCTTGGTCATCTTCATTATTGTAAAGAAAAATCAGTTCTTGCTTTTTATACATGACAAATCTATCGACCAACATTGCACTAAGCTGTGCCATAAAAATTTCTTATAGGAGCGACCTTACTGAGGTAAGAATTTTCTATTTATTCAGAATGATCTTTCAGGGCCATGACGCAGCACTGCTGACGTCCAAAATTCACCAGTTTAAATTCACAGTCATTATTGAAAGGTTATAAGTGAGCAACAATTTTTTATTGAGACATTAGTCACATTTTATTATTAGTAGTTTATGGAATTTATTTATTGGGAGGATATATTTTTTTACTGTTGGGAGGTTACGGAATTTTTCTGTTGAGAGGTTACACTTGGCGATCCTGCCAGGATCGTATTTTTGTGAATTTCTGAGAGGTAGTCAGTTGTATATCTGCTCTTATTTACTTAAATGTAGTTTGCATCTGGCGCTAGCATTTACTAATTTGTCTTTCTTTCACAGATCTTCTGCAATTTATTGCTCTTTGTTGTAATTGTATTTTTTCCAATTTTGCTTTGCCTTTGTTTGATTTTGTGCTTAACTTTGATTTGTGAAAATGCCGCAAAAAACTGCTAACAGTACATCGTGATGTGCAATGAGTGAAAAAGCTGACTCGAATAATTTGACCGATAATACTAGCGACGCTCAGTGTAATAGTAATAATCCCCTAACTACAGATAATCAGTGCATGCCAATCACTAGTGATGATATTGATCCTAATGATGAGCAAACAAATTCAATTGCATCCACTGTAAATGTAACAATTGATGACGCAGCACATTCTGTTACAATGAACGCTTTCCAGTTTGACACGCCCGATTTTCAAAATTTACACAGTGAACAGACAAATGTTTCTAACGAAGGTGAACAATGTACTCAAAATATGTCAGATTTATTTGATTCCGGTGTAGTGACCAACAGTGCACATCCAATTGGCAAACCTTTTCTAATATCAGACAATGACCAAATGGTTACACAAAACGTGACACAAGCAGATACACCATCACACAGCACAGAGAATAGAGTAGCTAATTTTGGCATGGATCAAGTTATGGCATTATTGCTACAAATTAATGAATCGAACGAATAGATTAATGAAAGTTTCAAACAGTCGAATGATAAACACGACAACCTTAATGAACAGAAAAAACAATTTAGTGAACAGATTACAGCCGTTACCTTGCAACGCCATGATACTTAGGCTTGTGCTAGTAACAGTAGTGAAGAAATTAGATCTGTTGCACAAGAATTAACAGCCACAACAGAATCACTTAGAGATGAAATTAGTGCAGTTGGCAAACGATGTTCAGAAAACGCAACACAGTTACGCGACGAGTTTAAATTAATGTCAAGCACTCTGAATGCGAAAGTCGATAAGGAATTTGAACAACAGAACAGCCAAATTGACGAACGTTTTAAAGTGACAGAGATGAAAAATATTTCAGCCTTTAACACGACACAGCATACGCCACTTTCCGAACATTTCTCACATTCACACAGCCAGTATAATTTAGGTAATTTACGGAGAGTACGTGACTTCGATTACGAACAGTCACAGACATACAGAGACGATAATTTTGATTATGAGCGCTTTCTGTATTTAAGGTATTTAAAAATGACAGAACACAGATTCACCCTTTGGATTGGATACAACAGTTTAGCTTTGCTCTTCCACCAACTTGGCCCATAACACACGAACTTGAATTTATTTGCAGTTTTTTGGAAGGCGAACCGGCAACTCGTATGAGACCGATCACGAGACAATTCCTCTCGGTAGAAGAATTTCAGAATGCTTTTCTGTCAGCGTATTGGTCGAAGACGACACAGCGCGAAATCAAGGATCAATTAATTAGCCTACCGAATTATGAGAACTCAAATTTTCCCACTGTCACGCAATTTTTTTAACACATGGTACAACAAAACCAATACTTAAGTGAGCCATGCAGTGAATCAGCACTTATCCAATTATGTATTTGTAAATTGTCACGATCGTTAAGAGTATCACTTTTAACAGGACAGCAGAAAGAAAATATTTCGGCATTTAGAGATCTGTTACAGCTTTTGGAAGTTCTGCAATCAGATTATTCTTTCATAAACAAAAATTTTTCTCATCATAATCAAGGCCAACCAATATACAGCAATTACGATCAGCCACGCTATTTCAATAGCAAAGGTAATAGACGCTCCAGAACTTTAATGACTTAAAAAATTTTAATCATCAGTATCGTCACAATTATCAGCAACAGTAAACACATTTTGGTAACAATAGAGGTTTTTCCCCACAACAGCAACAAAACCAGCCGGTTAGCATACCTAACCAACAATGTAATGTGCAAGGTCAACCAAGCTTTAATGTTTCGCCTCCTACACGTATAGCGTCGGCTCCACCAAATAGTAACGCACCGCAACAAGGATTCTACCAGAATGTGGTGTTGACATCCAACTGTCCACCAACATGACTGAAGGAGATGTCATTATGGTCCTACTGTCTGGTGTACCTAATGTACTACCAAAATGATAACATACAATATTAATACAAGATCTCAGTGTCTTCGCTACACTGATGAATACTTTAGGGAAGAGAAGTTCAGATTGTCTCACTTGGTGTTGTGCTTCTGTAGAAAGATATGGAATTTCAGTGCAGCTACGTGCAACCTACTGTGCTACAACCATGATGCTATCCTTCCCATTCCTCTCCTAGTTCTCATAAAATGTTAGAGACTTTTACAGTATTCAGTTCTTGTAAAAAATGCTAAACACTTATACAGTATGGTTGCATTTCATTTGTTAATATGATCAGTTGTCCTAAATATGCTAAAGACTTTTACAGTGCACATGCACTTTATTTCTTTTCTTAATGTATCCAGTTCTTGTAAAAAATGCTGAAGACTTATACAGTGCGTGTGCACTTCATTTCATTTGTTAATGTGATCAGCTCATGTAAAAATGCTAAAGACTTATACAGTGCATGTGCACTCTATGTAATTTGTTAATATATTTTGTACTCATTGCGTAATCATTTTGTCATTTCTTAATATATTCTGTACTCAGTGCGTGTGCACTCTATTTCATTTCTTAATATGTTCTGGACTTATCAATAATGTATATACTCTGTGACTGTAGACTTAGTAACTAAATGGATTATAGAAAAATTTGTTGCTCATGGCAAGTCAAATTGACTCACCATCACTGCCAAATTTTTTCCCCACCAGTGGACGGTTATGTAAGAAGTCCATGATTAAGGAATTTGTTGCTAGCGCACTCAAGCAGATGTAATTTCGATGGATTGCTCAGCCGCTGCCTGCGATATGTAAGCTGTAAGAGAATCTCAGACCAGAGAGCGGTGTTGTCAGCGGTCGGAACTGTTTGTCAGTAGGAGTAAGTAGTTGCTAGCTAGCAGTCTTGTGTGTGCAGTTGGCTGGGCTGGTCCTGGGGAGCGATGGCAGAGCCTGAGCGCTGTAGGATAAGGTAAAAGCAGCCTCGCGCATATGTAGTATTGTTATATCAAGTCCCATGTAAATGCTTTTAAAAAGAAATCTCTTAATAATAATCTTTCTTATAAAAATTAACTTTCGACAATCATTCAACTCAATTTAAAGATTTTACTAATATCTCCAATCCTTGGTCATCTTCATTATTGTAAATAAAAATCAGTTCTTGCTTTTTATACATGACAAATCTATCGGCCAGCATTGCACTGAGTTGTGCTATAAAAATTTCTTATAGGAGCAGATATATACGCGTTATCTGGCGACCTTACTGAGCTAAGAATTTTCTATTTATTCAGAATGATCTTTCAGGGCCATGACGCAACACTGCTGACGTCCAAAATTCAGCAGTTTAAATTCACAGTCGTTATTGAAAGGTTATAAGTGAGCGACAATTTTTTATTGAGACATTAGTCACATTTTATTATTAGTAGTTTATGGAATTTATATATTGGGAGGTTACGCTAAATGTCAATGTTATAATTATATTTTTTTACTGTTGGGAGGTTACGGAATTTTTCTGTTTGGAGGTTACAACGTAAATGACAACTTACGATATTAGACTTAGATGTAATAATGTATCGTGGCAGGATGATTCCCTGTGAAAATCTTTTCAATCAGAAAAGAACGGAATTTGTTTCTGTATGTGGTAACGTTACAACCTCCACTAAGAAAAGAAACGAGACTGACCATCAACGATTGAAAAAAAAAGCATGTCCATCATGTTCATGCTCACATGGCCATAGTCTGCAGATCTATGTTCACAGTCACACCACTAGGTAAACTACACTGATCAGCGAGAACATTATTCCCACCGACCTGCTATCGACATAAACCTCTCCTCAGGCGAGAGCAGCGTCACCTGTCCAGGAATAACAGCTAGTCAGACAAACGTACGGTGTATGTAGTATCAGTGAGCATACTGTCGTGTAGAAGGGGGAAGGCGAGCGATCTATCTGAGTTTGAGCGAGAGAAGATTGTGACAGCCCACAGTCTCAGCACGAGCATTTTGGAAACTACAAGGCTTGTTGGGTGCTTGAGCAATGGTGTGGTGAATGTCTTCAACACGTGGCGGGAGCAACATGAAACCACTTCGAGACGTCGTGGGGACATTACACATGTCAGGCGTCGTAGACGGGCCAAACTGGTAAAACAGGAGAGGCGACAAACTGTGGTGGAACTAACATCAGACTTTAATGCTGGGCAAAGTACAAGTGTGTCTGAACATACTGAACCAAACACGCATAACGATGGGCCTCTGTAGCCGACGACCCACGAATGTGCCAATGTTAATACCACAAAATCAGCAGCTACTACTGAAATAGGCACGTAACCAGTGGCAGAGCGTTGCATGGTCTGATGAATCCTGATACCTTCCTCATCATGCCAGTGGGAGGCCCGAATCAGTCGTCTTCCAGGAGAGCAGCTCCTTGACATCAGTACTGCTGGACGGAGACAAGCTGGCGGAGGCTCCATTATGCTCTAGGGAACATTCATGTGGGCATCTATGGGTCCAGTGGAGCTCGTGCAAGGCACCATGATGGCCAAGAAGTGTCGTATACTAATTCCAGACCACGTACATCTCTTCATAACGATTACGTTTCCAGGCTGCAGCGGCATTTTTCAGCAAGATAATGTGCCGTGTCACAAGGCCAGGAGTGTGATGGAGTGGTTCGAAGAACACAGTGGCGAGTTTTAATTGATGTGCTGGCCTCCTAACTCACCAGATCTGAACCCAATTGAACCCATCTGGGTTGTGATTGAATGTGGCGTCAGAGCTCATCGACCTCCTCCCTGGAATTTAAGGGAATTAGGTAACTTGTGTATGCAGATGTGGTGCCAGCCCTCCAGCGACCTACCAAGGCCTCATTGCTACCATGCCATGATGTGTCGTTGCTGTTATCAGTGCCAAAGGTGGACATACCGGCTATCAGGTACGTGGTCTTAAAGTTCTGTCTGATCAGTGAATGATGGGTGCACACTTCGGTTTCATTTAGTGTAAATTATGACGTTGTGAAAGTTGAGAGAGTTTGTTGCTAATTTAGAGGTGGGCAAAATACAACTGGCCCTGATGGTGTTATAGTGCCTGGGTGAGTGGGGTCGCTATGGGGTAGAAGAAATTGAGTGGTGTGTTGTGAAGGTAATGGTGTTGACCAGGGGCGGCTAGAAAAACTTCATTGCAAGATATAAAATCTGCTACTTGGCCTTGAGCTACAATTCTGAAGTGCTGCACGCCCCCAGATTTGCACTCTACAGGCGCGTGATCTGCTGATGATGCCATTGACTTCGGAAGGTCGTAGCAGCGGAATGGACAAATAACGTCTGCGTATTGCTTTGCTGACACTTTACACCACTGTGCAGTGTGTGCTGAGTTACCATTACGTCACCCTGTGTGATCTGTGCCAGCAACTCAAATGTCACTGAATTCTCGTAGGTGCCCACTGATAACCGAGGCAGAAGCTCGCCCTGGTATGGATGGAGGGCAGCTGTACCGTCCAGGTTGGTAACTGCTGCTCTCCGAGGCATGCATGAATTCAGTTGCTGTCATGGAGCCTAGGGACGGCTCATCCGCCTTGTCGTTCCAAGTTCACATGACTTAGAAACGTGAACTGGTCTGGTGGAGTTGGCTACCCAGACTGACGTCAGCTGCTGGCTGGTCCATAACATGATGAAGACTTGTGTGGATCTGATCTCATGGACAGTGCTGCCAGACTGCGCGTAACTGTGCTAGAATCAGAGGTCATTTACAGTGATTAATAGCACGCTTATTGTGCTGACTGATGTCTTCCAGTCGTATACAGATCTACACCCAAATCAACACCCAGTATTGGTCAAAATTAGTGACGGTGTTACATAGTTCCCCCCTTTTAGTAATCTTCCATCTGTAGACATACAAAAGAAAACCCAACTCCAAAATGCCTAGCTTAGATGAAACATAGAAGTGTAGCTCGTGGTGTACCAGACGTCCAGTGCTTCTTCCCTGAACTCTCTTCCAAATTTCTCTCATTCTTTTAGCAAAATCCTTGAGAGACTTCCCATCCTCACCAATTCTTGGTATTATTTTGTCAATTGACGTAAACTACCTCATATGGTGATAGTCTTGCAGCATCATCGACTTTTGTACTCTGTGTGCTTACAGCAATACAAATCCCAATCGTTATGGTGTGAATTCACATAATGACTCAATATCCTCCTCACTGTGTGATGTACCGTCTCCAAAAAATGGCTGTAAGCACTATGGGACCTAACATCTGAGGTCATCAGTCCCCTAGACTTAGAACTACTTAAACCTAACCAACCTAAGAAAATTACACACATTCCATGCCAGAGGCAGGTTCAAACCTGCCATCGTAACAGCCGCGTGGTTCCGGACTGACCTCTAGCAAATTACACAGCTGCTTTAACAAATCCAACATGAAGTTTGTCCCTTGATCTGTAATCATAGTTTCTGGCACTCCCAATTGGAGTACCCAGCTATTGAACAGTTTTTCTGCTACCATTGCTGCCTATTCATTACGACTGAAATTATTTGCACATATCTAGAAACATGATCAATAACAGCAAAAATCGATTCCGAGCTGGAGTCCTGTTTACTTGCCCTAGGATGTCCAACCCAATAATTTTAAACGCTTTCATCGCTTCTGGTAACGTCTGCAAAGGTATTAGCTTATGACTAATATCTGCCCATTGCATATACTGTATGCAACCCCTCATATATTGATTCACATCAGTTTTCTTGACCTCAACCAGAATCATTGTGTTACTCACCTATTTGTTATTCTATTGTAAGTTGGCAATGGTCTTGCCCCTCCCATGAGTCCATTTAACGTGACTATAATCACTTTGCGAGCACTTTAGGTCAATAAAAACGACTGACAGTGGCGCAATCGCTTTGTAGATAGTTAGTTGTTGTTTGTTGGTGTAATACTCTCGATTAATGTGTATGAAATGTCTGCGGAAACGCATCGGCATGCTGGCTTTTTAATACAGGGAAAATTAAGCGATTTTCTAATTATCAGATTTTGCATCAACGCATTACATGCGAGGCACCCGGGACAGCGCTTGCCCAGCTGCCTGACACCGCGTGTCCTGGTGTGTAACCTCAAGTGTTCACAAAACAGAGCAGTGGCTTGCTGGGCGTGCTCTCGCCTACGTTCCACTAATTTTACGCCCTCGAGTAATTGAAGTGGGGCAGGCCAGGAGTCCCCTAGGAATTAAAAATTCCAGAAAAGCTGTTGTTGCCCGCAGCTGTGGATCTTTCCAGGTGGCTTGGGCGGAGTTTACTAGTGACATTCTGGAAAATAGTTCGATTTACAGGCCGTACATTGGTCGGCACTGGGAAAATAGGGTATTTTGAGCGTTTCTAGGGATGTGATTCGGTCGGTAAAGTTTTGGTGGGGCAAACAGAGTCAAAGAACGATCTTGCTCGACTCTCTGTCGCGGTATTCCGTCTTGGTCTTTCGTTCTGAAAGGACGCGAGCCATGTCAACTCTTGGCTGATAGGAAGATTGTCGCAATTTGAGAAGTTTATGGACAGCAATTGTTGTCCAAGTATTGTAGGAGTGTAATTTTCGAGGCGCCGCATCCATATTCCACGGCCGCACCGACGCCCGATGGAGGCAGCACCCATAGTAGTAGTACTACGGTGAGATCGCTCCTGCTTCGGCCTGCATTAGGAGTAGCGTTAAATAGCTGGATCACGTGCAATTGCTGTTTCCACTGAGGTGTCACGATACTTTGGGTCTTAGTGATTCTTCTTATTTTTCGTTTAGTGTCGATGTCAATCGGTCAGCCAATTTATAAGAGATCGCGTTTTGTACCGATTTTGACACAGTTCACTGCCAATCCCAGCTAGGAGGGTAATTTGAAAATGGTACATTTGTGTCTTTATTCAGAATTGGTCTGAAGTTGATAATAAATTTATTGGTTCAGTAAAGATTTCACTTTCACTAATTTGATCCTGAATTCACCCTTTGCTTTACTTTATTTCTGTGTAATTCATATCATTGAACCCCCTAAATGTTCGTTATGGTTCATTTCTCTGTAAGTTGTTTGACAGGGGAAAACGCATGCAAAACCTAGACAAGCAACAGGTGGAGTGTCACACTATAACCCACATCTCCTGACAACATGCGCTCATATGCTTCTTTCAGCGCTTCCTCGTTCACCTCCACTGGTACTAATACCCACAGTTCTAGTGTCATTGTCTTACATAATAACCCATCACACACAGTTAATTGTGGCTGTGATGCATAATGTTTATATTTCACATCAGCCCATTGATTGCTTGTCACTGGTGCAAGGTGTGTTCGAGTGTTTGCACCACTGTTACTTTTCAGATTAAACTACTTGTGTCTGTATGTTTTAGCAGGTTTTTCTATGACTTCATTCTCAAATTTGCTTAACCTCAATGCCCATTTTGTCAAACTACTAGAAGGATGCTCAAGGTATAAAAAATATCAGAAATATCTGAGTCCATATGTCACACTTAACACGTCTTTTCATGTTCTGGAGTAGACTTTTCTGTTCTGCTCAAATTTCTAGAAGCATACGCTGCGGAATGTCCTTTCTGTTTACTACATGACCGAGAACACGCCCTATAGCTTGATTGGAAGTCTCGATTAACAAGATAAACTCCTCATAGTTCAGAAAAATTAATACTGGCTTGATGTTAATGCTCTCCTTAGCTCCGCGAATGCGTCTTGTCATTCCTTTGTCCATCTGAACTTTACATCCTTTTTTAACAGTTACAGAAATGCACCACTACGTCGGGAAACCCTTTCATGATTTTCTGTAATAATTTTATAACCCCAAGAAAGTCTGTAAGTCCTTGGAATTACTAGGAATAACAAATTCCTGCACTGCCTTTATCAACCTCGGGTCCATTTTAATCCCTTCACTGCTAATAACATCTTCAAAATATAAAATTTCTTCCAATACAAAAAGATATTTTTCAATGCTTGGTGTTAAATTCGGTGCTTGTAGTCTTCTAAATACGTATCACAAATGTAATGTGTGCTCTGTCATATCCATTGCAAAAACAATAACATCATCTTCGTATGCTATGAACTGGCGAAGTTTCTGTCTCCTCAGCATTCTATCCAGTAAATGCTTAAACATTGCCAGAGCGTTCTTCAACCTAAACGGCATCCTATGATTCTCAAAAAAGCGTCTGAGAAAGCTGTTTTCGGATGTCCTCTGGAAATATCTCTGTCTGATGTTACCCATTCCTGAGATCTAAGGTAGAGATGTACATGCACTGCCCTAAACTTTCAATAGTTTCAATGATGCTTGGGATTGCATACGCATCGGTCACAGCTCGGCGTTTAACACGTCTGTAGTCAAAATCAAATCTCTGTCTTTTAGTCCTGTATAGTGACGTTTTTGGTACAACCACAATGGCTGCATTCCACAGACTAGCGTTTTCCTCTATTATCGCATCTACTAGCTGTCGAACAGTAAATTCGCAATGGGTGTACAGTATATCAGAGGCAAATTCTGAAATTCAAACAATAAGTTTTCTGTTTCCAATCTGCCCGTACCACTAAGATGATCCAATTTCCTATACAATGCAATTTTGTCAGTTGTTTGCACATTACCCTGGCGCACACAGTGTCCCTGCCCACATAATCTAGAACTTCAAAGCTTAGCTACCAACATTCCTTTGCTGAATTCTGCTCCATCGGCGCCATAATTATCTAAATTCGTGGGTATTAGCTTCCCATCCAATTCCTCCTGTACCTATACAGTCCTTCTCGTTATAAAGCAATGTGATGTATCTAATATATCACTTTCTGCCAGTGTTTCTATCAAGATTAGGCAGTAACTATCACCCACCTGGAACACGACTACAACGCATTGCCTAAAATCCTGCACCCCAACCTGAAAATCTACGACTGTGGAAGCCAAAGCTTATACATCACTATCTGCAGCTCCATGTAAATTATAGTATGAAGGATTTAACTGCCTCTGACCTACGAGGTTCATACTTGCTATCGACACATGCGCTCCTGTGTTCAATAAAAACTTACGCCTTCTATCCTTCAGCATTCTCACTATACCTCTACTGCATTCCGTCTCTGAATCCATGATTTACGCTATTATAAGAAAAGCTGAGGTTGATCAAAACTGTTTAAAAACACATCATTAAACTACATCTCTTAATACTTGAGTTATGAAACCCCTTAAAATATACTTAAACTATTTAAACACTGCTGCTTGGGTGGGTAAAGTCTAAAATGTAACGCAAGAAAATAATAATATACAGAAAAAGTAAAACGAACAGCATCAGAAAATGCGGCGAACCCAGATGTTCTTAAGGAAAAACTAGTATACGAGTGATGAAAATTCACAAAAAGTAAGAAATATTGGAATCGACAAGTAAAAGTGACCTATATAGATTAACTCTAGTTACCGATTCTACCTATTTTATGGTTCATTATTTCGAGCGTTTTCTCAGTAGATGTGTGGATTGTTTTTTTATAGGATTTCTAGAGTTCTTATTTTCTCTGACGTACTGCGAAAAAAAAAAAAGAAACCTTGAATCGGTAACTAGAACTGACCTATATAGTAGAGTGGGGAGTAAGTCTGTGCGGCTTGCAGAACTGCGGAAAGTTTGATCTCACTTTTAATGACCCAGCAGCTGGCTACTCTGCAGGGCACGAAGTAGTCCGGTGTCTGACCCTGTGTTGTCGTTGCTTGGTTGTTATCCTGGTGTTAACGACTACGCAATATGATAAGTTATTTTCATATAATAATTTATGCAGTGGAAGTAGACTGTAACTGTACCAATAACTGGCTTACGAATTTTAACTTTATTCCATTGTGTACTGCGACGTATATCAGCATTGGGATATATTAGCAAATCGACATTCCTACAGAGTGTTTCCATGTGAAGACGAAAGTTTCATTCTGGTAGCACGGGGCAAGTTTACGCGCCGCAGGTAGGGTAAAATTTCGCAGCGCGTAATCTTACCTCATCCGTTACAATTATCAGATTTTTCGTTGATATGGTGCTAGAAATATTTATGAACGCTACGGGTGGATATTATACACCGATAGTAGTTTTCAGAGAGACATTTCTTTCTATGTTAGCATCTACAAAAGAATAATCTAACGGAAACAAATGTGGAAGCTGCAAAAAAGGGCTTGAAAAATGGAATATCTAAACGACAAATAGTATGGGAGCTTCGAGTAAGTGAAGCTACCCTCAGAAATCGCTTTAAAGAGTTTAGAGGCCCTTCTCAAGTGTATTTTTATCTCTATATTTTTTATTTTGGTGATCGTTTCCTCTATAAAGATAAGAGTTTTGGGGTAAACAAACTGGGAAGATTCGGAAGAACTTTCAATGATGAGCAGTAACCACACTCATGCTTATAAATTAATGATAATTGCAGAATGTCGTGCCACACAATGTGGCACTACACAAAACTGGCGCTAATAGCATAGGCACATAGCGAACACACACGACATAGATCTGTAAGTCCACGGTATTGGTGATAAGTTGAGAAAACCTTCCCGAAACATATGTGCTACTAAACGCCACTGTTTCCTGCGCATCTACCCCCACATCAATATGGGATATGATCACCATGCACACGTACACAGGCCGCACAACGGGTTGGCATACTCTGGATCAGGTGGTCGAGCAGCTGCTGAGGTATAGCCTCCCATTCGTGCACCAGTGCTCGTCGGATCTCTTGAAGTGTCCTAGAGGTCTGAAGACATGTAGCCATACGTTTACCGAGAGCATCCCACACGTGCTCGATGGGGTTTAGGTCTGGAGAACAGGCAGGCCACTACATTCGTCTGATATCTTCTATTTCAAGGTACTCCTCCACGTTGGCAGCTCGGTGGGGCCGTGCGTTATCATCCATCAGGAGGAAGGTGGGACCCACTGCACTCCTGAAAAGCCGGACATACTGGTGCAAAATGACGTCCCGATACACCTGACGTGTTACAATTCCTCTGTCAAAGACATGCATGAGTGTACGTGCACCAATCATAATCCCACCCCTCACCATCAAACCACGACCTCCATACAGGTCCTTTTCAAGGACAATAAAGGGTTGGTATCTGGTAACCGGTTCACGCCAGATGGAAACCCGGCGAGAATCATTGTTCAGACTATACCTGGACTCGCCCTTGAACATAACCTGGGACCACTCTTCCAATGACCATGTGCTGTGTTCTTGATACCAGGCTTTACGGGCTCTCCTCTGACCAGGAGTCAGTGGAATGCACCTTGAGGTCTCCGGGCGAATTAACCATGTCTGTTCAGTAATCTGTAGACTGTGCGTCTGGAGACAACTGTTCCAGTGGCTGCAGTAAGGTCCCAAGTAAGGCTACCTGCAATACTCCGTGGCCGTCTGCGGGCACTGATGGTGAGATACCGGTCTTCTTGTGGTGTTGTACACTGTGAACGTCCCGTACTGTAGCGCCTGAACACGTTTCCTGTTTGCTGGAATCATTGCCATAATCTTGAGACCACACTTTGTGGCACACGGAGAACCCGTGCTACGACCTGCTGTGTTTGACCAGTCTCCAGTCGCCCTAGTATTCTGCTTCTCATAACGTCATCAATATGTGTTCTTTCAGCCATTTTTAACACACAGTCACCATTAGCACGTCTGAAAACATCTGCCGGCCGCGGTGGTCTAGCGGTTCAGACGCTCAGTCCGGAACCGCGCGACTGCTACGGTCGCAGGTTCGAATCCTGCCTCGGGCATGGATGTGTGTGATGTCCTTAGGTTAGTTAAGTTTAAGTTGTTCTAAGTTCTACGGGACTGATGACCACAGATGTTAAGTCCCATAGTGCTCAGAGCCATTTGAAAACATCTGCACAAGTACATGGTGCACCGTACTCTGACATGGACCAACACACCTCTGCGTATGTGGACTTCTGCCAGCGCCACCGTACGACGACCGCAGGTCAAATGCACCGCATGGTCATACCCCGAGGAGATTTAAACCCGCAAACCGCCCACCAAAGCGTTGTTTCCACATGTATCAGCATTATCCTCAATTTGTGAGCATGAGTGTAAAACTCGCCGAAAACTACAGATCTTTGGACAGATATTGTTATAGGTTGACACTGAAAAAAATCAGAAAATTAGTTCCTGACTATTCTGAGAAGAATATTATAAAAACAAAATTTGACACTAAGATGGCCGGAAAGCATTGGTCTTATGGCTTCATGCAGAGGCGAAACCTCAGCCTTCGGATCCTACAGAAAACTAGTCTTGGACGTACGAGCATCTTCTCTGATAATCATTCGTCGCTAGTGGAAAGATATAAATTTGAACCTCATCGCATATTTAACATGAATAAGTCGGGGATTACAACTGTTCCTAATAAAGCTGAGAAAGTGATTGCAATATACGGCAAGAAGCACATAGGCAAAATTGCATCTGGAGAAAAAGGTCAGTTGGTAACGATTGTATGTTGTACTGGAGATTGGGAGACTTACATTCCTCCAGGAATAATATTTCCTCGCAAAAGAATGAAGGGAAGTTTGAAGAATGGTGCCCTTCCTGGGTCACTAATGATGTGTTCGGATGCTGCTTACATCAACTCAGTTCTGCATCTCACAAGGCTACAACATTTTGAGAAACATACACAGACAACAGAAGAAAATCAAGTTTTGTTAATTTTGGACCATCATTCGTCATATTTGAGTCTGAATGCCGTCCTTTACTGCAGGGACAATAACATTCATGTTCTTATCATTCCACCACGCAGCATCCATCAATTGCAGCCACTGGATTGCTGCTTCTTCAAGCCGCTGAAGGACTGCCTATCACAAGAATGGTATCAGTTGCTCATAAACCATCCTGGATATGTAATTACGCAAGAATTTATGGCTGAATTGTTTGGAAACCCTTATCAAAGGACGGCCACAATCACTAATGCAACAAAGGCGTCCAAGATGCGCGGTATTTATCCAATCTATCGTCGTGTATTCACCGAGGAAGATTTTCTGCCTTCGATTGCTACAGACCAAAGTGACAAATTTAATGATGCATCCACAGTTGAAACTGGATCTCTCTCTCTCTCTCTAAAACCAAAGTTCACAGACATATACAAATGAACCACAACCAGAACCAAGTACCTACGATACCTAAAAGAAGTATTTCATTTGACAAGAAGGAAAGATTGCCAAAAAAGGTTGAAGAAACGGAGGAAGCCAGAAATAATACCCGGGACCCTAATCAAAATTCCAACAACAGAGCAGGAAATAAAGAAATCAAAGAGGAAATTGTTTGATTCAGATCAAGCAAACAAAAAGAAAGCAAAACTTAAATATGTCGACGGAAAATCCACAAACTTTTCACTGTTCAAGCTGTACTGAAAAGTGCATAACCAATCAACAGAAGATTGAATTCGATGTCTCGAGTGCGAGGAGTGGTGGCATGAATCCTGCTCTTGTTATGAAGGTTCTGTACATTTTATTTGTGATCTCTGTTAAACAGGTTTTGTTCACATGCCCAAGAATTGTTTATTACATCAAATCTTGTATCAACAGTAACTGTTATATGCTGTGAAACACGGCATATTATGTTTACGTAAGCTATAAATTAAATAAAGAAAACGAAGTGAGTGAAACAAGCGTTTTTTCTCATTTAATGATAATGCGCAAATTTACCCCACTAAAAACGCATTTTCACCCCACGGTCGGCTAAGACTTCTCATTTGCATTGCGAATTACAGTTTAGATTGTACATATGATTTTCGAATTCTATTATATAATATGCAAAATTCAGATGAAATGCCACTGATATTATATTCGTAATTTGTGAAATCTCCTTCAGTATGTCGTTAATTAAACAATAAGTGGCAGTCTTGCCGCTATTTACTCTATAGGTAAATTCTAGTTAACGATTCCAGCCATTCCATATGTGATTATTGTGAGCGTTTTTGAAGTAAGTGTATGGGCAGCGTTCTCATATGGTGTCTACATTTAGTAATGCTCTCTGGGACATATTCATAGGAAATAGTTACGTCATTCTGACAAACAGTATTGCAAAGCTGTACTCTTACGTTCCTGCCTAATAACATTCACGAAAAACATGTGACATATTAAGGAAACAGTAAAGTATTTTTAAGAAGCGTTACTTTAAAAATGATTAATGATTCCACGATTGAATATTTTTAACGTCTGTAATGTAAAAGGTCTGTGAAGCAGTTTCTTACAGAATTTCTAATTTGTATGTTGGTCTCCAAACTAATGCGAAAAAGAACAAACGTTGCAATCGACAACTAGAATTCACATTGTAGTCAGTTGTAGTTATGGATTCGAATATTTGTCATTTATCGCGTTTTCCCAGCAGCATAAAGAGCGACACAATACAGTTATATCCTTAACGATTTAGCAATCGACGCCAAATAAAATGATACATAATAACGGAACATGGAAAGCCAGTTAAATCGATACCACATATGAAAATTAGGAAAGAATGTACAATAAACGCCTATTAGAAACGCAAAACATAACGTATCTTTGAATCGATAACCACATTATTGAGGTACACAGGTAAATTCTAGTCACCGATTCCTTGGTTCATTATTTTTCACATTTTTGCATTGGAAGAATGCATTGGTTCGGTATAGGTTTTCTATTTTTGATTTAACATTCTGTACTACTGCTGTAGCAGTACGTATGTACAGTGCATTCTTTGATTTTTTTGGTCCATATGCTACTGCTGTAACTGAAGATGCCACTTCCAGTTATGTGCCATTTTCATTATATGTGGATTGTTATTAAATTAAAAATTTAACTTTATTGTATCGGTCTGTATACTGTTGTAGAAATGTAATAAATAACAAGCCTCTATAGGTGAATCCTTGTTGTCTACTCGAGATTTTTTATTTACCGAGTTTTGCAATAGTACAAGGAGTGATACCATAATTGAAATCCTTAACGAATTAGCAATCCACATCGAATGAAAATGATTTAATGAAGAAAAATGGAATCAACAGTTTGGATGACGTCACGTGTGACAATTCTAAAAGAATACACAGTACATAATTACTGCAAAAAGACAAAAAATAACAAACCTAGGTTCATTATTTTATGCAATTTTATTCTAGGTTTGTTCAGTAATTTAATAAATGAGTTATATTTTTCTGTTACTCTCTTGATACCAAATCTAGGAATCTATAATTAGAATTAAACTACTCGTATATAGGTCAGTTTTAGTTACCTATTGAAAGACACATAATTTTCGTCGTTTTTACAGTAGGTATGCGTAGTGGTATGTTGTAGGATCCCTGTTTTTGCTGTTGCTTCCTGTACAACTGCGATGAATAAATGTGTTATTTGTCGCAGAAGTAGCGAGAGGAAGAAAGGGACGGAAGTGCTGAAACAGAACACTGCGCACACGTGCTCGAAAAAAGCACAAGTTCCACTCTTTAGAACTGACAAGTAGAATTCGCCCATACAGAACAAATCTACTTATCCGTTTTAAGGTTCATTATTGTCAAAATTAGTACAGACATCATCTACAAAAATGGAAATCTTAAAAAGCATCACTGCACAGACCAAGTACGAATAAACGATACGAGACGTACCTTGGAAAATAAGAAAACTTATAACTGATACGAAATATTGCCGAAGCCCAGATTGCTTACATTCAGGAATAAAAGAGAGAGCACACGCTAATTAGGCAAAATTGAAAAGCGTCACAGCACCATTAGTGCAAAAACATCGGAATGGAAAAATTAAATACTTCTAAAGAAAGTTGCCACACACGTACTCCCAGAGGAGTAAGAAGAAAAATGAAATAAAGACAGAAAATGCAATGAGAATGCAAGCAATAACACATTCTGCAATAACCAAAATAATTAATGAAGACAATTTAAAAAACCACGAAATGCTATGCATGAAACACATACCATACACATCAGTTCTTCACCTCCCCCTCCCCTGCCCACGAAGTTGTTATGCTAAAACGGAAATAAAATCATGAACAAAACACAGAAAAACGCTGCACGAGACACTATAACCATCCCCCCTATCTATCTCATAATTAAATGAAACGACAAAATACCTATAAATTACAAACTGGATGAAAAAAAATGATACAACAAAACAGGAAAAAAACATGAAACCTATTCACACTTCCGTATAGTTTTCCTTCTGCACTTCCACACGTATTTATCGAATGTTCAGACGGGAACCTTTGTGAGAAAATGTAATTGCCAGAAATATGACACTTGCCACTTCTCCGAGTTTAACCGACGTTTGTAAAAACATTATAATAGATTTACAATCTATCTTGTAACATTTTGCAGTATTTGCAATTGACTCATCCATAACGGATAAGAAATTTAGTCTTACAGGGGAATATTCCGAAAACGCGAATACGGTCAGCAACGAAATATGGCAAAAACGCAATACGATATGGAAAGAAAGGAGTATATATTACGAAGACAAAGGCAACCTTTAACATTCACTTCTACAATTTATGTCGTAAACAAAATGACAACACACATTACATCATTGAGCAAAGGCAATGCTTCCAATGGGACACTAGAATTGACCCACTGTGTCGAAGATCTCCATATTCATTAAATATACATGACGGAAGTCAAATGTTTGTTGTTGGCTCACCTTCTGGCTACTATCATTACTCAGCGTTCTTCCTACATCTTAAAAGTTTGCTGACTGCGAGGGACACATTCATGTCGCTCGCCAGTCGCCTTGTCACAGACTGTTGCTAAGCAACATCGAGGACCTCTGCAAAGACCAGTGTATTGTCGAGAACTGCGTCGCGTCGCCTTGTGTTATGTACTCTAAAAAAAATATGGGAAAAATAAGAACCTCACAATTCAAGATACAGTCCAGCGATAATGGCAGAGACCTAACTATGCTGGAACAACCGATAAAATTCCCCGAGGTGGCTGTCACAATGACGTGCAAAAAATAATCGAGTCCCATTTAGTTTTATTACTTAAAGGAGCTGTAGAGAGCACCTACAAATTAGTCACAGCATTCTACATTGGTATGATTTAAGAACTTTGTCCGAGGAAACTTCTAAGGTTCAAATGGTTCAAATGGCTCTGAGCACTATGGAACTTAACTTCTAAGGTCATCAGTACCCTAGAACTTTGAACTACTTAAACCTAACTAACCTAAGGACACCGCACACATCCATGCCCAAGGCAAGATTAGAACCTGCGACCGTAGCGGTCGCGCGGTTTCAGACTGTAGCACCTAGAACCGCTCGGCCACTCCGGCCGGTGAAACTTCTAAGGCAACGCTTAAGTCGCTAGTAAATGCGTTTGGCTGTCAGGTAAGAAACCATCTATACACTTAGAGATTCATTGACGTTCTTAAGGTGCCGACAACCATAATTGGATAATAATAAATGTAGCAAACGAAATGGATTTAAAAACGTAATCTTACTCTTTACAGGTACAATATAAATCCCTAGAGAGAATTGGTAAACCACCAATGTCTATGCAATCTAAAGTATGGAAGTTGCAGCTGCAAATGACTTCCTGGAACCGTAGTGTAAAGAAAGAAGATGGAATATTACGGTTTAAGGTCCCGTCGACAGCGAAGCCATTAAAAACGAATGAAAACTTGGGTAGGGGGAGGATGGAAAAATCACAGAAAACTTCAGCCTAGCTGACCGGACGAAGATTTGAATCTCTTTTCTCCAGAATGCGAGTCCAGTGTCTTACCAACGCGATATCTCTCGCGGTTCCTCTCAAATAACTAGGAGAAAGGATCGCGGGTCAAACTGTGCCGTGGCAACTGCTTAGTAGACGAATTAAGGAAGTAGAGAAGCACCTCGACGAGCATTGCGAGGGCATATGGTTGACAGAGTCCGTAACTGTGGTTGAAGTAACACAGATTAGATTAGATTAGATTAGATTAGATTAGATTAATACTTGTTCCATAGATCATGAATACGACACTTCGTAATGATGTGGAACGTGTCAGGTTAATAAAAGATGTCTGTACAAGAAATTACATTACACAAAATATTGCATGACACTAATGATTAAGGTTTGTTTTTTTTTTTTTTTTTTTTTTTTTTTTTTTTTTTTTTTTTTTTTTTTACTTACTGTATATCTAAAAATTCAGCCAATGAGTAGAAGGAGTTGTCATCTAGAAATTCTTTTAATTTATTTTTAAATGTTAGTTGGCTATCTGTCAGGCTTTTGATGCTGTTTGGTAGGTGCCCAAAGACTTTTGTGGCAGCATAATTTACCCCTTTCTGTGCCAAAGTCAGATTTAACCCTGCATAGTGAAGATCATCCTTTCTCCTGGTGTTATAGGTATGCACACTGCTATTACTTTTGAATTGGGTTGGATTATTATCAACAAATTTCATAAGGGAATATATATACTGTGAGGTTACTGTGAGGATCCCTAGATCCTTAAATAGATGTCTGCAGGATGACCGTGGGTGGGCTCCAGCAATTATTCTGATTACACGTTTTTGTGCAATGAATACTTTTCTACTCAACGATGAATTACCCCAGAATATGATGCCATACGAAAGCAGTGAATGAAAGTAGGCATAGTAAGCTAATTTACTGAGATTCTTATCACCAAAATTTGCAATAACCCTAATAGCATACGTAGCTGAACTCAGACGTTTCAGCAGACCATCAATGTGTTGCTTCCAGTTTAACCTCTCATCAATGGACACACCTAAAAATTTTGAAAATTCTACCTTAGCTACAGACTTCTGTTCAAATTCTATATTTATTACTGGAGTTTTGCCATTTACTGTACGGAACTGTATATACTGTGTTTTATCAAAATTTAAAGAGAGTCCGTTTGCTGAGAACCACTTAATAATTTTGTGAAAAACATCATTTACAATTACATCACTTAGTTCTTGGTTTTTGGATGTTATTACTATACTTGTATCATCAGCAAAAAGAACTAACTTTGCATCTTCATCAATGTGGAATGGTAAGTCATTAATGTATATCAAGAACAGTAAAGGACCTAAGACCGAACCCTGTGGGACCCCGTGCTTGATAGCACCCCAGTTTGAGGAATCAGCTGTTTTAACATTACACGAACCACTTATTTCAACTTTCTGCATTCTTCCAGTTAAGTATGAATTAAACCATTTGTGCACTGCCCCACTCAAACCATAATGATTTAGCTTATCTAAAAGAATTCCATGATTTACACAATCAAAGGCCTTTGAGAGATCACAAAAAATACCAATGGGTGATGTCCGGTTATTCAGAGCATTTAATATTTGATCAGTGAAAGCATATATAGCACACTTTGTCCAACGATTTACATCATTTATTCGCAAGTAAACTACTGGTTTTAAGGAATGAAATATGTTATACGCGCATACATAGCAATATAGTTTTGGTATGTACCACCTGTGAGGCAGATCTTAAGAAGAAATCACTGCTGCTTTTCAGAGAAATTTTCTCACGGCATATTTATTCCTTTTCCAACACAGCTAATGTTGATAAGAAGCCGTCCTGACATATCTGACAAAACCCGGGGCTGTTGTAGAGCCTGAGCGTAATTTTACAGAGTTGAAATATTAAAAAAAAAAAGCTTAGACGTACGTTTTTCAATGCGTCAATAACGGTTACGCGGTTTGTCAGTATTATGAACTGGAGGAAGGTGGCGCGAATGGTCACTAACTTGTCTGACTGGCTAAAGCTAGTAATAGCGGTCTTGTAAAATCTTAACTGGCAGATCTCAAAGCAGCAAGCAGTACATATATCTCTCGAATGTGCTTGGAAATCCCCACGACTCACCTTGGAGCCCCCTGCGTACTTAGCCAGCAGAAATACTGCACATAAAATTCTGCGAATAACAGCTCTCACAGAGACACAGAAGCACTCATTTCTCCTACGCTCCATCCAGTAATGGAAGGGGGACAGACTCTAATATATGGTTTACCAATAAGTATCATGTGCCAAACTATTCAGAGTCACTTGCAAAACTATGGATTAAGATGTGTAAGCAAATTTATGCAGAAAATGAAAGAAAACAATATACTGATTTTTCTAAAATACTGCAAGAATGAGGAAAATTTGTTAAATTAAGGTAAGGGTTTAGGTCACAAAGGAAATACGTTTTATTGGCAGTTTACCTTTTTACTTAGGTATTCAAACCGTTGCACATGTTTGTAATTATCTACTCATTTATATTTTGCATTGCAGAACAGTATTACATATTGTTTCACTTTTGTGACATTGTTCGGATTTTAACGAAATAATTTTTTAAGGTTTTGGTTTCAAACGTACGAAGATTTTCTCGCTAGTTAAATCAAGATTCTCCATAAGGGACAATTTTGGGTGGTGTGCAGATGGTGTGAAGGGACAAATGTCTTTTTTATGTATACATAAATCGGAGAAAGAATATTAAGAAAATAATTCGCTTCACCATAGTATTAAAAGGTTGCGTTTCATTGGCAGGACACTTAGAAGATGCAGCAAGTCCACTAAAGTGACAGCTTACTCTACACTCGTTCATCCTCTGTTAGAATATTGTAAACACATTACTGTTGCCTCCGAGGCAGGTTTGATCCGTGTGAATGGCCGTTATTACCGTAGATCTGAGCCTCTCGCGGAGGATGCGTGTCAACAGTTTTTAATCGGTGTTTAACATTGTCAGTGGTCGAAAATAGAGTGGGCGATAGGCTCCTCCGGGTTTGGGCACCGCAATCAAGAGGCTCATACTGAATTCAGATGGTACTTGAAAATTGGGTTCAGGAGTTCTCTGTACATCCTGACCCACGTTGGATCCATAAGATCAAAAAACCTGTTATAAAATTCAAGATGGAGTCCGTCAGGGCCTGGAGTTTTGTTGGGAGCATCGCGCAACATAGCCTCTCGTAGTTCTTCAAAAGTCACCTCCGACGAAAGCGTAGCATCATCTTGCGGGTTCGAGAGACGGGTAGGTTGGATAGGACTTGCCTAACTCCTACGTCCATGTTGTACTCTCGCTCATAGAGAAGTGTATATGACTGTGTGAAAGCTCGGACGACAGGCATTTTGCGTTTCAGCTCGTCGTCCATCCTCCGTCTCGACTTCCGTAACGAGCTGCCTCTTGCGTATTTTCTTGAATGATATGGTGGAGGAAAGGTCGTTCTCCTCTAACGTCATCAGTCGTCCTCGCCTGCACCCGTACACCCGCGAGACGTACGGCGGTGATACGTAGCAATTGTGTCTTTAAGTGGCGTACTGCCGATTGCGTTCCGGCGACGGTGGTTGCACAACTATTTCGCTGAGTGCAGTGTAGTAGAAATCAGTGGTCGTGGTATACCAGCACGCTCTATATCGTCCATAGCTGGCTTATGTTCTGCACAAGGCGGGCTTGACACGCCGTAACCACCACTGAAGTATGGAACCCTAGGCGGGTAATCGCCGGTGGCATCTGCTCCATGTGGACTCAACTTCGCTTCTGCAATTTACCTCATCAAGAAGGGCCACATTGAGGTACCACGGACCTCTACTTCGTCGGACTCGTTGGCGGGGGAAGGTGAGAGTACACATACTGTATTAGCTAGGTGGTCCGTGAGCGCTGCCGGCCACATCTCAGCGTCGACAACAGCCGATCGCATGCAGCGTGTGACGTAAACTCGATCTAAACTGCCCGCGGAGTGACTAGTAAAGTAGGTGTGTGCCTTTCGGTCACCGTGTTGTATGACCCATGTGTCTGACAAAGCCAAGTCCTTTACAAGCGCCTGAAGTGCTAGGCAGATGGTATAGTGCGCCACCTGGTAGGATGATCTGAGCACACAATTGAAATCTCCGCCTACTACCAAGTGGTCGGCATTGCCCTGGAACAGCAGTGCCATGCCTTCGGCAAAAAAAAGTGTGGCGTACTCTCCTTCTGTCGGTGCTGGAAGGAGCATACAGCTTCAGTAGACGAACTGTACCAACCGTGAGTGCGACCCCCAGGCCGACGGTAAATAGGAGACATCAGTGGCCATAATCCCTTCCCTCACCAGAATATCCGTACCTCCTCCCCCCACATCTGAATGCATAGCGTAGGCGTTATATCCGTAGGTATCGATACAGAGTCCTGATCGGACTTCTTGAAGGACAACAACATCCAGATCGACAGCTCGTAACGTATCTAACAACATACGGGTTTTGAGAGCAGAAGTAATGCCGTTGACATCGATCGTGGGGACTGTCTTTGGTGTTACAGGTGGGCAGCAGTCGCCGTGTGGAGCGTCTCCAGGACGTAGAGATAGGAAGCGACGGGTGTGGATCATGCCGGTCTAGGCATCTGTCGCCGTCGACGTAGGCGTTGCCAACGACATCGGTGTATCGTCAGGTTCCTGAAATGCATCATGCATCTCCATCTACTGCGCCCACACTTCCAGGGAGGTCGATACCACTGGATATCCAGGGGCAGACGTAGTCGTGGCTGCATCCTCGGGGGCGGGGATTTGGTGATCTCTCGCACCACCACAGTGCGCAATCCCACCGCTAGCGGGAGAAGACAGCCAACCGAGTGGTACGTTAGTATCGGCCATGTTGGATCGGTTTATCGACTGACGCACCTCATTGTCCATCATTTCTTCCTCGGGCCGTTCTACTGCGTCGGTCGTTATGCGCCGTTTCTTATGGTGCTTCGGCGATTTCTGTTTACGCTGTCTCGCCTCTGTGTCCGACACAGGGCAAGAGGTGGACGCGCCATACTGTTCTTCAACGACCACCGCACCGTCACCTTATCGTTGTAGCGGTGCGCCTGGGCTCGACGAGACAGCAACAAAGGCATCGGCGCTGGAAGACGCAAGGGGCTCCTCAGGAACTGTTGCAGGGGCCTCCAAGGCTTGCACCAATACAGAAGGGTCGTCATAAACAGCTATCGTTTTCCGTCTCGCATCTGCAACTTACGTAATCAGCATGAGGTCACTATCGACTGTCGAATCTGATCGACTGAGGGCGTCTGCACCAGATGGCGTTGCAGGCATTCCGTACGCACATATCCTGCCTGTCCACATCCGGAGCAGGTCCTCGGCTGACTGTCGTAAATAATTATCGCCCGGCAACCAGCGATCGTGAGATACGAAGGTATATGTCGGGGCAATTCAATACGGACGTGCCGCACCCCGTTAAGGACAGGGTAACTTTCGAAGGCCTTCCATTTTTCGGCCGTAGGGCCGAGGACTGTGCCATAGGGTCGAACAGCAAAAGTGACCAAATCCTCTGGAACTTCAAATGGTAGCTCAAGCACGCGCACATTTTGTATTCCCAAACCAGCACGTTGAAGCGTCACCACATCCACGTTTCCGTCAGAGTGGCACAACCTCTACGAAGTTTGTCACAGACCTCAGCGTCAGTGAACTTAAGGTAGACAATAGATAATAGAGACGACAGATAAGTGGATACCTAGCAGCGTTTTCGGTTCAACATGAATCACATCGTATAAAAATCTCTCTACTTCCTGGACCTAAGGTCTAGAGTACGTAGTGTCAAGCTGCAGCTTGACCTTGGCTTTCTGATACGAAAGAGCCATCGGGTGTAAGGAACGTAACTGTAACACTCAACACCAGTGCGTTGGCGCGGTGAACAACAGCACACCCGGAAACGCGACACGGAGCGGCCGGGACGTACCGCACTGTTCCACAGCCAAAGGCCGACTGAAACTGAGCTACACAATCACGGCTCACAACTCGTTCTCACAGCTTTATTTCCGCTAGTACCTCGTCTCCTACCTGCGAAATTCCACAGAAACTCTACTGCGAAACTTGCAGCGCTAGCACTCCTGGGAGACAAGATATTGCGGAGACATAGATTTGCCAAAGCCTGGAGCATGTTTCCAGAATGAGATTTTCACTCTTCAGCGGAGTGTACACCGATATGTCATATTTGTGACGACAGGTCGTGAGTCGTGCTTGGGTAATTCAGTTTGGTAGAGCACTTGCCCGCGAAAAGCAAAGGTCTGGAGTTCGAGTATCGATCCAGCACACAGTTTTAATCTGCCATCAAGTTTCATGTCAGCGCACTCTCCGCTGCAGACTGAAAATCTCATTCTGGAAACATCCTCCAGGCTGTGGCTAAGCCATGTCTCCGCAATATCCTTTCTTTCAGGAGTGCTAGTTCTTTAGTTTTCGCAGGAGAGATTCGGCGAAGTGTGAAAGGTAGGAGACGAGGTACTGGCAGAAGTAAAGCTGTGAGGACGGGTCGTGAGTCGTGCTTGGGTAGCTCAGACGTCAGAGCAGTTGCCCGCGAAAATAAATCTCCCTGAGTTTGAGTCTTGGCACGGCACACAGTTTTAATCTGCCAGGAAGTTTTTGCAGGGGATTTTGAACGTATACAGACAAGCACAACGTCAATACATATTTGTTTGAATTGAACTGGTAGATTCTTGAAGACAGGCGAAAACTATCCTGAGACTGCCTACTTTCAATTTGTCAAGAAATGGCTTTAGGTGATAACTCTAGGGATATACTATAACCCCCTGTGTATCGCTCTTATCCCTATTGGAGAAGCTTAGATGTATTACAGCATGAACAGAGGCATTCAAACAATCATTCTTTCCACACTCCATAAGTGAATAGAACTGGAAGAAATTTAGTAATTGGTACAATGGGACATACTCTCCCCCATGCTCTTGACAGAGGTTTGCATAGTATAGGTGTATATGTAGATGTGGAAGGTGGACAGCAGTGATGTAATAGTGGTACCTTAATTTGAAAAGTATGCAATCCACAACAACAGACTCGTATCCGGTCAGTTTCTGATCTCCAGCGGCCACCCGCCACCGACCGCTTGACAATGGCCCCGTCCAACCAGGCGAACGCGGCACGGAGCTCCTCGGCCACGTTTCTGCTGCTGCGTCGATAAGCGTAAAATTGTTTTTATCGCGGTTATACAACAGGCGTAGTTTACTATGAATGTGTTTATCAACTGTCATTTTCTTATTTGATGTGCTAGAATTTATCTTCCATTTACCAATTAGAGTTTGAATACTTGAATCCTATGAACGTTGTTTAAGAGTTAAAACATTGTCACAAGCGGATAAGGTCTAATATCGGCGAGATACTGTTTTCTTCGAGTTTAATAGAGGGGTGAGCTCAACAGAGGCAGCTGGGAACAATTGTAAGGTGAGTGCTATTGGGCAAATCACATCATAAAAGATTTCATTGTTTCAGGAAAGATCGTTCTGGCACGAATGAGTTTTCGCAGTGAGGAAATCACGGTATCTGACATATTTGATGAACTGCGACCATTTAATCTCTGCCCAACATTAGCTTTCAATAGGCTAGGTTCAGAAGTTGGGTGTAGGAGTGTTGCATGCTCTAACATAACGCAACAGCAATCAAAGGGTTAAGTATTACTGCATTCATCATCAGTTCGCACACCGAGAATTCCTATACAACATTTTTACTGCCGACGAGTTATAATGCCTTTATGTATCTTCTTAAAAAGAAATTAATGGCCGAATCCTAACAGAAGGCACATTATAGAGCAAGGGACAATGTGAACATATAATGTTTTGTATTTGGTGGCATAAAATACATATTTTCCACTACTAATTCCTTCGCAGGGTTGTATCTGTGAGGAGGAAGACTTGTCTTATGACGTGATAGAAGAAACGATAGAAGTCGATGTAGAAGAGGCAGGAGATCCAGTACTTGAACCAGAATTCAAAGGAGTTTTGGAAAATTTAAGATCAAATAAGCCAGAAGGGATAGATAACATTCCGCTGCAATTTCTAAAATCATTTGGGAAAGTGGCAACAAAACGAATATTCACGTTGGTGTGTGAAATATATGAGTCTTGCGATATACCGTCAGACTTTCGGAAAAACAACATCCACACAATTCCCAAGATAGCAAGGGCCGACAAGTACGAAAATTATCGAAAAATCAGATTAACAGCTCATGCACTCAAGTTGCTGACAAGAGTAATATACAGAAGAATGGAGAAGAAAACTGAGGAGGTGTTAGGTGACGATCAGTTTTGCTTTAGGAAAGGTAAAGGCACCAGAGAGGCAGTTCTGACGTTGCGGTTGGCAATGGAAGTAAGATTAAAGGAAAATCAAGACACGTTCATAGGATCAGTCGACCTGGAAAAAGTGTTCGACAATGTCAAGTGGTGCAAGGCCTTCGAAATTTTGTGAATAATAGGTGTAAGTTATAGGAAAAGACGGGTAATATACAATCTGTACAAGAGCGACGAGGGAACTATAAAAGTAGAAGACAAGAACGAAGTGCTCAGATTAAAAAGCGTCTAAGATAGGGATGTAGTCTTTCACCTCACTTGTTCAGTCTATACATTGAAGAAGCAATGACGGAAATAAAAGAAACATTCAATTGTGGGATTAAAATTCAAAATGAAACAATATCAGTCATAAGGTTCGGTGATAATATTGCTATCCTCAGTGAAAGTGAAGAACTACAGGATCCCCTGAATGGAATGAACAGTCTAATGAGCACAATATATAAATTGAGAATAAATCGAAGAAAGATGAAAGCAATGAGAAGTAGCAGAAATGAGAACAGCCAGAAACTTAACATTAGGACTGGTGATCACGATGTAGATGAAGTTAAGGAATTCTGCTACAAATGCAGCAAAGTGACCCATGACGGACGGATCAAGGAGGACATCAAAAGCACACTTACACTGACGGAAAGGACGTTCCATGCCAAGAGAAATCTACTAGTATCAAACATAGACCTTAATTGGAGGAAGAAATTTCTGAGAATGTATGCTTGGAACACAGCACTGTGTGGCAGTGAAACGTGGACTTTGGGAAAATAGGAAAAGAAGTGAATCGAGGCATTTGTGATGTGGTGCTACAGAAGAGAGTTGAAAATTAGGTGGACTGATAAGGTAAGGAACGTGGAGGTTCTCCGCAGAATCGACGAAGAAAGGAACATATGGAAAACATTGACAAGAAGAAGGGACTGGGTGACAGGACATTTGTTAAGACATCAAGGAATAACTTCTGTAGTACTACACTCCTGGAAATGGAAAAAAGAACACATTGACACCGGTGTGTCAGACCCACCATACTTGCTCCGGACACTGCGAGAGGGCTGTACAAGCAATGATCACACGCACGGCACAGCGGACACGCCAGGAACCGCGGTGTTGGCTGTCGAATGGCGCTAGCTGCGCAGCATTTGTGCACCGCAGCCGTCAGTGTCAGCCAGTTTGCCGTGGCATACGGAGCTCCATCGCAGTCTTTAACACTGGTAGCATGCCGCGACAGCGTGGACGTGAACCGTATGTGCAGTTGACGGACTTTGAGCGAGGGCATATAGTGGGCATGCGGGAGGCCGGGTGGACGTACCGCCGAATTGCTCAACACGTGGGGCGTGAGGTCTCCACAGTACATCGATGTTGTCGCCAGTGGTCGGCGGAAGGTGCACGTGCCCGTCTACCTGGGACCGGACCGCAGCGACGCACGGATGCACGCCAAGACCGTAGGATCCTACGCAGTGCCGTAGGGGACCGCACCACCACTTCCCAGCAAATTAGGGACACTGTTGCCCCTGGGGTATCGGCGAGGACCATTCGCAACCGTCTCCATGAAGCTGGGCTACGGTCCCGCACACCGTTAGGCCGTCTTCCGCTCACGCCCCAACATCGTGCAGCCCGCCTCCAGTGGTGTCGCGACAGGCGTGAGTGGAGGGACGAATGGAGACGTGTCGTCTTCAGCGATGAGAGTCGGTTCTGCCTTGGTGCCAATGATGGTCGTATGCGTGTTTGGCGCCGTGCAGGTGAGCGCCACAATCAGGACTGCATACGACCGAGGCACACAGGGCCAACACCCGGCATCATGGTGTGGGGAGCGATCTCCTACACTGGCCGTACACCTCTGGTGATCGTCGAGGGGACACTGAACAGTGCACGGTACATCCAAACCGTCATCGAACCCATCGTTCTACCATTCCTGGACAGGCAAGGGAACTTGCTGTTCCAACAGGACAATGCACGTCCGCATGTATCCCGTGCCACCCGACGTGCTCTAGAAGGTGCAAGTCAACTACCCTGGCCAGCAAGATCTCCGGATCTGTCCCCCATTGAGAATGTTTGGGACTGGATGAAGCGTCGTCTCACGCGGTCTGCACGTCCAGCACGAACGCTGGTCCAACTGAGGCGCCAGGTGGAAATGGCATGGCAAGCCGTTCCACAGGACTACATCCAGCATCTCTACGATCGTCTCCATGGGAGAATAGCAGCCTGCATTGCTGCGAAAGGTGGATATACACTGTACTAGTGCCGACATTGTGCATGCTCTGTTGCCTGTGTCTATGTGCCTGTGGTTCTGTCAGTGTGATCATGTGATGTATCTGACCCCAGGAATGTGTGAATGAAGTTTCCCCTTCCTGGGACAATGAATTCACGGTGTTCTTATTTCAATTTCCAGGAGTGTATATGGAGCTGTAGTGGGGAAAACAGTAAAGAAAAACAGAAATTAGAATATATCCAGCAAATAACTGAGGATGTGCGCTTTAAGTGCAACACTTAGATGAAGAGATTGTCACAGGAGATGAATTTGTGTGTTGAAGCGCCCAGGCGAGGCGTAAATCTTCGTGTCGTGCAGTCATCAAGGGTACACGAGTGGGCCTTTGGCTCCGAAAGCCCATATCGATGACGTTTCGTTCGATGGTTCGCACGCTGATACTTGTTGATGTCCCAACATTGAAACCTGCATTAATTTGCTGAAGGATTGCACTTCTGTAACGTTGAACGTTTCTCTTCAGTCGTCGTTGGTCCCGTTCTTGCAGGATCTTTTTCCGGCCGCAGCGATGTCGGAGATTTGATGTTTTATCGGATTCCTGATACTCAGAGTACACTTGTGAAATGGTCGTACGGGAAAATCCCCACGTCATCGCTACTTCGGAGACGCTGTGTCCCAACACTCGTGCGCCGACTATAACATCACGTTAAAACTCATTTAAATCTCGATAACCTGCCATTGTAGTAGCAGTAATCGATCTAACAACTACGTTAGGTTAGTGTTGTTTAACGTCCCGTCGACAACGAGGTCATTAGAGACGGAGGTCAAGCTCGGGTTACGGAAGGATGGGGAAGGAAATCGGCCGTGCCCTTTCAAAGGAACCATCCCGGCATTTGCCTGAAACGATTTAGGGAAATTACGGAAAACCTAAATCAGGATGGCTGGAGACGGGATTGAACCGTCGTCCTCCCGAATGCGAGTCCAGTGTTCTAACCACTGCGCCACCTCGCTCGGTTAACAACTACGCCAGACACTTGTTATCTTATATAGGCGTTTCAGACTGCAGCGTCGTATTTTGCCTGCTTACATCTCTCTGTATTTGAATACGCATACCTAATCAGTTTATTTGATGCTTCAGTGTATGTACTATGTGTGACGGACTGTCTTAAACTAGTTTCGAATTTCGAGCTACCATGGACTAGTAAGACTCAGGATAAAATAGGGACAAAAGCAAAAAGTTCGAAGTTGGGGAGACAGTAATATAGGTAATGAGACTTCGTTTAGAATAGCTCAGTAAACCAGAGAAAATAAATCAACAAGTTCAGAAACTTAAAAGTAAAGAGTATGTTGACATAGGTGAAGGCAGCAGTTATTGAACAATACTGTTACAAAGCAGAAGACGTTAGAGAAAAGAAAGGCACAAGAAAAGAAAATTTGAAATGGAATGAGGCAACTATTAAAGAGAAGGCTAAGGTTTTGACTAAACAATAGCAGGTACGTATCGCAATATCCCGCAGTAAACAAAACTTCTCGCTTCATAAAGGGAAATCTGTTTTCGGCTCTGCAATTCTGGTCAGTATTTACCGTCTGTGGATGAAATGCCAGTAGCGGAGATAGATATGCAACTGTTGGTTCCGAAAGCTAGGAGTCGTTTACTCCAGTTTTTAATGCGTCATTCCACCCTACTGAACTATTGTCTCTAGAACATAACTACTGACCGGGATTGGAGAGCTGAAAGACGAGTCAGTCAAGGAGATTCTATATGACTCTTTGGTTGCAGACAAACTTTTCGTACCATTAAATGCTAGAAAAAGGAGGACTTGGGTTAACTGAACAAATTTGAACCATTTTCGTTTTGATGATCATCTCGACAATTACTTACGGAAGAAAATCGGTTAGATTGGAAGCTCTGGAAAATACAGTTTAATACTAAAGGCCGCCGTGGTTACAGTATACCGTGTATGGCAAAGTGGCACTATCCAAAACTAGCGTCACGCAACTGTGGCGCACCATGAGCTACAGGTGACAGGGGCGAACTTCGGCTGCGGAGATGTATACAGGGGAATACGTGTGCAACTGCTGAGCAACTGACAGCCTAGATGCGCCAAGGGGCTACCAGCGATGTCTCCTCAACGACGGTTCAGAGAAAGCTGCTGCGTGCGGGCCTGTTCAGCAGGCGCGTGGTTGGTTCACCCACGATGACTGCTGCTCATCGGCGAAGAAGGCTGGAATTTGTACGACATTACTGCAACTGGACTTCCTCTGAGTGCCGACAGGAGGATTTTCAAATGAATCACGTTTTATGTTGAAGCGGAGAGATGGCCGTTGGCATGTATGTCAAGAAATGCCTGAAGGAAAGCACCCTGCTACAATCGTTGGAAGGGTTCGGGCCGGAGGAGGGAGCGTTATGGTCTGAGAAATATTTTAGTGGCATTCTGTGAGCGATCTCGTCATTCTGGAAGGCACGATGGATCAAAGTAAGTATCTTTGAGGACCGTGTCCACTCTTACATACAGTTTGTCTCTCCTTGGTGGAATGGCTTCTGTTGACAAGGCAACACGAGACACAGCTCACAGTGTGCGTGCGTGGCCCGAAGAGCATCAGGATGAGTTTACTGTACTCCCCTCTCAACCGAACTCCTAGGACCTACACCCAATCGAGAATCTGTGGGAGCACTTCATTCGGGCTGAATCCTGAAGAAATAAACCCAGCGCATCTGGCCACAGTAATGGATTCGGCACGGCATAGCTCCACATCTCCGTCGGCATCTTCTAGAAACTCATTGTTTCTCGTTCTGCACGTCTCGCAGCAGTGCTTGCTGTGAAATGCGGCTATTCAGGCTTTTGGCAGCTGGTCACATTAGTGTGACTTGAGCGTGTAGTTTCTTACAGCAAAGTATGCAGGAAAGTTTCTGTGAAGTTTAAAAAGCGGGAGAGACGTGTGGACCGAATTGAAACTGGATGGAGGGGCATGAGTCGTGCTTAGTTAAGAAGAACGTTGACCACTAAGACACAGGATCAGGGTTTATATCCTGGTACGGAGGCCGTTCTAGACAATCAAGAGGTTTCTGCATACTATTTAGGTGCCATGATCATATTTTGAGACACTTCGATTGGGTTGCTGCCGCGGCTTTTCAAGCCGCAGCTGCTGCTGCAGTTCTTATTTCTGGACGGTGATACTGGGTCATTGAGTACTGACACCTCAGTTGGAGCAAAAGCTCAGGCCTCCTGTCGTTATTTGATTATTATGTTCTGTTCTTCTTCCAAATCAAGTATTGCTGGAACGTTCTGAAGTTAAGGGGTGAACTGCTCTCTCCAGTATTTCCTGGTTTATCTTGAGAACCGTAGTTCCCGACCTGTGAATTTGGCTGCCTGTGGTGATAGTCTCTCAGAGAAAGTCAGCATTATGTGTTGTAACCATGTATACTGGTAGTCTTTCCGCTTCTCCCACCAAGTCTCTAGTAATACCAAGTACATAAACTTGCACAGATAGAGGCCTCAGGAGCATGATTCCTGTTTCTTGTATTCTTCTTTTATCATTTTCTCTTGAAGTCTATGTTTCACTTGGAAATAGTATTGCACCTTTGACACTATACAAGGTGTAAAAAAGATGTACGATACAAATTGTAGCACACATTTCTCACGTGATGACGAAGAAATTATGTTACATGAGCGAGACTCTGGGAACTGACATGTGATTACATTTTCACGTAATTTGGGTGCATAGATCCTGAGAAATCAGTACCCACAACAACCACCTCTGGCCGTAATAACGGACTTGATACGCCTGCGCATTGAGTCAAACAGAGCTTCGATGGCGTGTACAGGTACAGCTCCCATGCAGCTTAAATACGATACCACAGTTCATCAAGAGTGGTGACTGGCGTATTGTGACGAGACAGTTGCTCGGCCACCATTGACCAGACACTTTCAATTGGTGAGAGATCTGGAGAATGTGCTGGCCAGGGCAGCAGTCGAATATTTTCTGTATTCAGAAAGGCTCGTAGAGGACCTGCAAGATGCGATTGTGAATTATCCTGTTGAAATGTAGGGTTTCGCAGGGACCGAATGAAGTTTAGAGCCACGGGTCGTAACACATCTAAAACGTAACGTCCATTTTTCAATGTGCCTTCAGTGCGGACAAGATGTGACCGAGACGTGTAATCAATGAATGGCACCCCATACCATCACGCCGGGTGATACGCCAGTATGGCGATGACGAATACAAGTTTCCAATGGGCGTTCACAGTGATGTCGCCAAACACGAATGCGACCATCATGATGCTGTAAACAGAACGCCGACCGGAGTGGCCGAGCGGTTCTAGACGCTACAGTGGTGAAATTCGCGCCCATGGAAAGGTTTACTAACGGCTGTTGTTACTACGGAACATTCGCTTGCGGCCGGAGTGGCCCAGCATCTCTAGGCGCTACAGTCTGGAACCGCGAGACCGCTACGGTCGCAGGTTCGTATCCTGCCTCGGGCATGGATGTTTGTGATGTCCTTAGGTTAGTTAGGTTCAAGTAGTTCTAAGTTCTAGAGGACTGATGACCTCAGATGTTAAGTCCCATAGTGCTCAGAGCCATTTCAACGATTTGAATACCTCTCCAAGAAAATCAACTGTTGATAATAGTTCCCGCAAACGGTGTAAATGTTATGGATGCAGCTGGTCATCGTGTAATAGTCGCCAAATAGTTTGTACTGACACCGTCTCCCGTTGCTGTGTCCTCGTCCTAATACACCCGCCGCCCCCCACACCGGTCCCGTGTGTCAGGCTTAAATGCTGTATGTTCCCTCAGTCTTCAAACGATTTCCCGTCGGAGCACCTTCGTCCTGGAAATCTCTGTGATAAACACTACGTAGAAACCCGTGTGCTTCCAACGGTCGTACTGATCATTGGAACAGTTGATGTTACGTGTAAACAAGCATTGATGTACGTCGCATGGCAACAGGGACGTGTAAAACAAATCACTGGCTGTGCACAACGTAACACGACGACAACAAGAATTCATATTCCCCATGATTCTAAAGTTCTGTTCTTGTGTGTTTCCCACTATTGATGAATTGGGGAAATTACACTACTGGCCATTAAAACTGCTAGACCATGAAAATGACGTGCTACAGACGTGAAATTTAACCGACAGGAAGAAGATGTTGTGATATGCAAACGATTAGCTTTTCAGAGCACTCACATAACGTTGCTGCCGGTGGCTACACCTACAACGTGCTGACATGAGCAAAGTTTCCAACTGATTTCTCACCTACACAAACAGCAGTTGGCCGACGTTGCCTGGTGAAACGTTGTTGTCATGCCTCATGTAAGGAGGAGAAACGCGTACCATCACGTTTCCGACTTTGATAAAGGTCGGATTGTAACCTATTGCGGTTTATCGTATCTCGACATTGCTGCTCGCGTTGGTCGAGATCCAATGACTGTTAGTAGTATATGCAATCGGTGGGTTCAGGAGGATAATACGGAACGCCGTGCTGGATCCCAACGGTCTTGTATCACTAGCAGTCGAGATGACAGGCATCTTATCCGCATGGCTGTAACGGATCGTGCAGCCACGTCGTGTGTCAACAGATGGGAACGTTTGCAAGACAACAACCATCTGCACGAACAGTTCGACGACGTTTCAGCAGCATGGACTATCAGCTCGGAGACCATGGTTGCGGATACCCTTGACACTGCATCGCAGACCGGAGCGCCTGCGATGGTGTACTCAACGACGAACCTGGGTGCACGAATGGCAAAACGTCATTTTTTCGGCATCATTTCATCCCCATCGACGAGAAAGTCGCCGAAGTGGCGTCAAATCGAAAGACTTGCACCAGGCGAAAGGTCTACCCGACGGGAGGCCCTCGTCACACGACATTTCATTTCATTTCATTTCGGATGAATCCAGGTTCTGTTTACAAAAGTGGTTCAAATGGCTCTGACCACTAGGTGACTTAACATCTGAGGTCATCAGTCCCCTAGAACTTAAAACTACTTAAACCTAACTAACCTAAGGACATCACACATATGGCCTTGCACAGGTATTACAACGGTGCTGTTCACACATGAGGCGTCGTTTCAACGAGACCAGGTTGTAAATTTTCACATATATGGCCAGCCATCAGTCCTCACGTATATGTTGAAGGAAGTCATCAAAAAATATTTTCCATAAATGTTTGAGCCGGCAATGTTGGCAACTGGTAGGCCTCAGTTTCTTCCACTCAGGATCAAAAGACGAAGTTACCATAATTTAGTAGAGAATGTTCTACCTGATCTGTTGAGCATTTGAAATTTCTTCTTGTGTACGGAAGCCCAGTACAAGATGTTCAGAGTCTCCATGCCCGTATTATGGAAGGCTGCGAAACGATATGCGATGCTCCAGGAATGTATCAGCGCATCCGAAATTCACTACGATAGCAGGTTGATGCATGTATCAGTGCTCACGGAGGACATATTGAGTATCTACTGTGAGAAAGAGTTGCATGTCGTGTGCCAATGCATTCTGTTCAAGAAATGGTTCAAATGGCTCTGAGCACTATGGGACTTAACTTCTGAGGTCATAAGTCCCCTAGAACTTAGAACTACTTAAACCTAACTAACCTAAGGACACCACACACATCCATGACCGAGGTAGGATTCGAACCTGCGACCGTAGAGGTCGCGCGGTTCCAGACTGTAGCGCCTAGAACCGCTCAGCCACTCCGGCCGGCGATGCATTCTGGTCTTGTGTGTTACCCGTGAGTAATGACTTGGAGAAAATTGGTTGTGAAATGGAATGAAAGTGTTTCCAGACCTATATTCATATATACATAATCTCTTCGTCTACGTGTGAGGAATGCAGTTTGTGCAGTACATGTTTTTTGCAGCCTGTATAGTGTTTTCTTTTAATTTCCTGTACTTTACATTTTCTCGGAACCTGTGTTTAGGTTAAGTTGATTTATACAACCCACCTTTTTCAGTCATCAGTCCTTGGTTTTGATGAGACCCGCCACAAATTCCTCTTGTGCGCCAACTTCTTCATTTCATAGTAGTACTTGCACCGAACGTCCTCAATTACTTCCTGAATATATCCCAATCTTTGCCTACCCCGACAATTTTTACAGTGTACAATTAGCTGTAGGACCATGGTCGTTAATCCCTGATGCCTTAACACATATCATATCATCCTGGCAATTCCCGTTGTCAGTATTTTCCATGTGTTCCTTTCTTCGCCGTTACGATCGAGAACGTGCTTGTTCCTTATCTTAGTAGTCCACCTGACATTCAACATTGTTCTGCAGCCTCACATCCCTAACGCTTCGATTCTCTTCCGGCTCTCCCACTGTTCATGAGTCACTACAATATAGCGCTGTGCTCCATACGTACGTTATGGCCTATGTTTGACACCGGTAGACTTCTCTTGGCCAGAAATGTCCTCTTGCTTCGTCCGTTATGGGTGATTTTGCTTCCAAGGTAGATGAATTCCGTAACTTCGTCTACTTCGTGACTACCAGTTATGATTTTAAGTTTCTCGTTATTCTCATTTCAGTTACTTCTCAATACTTTTATCTTTTTCTGGGTTACTCTCAATCCGTACTCTGTATTCAGTAGACTGTCCATTCCATTCATCTGATTCTATAATTCTTCTTCGTTTTCACTGAATGCAGTGTCATCTGCGAATCTTATCACGGACATTCTTTCACCCTGAATTTTACATCTACCCTTGAATCTTCCTTTTATTTCCATCATTGCTTCTACGATGTACAGGTTGAACAGGAGGGGCGAAAGACTGCATCCCTGTCTTGCACAGATTTTTTACTCGAGCACTTCGTTCTTGTTCTTCCAGTCCTGCTGTTCCTTCCTGATAGCTTACTCTTATTTTTCTCAGAGTTCCGAAGTATCTTGCACCATTTCATACAGTCGAACGCTTTTTGTCGACAGACCTTTCCTATTAGCGTATCTTGATTTTTCTTCATTCTTCCTTCCGTTGTCAAGCGCAGAGCCTCTGTGGTGCCTTTACCCATGTATATGAATAAATTTGCTTGTTCTGTTTCTTGGTCATACATAATCATTCTCTCAAGAACCATGCCGAGGTAAGGGATGATTAACGTACCTCAGCGATAAAGATAACGTACCTTTCATGCAACCCATCTACGTCTGTATGTACATCTATACTCCGCAAGACACTTTACAATGAATGGCGGAGGGTACTTTCTGTGCCAGTGTCACTTCCCCCTTTTCCTGTTCCTGATCCAGTCGTAAATGATTCGCAGGAAGAACGCTTGCTGGTAAGCTACTGCGTGAGTCAAATCGCAATATTTTATCTTCATCGTCTTTCCGCGTGATCTTTAGCAGTAGACCGCACCGTGATGCAGAACGCCTCTCTTGCAGCGTCTGCCTCTGGAGTTGACTGATTATCTCCGTGACGCTTTCGCGCTTACTAAGCAAACCTGTAACGAAATTCCGGCGAGTGTAGTCTGTTTGCAGAGTAACCTTAATTAATGGTGGCATTTATCGCCGCTTGAAGTGCGAATGGCACTCTCAAACATGATGACCAACATAACATGTCACGTTAACAGTGCTATTTAACATAATCGCTTGTTGACAGAAAGCATACAATGTCATACTGTTGTACATCGCTTATCATACACAACTCAGTTGCGGAATAAGAGTTTTATGTGGACAGAGCACACTAATAGTATTTTGGTGTCTCTGTCATTACTGCAAATATGGTTTGGTTTACGTTTGTCAGTTAATTACATAAATTACTTAGTCACTGTAAAGATGCGCGTTAGTCAGTTTTGTTATAAACGCTCCCTGATGCTCTAAAAAGATAGATTACCAAAACTATTCAGTTTAATATAAACTGGAGTTTTAGGAAGTAGTTTCTGAGAGAATTAGTGGGTAGCATAGCGTTCTGAGCAAGTGAAACGTGGACGATAAACAGCTGAGATAATGAGAGAATAAAAGTTTTTGAAATGTGGTACTACCGAAGAATACTGAAGTTTGGTTGGTAGATCGGGTAACTGCATCAAACTAGATAGAACAGAAATTTGTCACGTGACTTTGCTGAAAGGAAGGGTAGAACGCATCACAGGTATTAAGGAATCATCAGTTTGCTGGTGTTTAAAATTTTGGAGAAAGACCGGATCTTGAGTGAGTAGATAGATGCAAATAGTTGTAGGTGACAACAATCTTGCATACTCAGGTATACATAAAACAAACTTGCGTCGAGGGCAGTGTCAAACTATTCTTCGTACTGATGACCACACCACTGTTCCGTCAATGATAGTGTTACAATATTGTTAGCAGCAATTTTAAAACTACGAGTGCGACCCGTGTGTGGATGGAAGAAGTCTGTGCTCAACTAAAATGCTAGCATGAATAAAATACTGCTTTATTAGGCCTGGTTTTGTAAGAGTTGTTAGGGCTTTACCTTCCTCCATTTGAGAATCGACACACCCAGGCGCTGATAGCTGGCCCAACATTCTGGCACGAAATTCGAAGCACTGTGCGCATAAATATTTACGTTACATGCCGAGAGTATTGTTACGCCCCAGGATAGTATACCGGACGGACACTAAAAATTCGCCCAAGTTTTACCTCGGCAGCTGCCGGAAGACGAGCCATCTGCGTCAGTGACCAGTAGACTGCCAGCTACGAGAAAACGCTGAGCGCGTTGCGGCAAACACAGAAGCTGTCGCAGCATGGGAGAACGATTGAGCGCCCATGTCTGCGAGCGACATTATGGAAGACGAAACATACCGTCAAACTGGTGACATAACAAAGTTCCGTGAGGCAGGCTAGGTACAAGACAACTTTTAAGTAGTGAAGTTTGGAGCCAGCAGAAAAGATGAAGTTGCAAAAGTCTGAAGTCGCTAGGAGAGCTGAGAGCGTAGGAAAAACCAGGACACGTGATGTTGTAGTCACCCAACCACCGCAGAGTGCACGGGAAGTACTAACGTATAACCCCACCCTTCTTTACAAATTTCTCAATTACTGACTGATGAGTGCTGATTGCCGACTGCCCAGTGAGTAGTCTCAGCCCTTGTATCAGTTGCAGCTCTCCGGTATGAGGGGAGGCTATGGAGGTCGACCTTCGGCACACCTAGCTGTCTACGAAGTCTATGGACCCACGAGTCCGGCTGGAAGGACGTTTCTGCTGCCAGCTGCGTTGCCAACTTCCGAGACTGTTGATGGGGCAGAAGGGCACCATCACCCTGCAGACCCGCTGGAGGATTGACTTGCATCATGTGGACGCTGCCCGTCATTCACCTTCGAGTGACTGAGTATCGTTGTTGATCGTCCTGTTCCTGTGGTAGACACCGATGCTGCCGGCCCCTTTTTCCTAAAAGGAGGCTTAGAGCCAACCCATACAAGCCAGAGAATACTTCAAGTGGAACTGGCACGAGACGCCTGAGTGTCCAATAGAGCACTGTGGAGATCTATGTGTAGTGCTGGAGGCTTCCGGAATTCGCAGGTCGACAGCTGTCCCATGACGAAACAGCTACCGCCCGATGCTTCACTGTGCTGTCGATACTGAGAAGCGATTGTACGTCAGCACTCTGCTGCTGACGACGCGCTACTCCGTTGGTCTGGCTGTGGTGTGGCGCTTTGGAACGCAAACCTGTATTACTGGCTAATAAATGACGTTCCTTTTGCGCTCTTGGTCATAACTATGACGTCACTGTCGTCAGCTCCCTGCTGACGACTGTACGATTCTGGGGCAGTACCCCTATAGTATTAAACAGGAGAACGTCATGATGCAAATAGCTCTGTGACTAACCAGGGCTCGAATCACAGACACTAGAACATGCAGTCTTTCACCTCACATTTTGTCACTCACAACTCAATGTCAGTATCGCTAAAAATCACATTTTACCGCTTAATCACGAAGTCGGTTAGCTGACATTTTTAATTGATAAGAATTAAATTCACCACAGGTACAAATCTACAAATGAACTCAGATGTAATTTCGTGTGCTTCTCGCTTTGCGTTATCATTTGTACCTGAGATTATGTATGGCAAAATGATCAGTCCAGAGAACTGAGAAGGTGGAACAACAGTAACTGCAATCTGCCAAATCTGTAAAACCCCTCGTTGCGACTGGACAGATAACTGAGCTTAAATGCGTTCTCTTTTCTTCATTGGTTTCTTAATCCGTCTCAGTAGCTGTGGTGTCGGCATGGCAGGCTGACACCTAAAGGGGTTCGGGTTCAGTTCCCCGACCGGACTGGGGATACTTCCTTGCTCTGAGCTTGGGTGTTGTGTGGTTCTCGTCACCATTTCATCATCATCGACATGCAGATCACCTAAATGCCGTCATACAAAAAGTGACGCAGATGACGGCCAGTCGCCATATGACACAAGAGATCGATTTCTTAGTCACTGTTGTCATAAGAGACTCTCCTCGCGTACTAAATACCTCTTAACATTAATTAACCACAGTACAGTGCCTACTACGTCTAGCATAACACTAAATCTTTTTCCGTCTCCTTTTCCATTTCAGCAGTACGACTCTGCAACAAACTACCCAGTACCCTCTGTTGTATGCAAAACCTCTCTGCATTCAAGAAGGTATTTCAGCTTTACCTTTATCGTAAGTGTACCCTTCCCACGGAATATCCCAGCTGTCCTCATACTGTCCAACAAAATTTCTGCTACATACTCAACACTACCCACACTTTCCTCATCCCTGTCAGTTTTTGTTTTCATTCTTCCATACGATCTGATAAATTGCCCCTATTGTTTCTATCCGATCTCCAAATCAGTCAACCTCTCTATATTTGGTCTCTTCTGTAATGTTACCACACAATTCTTTCAGACGTCATGTATTCGAAAAAAAAATGTAACCAGGAAATTACTTATCATACAAGTAATTTTACAATAACATATATTCATTAGCATATCTATTATTACTATCACTATTATTATTGGCAGATACGACCATTAAGACTAAAGTATTTTGAGGTAGGCATTTGTCTCCCTCTGAAGCCATGTGAGCTTCCCTGTGAGCTTCCTGTGAGCTTACTTTTTCTCTTCAGGCCGTGCTGCCCTACTCTTCTTCTTTGGTTTTTCCTCTTGGTCAGTTTGCCATTGGCGAATTTTTTACCTCAAAATTTCGCTATTTTGGATATATTTTTTTATAATTCCTCCCGATTTCACGTCAGTTTTGAGTTTACCAAACCATTTCATCGTGTTCGTTTTGGCTTTAGTCTGTTGTCACAGAATTCGACTATTCTTTTTTTTGAATGCGTGTCTGGTTTCATTCTTTTAGTGTGTTGATAAGACCTTCACCTGTTTTTTCTGATGCCACTAAGGATATTTGTGCATTTTTTTATTTCCTGGTTACCTCTGAATCAGTATCTTTCGTCTACAAGTAATGGGCCTAAAATTTTTCTTGATGTTTTGCTTTCCTTTTTCTCAATGTTTTCAGTATCTGTTTTACTGTTCAAAGTTAGTGTTTCTGACCTATAGAGACCTTTAGTTTTAATTACTGTAATGTAATGTCTCAGTTGTATGTGCTTGGAGATACTTTTCTTATTGTAGATATTTTGGGTATATTTAAGTGTAGTTTCCATCCTTTAGCATCCAATGAACCTCTAACGAAACGTGATGCTGATCTTTGAATCTTCTCTGTTTCCTGTGTCATTCCTATCTGGTGTGAATCCCAGACAGGCGAGAATTCATGTATCTGCCGAACGAGTGTTAGTTCTTTTTTTTTTTTTGGTGAAGGAATGTATTTCCTGAGAATTCTTCCAATAAATCTCAGTCTGGCATCTGCCTTTCCTGTTTTATGGGGTCGCTCCACATTCAGTCGCGTCGTACGCATACTCCTAGACATTCTATGGTAGTAACTGCTTCCAGTCATTCTTCTGTAATTGTGTAATAATATAATGAAGGGTATTTCTGTCGATGTATTCGCAATAAATTATATTGGTTTATTTTGAGGGTCGATACTCTGTAAGTCTTACTACATTCCTCTACATTTTTCTAGCTTATAGATTTCTGAGTACACAACAAATACATTCACGAAAATTCTCATGGAACTTCCACCATGGCTATTTATATATATATTTCGAGAATTTACGGCTCCTACAACACTCCGTTGGGGCAATCCGAAACTTTTACTCCTGCAGACGGCTTTTTGTTCATAATAACATGCTATATTCCGTTTTCTAGAAACTCTGCAGTCCACTTTTAGGCGGTTTTCCATCTGCCTCGGCGAGTATGCGCTGGTTCCTCTTATTCCGCCTCAGTTACACTATGTCGGCGACTGTTGCGCGAAAAAGTTCTTCACGTACGCGTACACCACCATTACTCTACCACGCAAACATAGGGGTTACACTCGTCTGATTTGAGACGTTCCCTGGGGTGGTCCACCGGGGGCCGAACCGCACAATAACCCTGGGTTCGGTGTGGGGCGGCGGAGGGGTGAAGTGGACTGCGGTAGTCGTGTGGTTGTGGACCGCTGCGGCTGCGGCGGGGACGGAGCCTCTCCCTTGTTTCTACGTCCCCGGTTAACATACAATACAATACAATACAATATCGACACAAGACAAGAGGGACGTTGCTCAACTGACTAGCCTGCGCTGCACGATACGACATTCCGGAGCCTGTGTTATTCTCATTATGATGCAAGTTTCTTTGGATTTCCAAAGGATGAGGCACTGCAGCGACCACAGCCGTTACGAAACATTTCAAATGAATTCTCAGTTGCGAATAATGTCTACCATCAGCTGTAGAATGAAATGGCGACAATGAAAATTTGTGCTGGACCGCGAATCGAACTTGAATTTCCCGCTTGTAGCGAGCGGTCGCCTTACTATTTGGCAGTCCGTGAACTACGCACCGCCAGAAACAAACTTTCATATGTCTTCCATATGCATATGCACATGCAAGTATGTCCAAAAGAACTTTGCCTCGTATTCAGAGTAACACAGGCAGTGCAATATCGTATTTATCTGCTGATACCGGGCAAGCAGCTTTGAAGTACAACGTCTGACCTGTACGGGAATATACATAATGGATTGAGGTGTAGCGCCGTATACCGATCCTGCCTTGGAGGCGGCTAAGTGGGAGATGTGTCTCAGAGCTTGATAGCGACAGATGGTGACGCGAGTCTGGACGCGCACGAAGTTTATATATCAGCCGATAGAGGACAATATTGGATAGGGGGACTGTGATTTTAGTTTCGATTGTGCCCACTAGAGTGCACTAAAGTACTAGAATGTTTTTCATAAACTGTTCTAGTGTTTTCATAAAGTGTTATTATGTCTTTTTGTGCAAGTAAAATGTTATAAATGTGTTTTAGCAGTATGAATGATGCGTGAGAGTCGCTTAAGGTTAATATGAAGAGAATTGTTTAACGAGTTATGTAGTAGGATTTAGTGTGGGAACATTTTGAAGAAGTATGGATATGGACAAAGGGGATTTTTGTAGAATAGATTTGTAAAGTAAGTTTATGGTAAAGGGAAAGTTAATTCAGGTATAAATAACAATAGTAAATAACTTTATACATAACCAAAACTTCAGCATATTAGATAGTTACGTCGGTAAAAAGTGCAGTCGTTAGGTTTACTATTTTGTGATTGGTTATTGATGAAAAGCGAGGATTGACGCGGGAGAATGTTGTTTTGCTATTGGCTATTGACTAAACTGACCAAGGGTAAAGCAATATTCTTCGCGCGCCTTTCTCTGCTGATAGAGAAGACTTAGAGTATTCTAGAGAAGAGTGGGAGCCTAGCCACGAAACAGTTCGGACCTGTGTAGTAGTAGTTCCAATGGAAACGATAAGTTGCCCGATCTAGCAGTGTTTCATACATTAAAAGTGTTGGAAAGTGACGGCGTAATTATTCCGATGAGTGTGTAGAAATTTCGGAATTTTTAAGTGAAAAGACATATATTCCGCATGGCGTATTGAGCAGGTCGGTGGCTAAAAACTGTGACTGCATTTGGTACCGACAGACTTAATATTTAACGAGCATTCTCAATCAAAAACAATCAGTATTTTTGTAGCTATTACGTTTTCGGGAAATGCAACACCATAAACTTGCTAACAGGAGTGAAAGGGATTGTGAGTGACTGTGTCACGACTAGCACGGGCTTGGCAGTGATACTTGTTCACCTAAGTTTCAGAATATATTAATCGAGTACAAAATTTCCATACTTTCATTTGTGTGAAAACTTTCTCCCGAAACGTAGATTAGTAACTTCAATTGCAGCCTGGTTCACGTCGAAGTACAGTAGGTTCCAGTCGGCTTTCCTACTGATGATCTGCTGAGGCAATGTTCACTGGTAGGTGCAGGTCCGTCGTAAAGGGACGGAAAGAACGGCGCCGCCGCAGGATGTACGAGTACAGGTCGTAGGCGCATGGTTGGCGACATACGGATGTTTGGATCTGGCTGTGAATCGTGCTCACATAGCCAAAAGGTAAGGCGACCGCTCGCATAAATTTTCGATGTCGTCATTCCATTCCACAGCTGATGGTAGTTACTATTCGCAATAGCGAATTGATTTTAAGTCTTCTGTGCTGTGTCGCTACAAGATCAGTAGAGAAGTGACGTGTAGCGGTTAAGAGCCACATCCGCGCCGCCACAGTAATTCCATATACCACACGCTACGTACAAGCAACATATATTCCGAAGAGCAAGAGAATCGATGATATGTACGTCTGTACTTGATCCTGTGGTATCACGTTTGTGTTCAGACACAATATCGACACAAGTGAGGCGTTCCTCAAGCGACGCATCCGTGGCGTGCCGTTTGACGTTCGCCGGCTTGGCTGGCCGTCGCCGCAGTGATGCAGGTGGAACCCGGCCCTAATCACGGTGCGCAAAAACGGCGCTGGCCTTCATGTGAAAGTGCCGCTGCGGCGTTGGCTAGCCTAGAAACTGCAGTACACACACATCTCTGGCTACTACCCTACTTTCGGATCATATTTCCTGAGCAATCGAATAATATTTTCACCCATAACTGAAACAGCAATTTGATCACCTATGTGTGTACTCGCGCACGCGTATGTGTCTGTGTGTTAGTGCGTGTGTGTGTGTGTGTATGTGTATGTGTTTGTGTTTGTGTGCTTGTGTTCTATTGATTAGGAGATGTGTCAATAATTTACGTACACATATATTTTTCTATTTTCTCGACAACTAGCTGTTTCTCTGACACAAAACAGTGTTATATCTGCTGTGAATTCGAGCAAGAGCTGATCGCAGGCAATAATATACAGGGTGGGGCACGAAATGTGTTACCATTTTGTTTTTGAATATAAACTGTATTGTCAATACAATCTGAAAGGAACATATACTACAATGAAGAGCCGTCTATGGAGATTTGTTCTAATTGAGCACATCCTCAATATGTCCACCATTTCGTTTCCTAACTTCCTTCAAACGAACACTGAAGTTAGTGATTACCCTACGGCACATATATTCCGTAATTTCACTGCAAGCTTGAAGAATAAGTCTTCTGAGCTCCATTAAATCACGTGGACGTTTCGGGAAAATTTTTTCCTTTAGCTAACCCCAAAGAAAAAAGTCACATGGATTGAGGTCTGGCCTATTGGGGGGCCAATTTTGTCTGTCATTGAAGCGACCTGGAAACCTGAGGGAAATGATCCTCATGTTGAAATGCTAGTGTAAAAACTCCAAGACAGTGTTTGCAGTATGTGGCCTTCCTACATCTTACTTGAACCACTGCGTGTTGAAGGAGCTGTGGAATGAAGCTATTACGAAGCATGTTCAAATAACGCTCGCTGTTCACAGTTTCTTCAAAGAAAAAAGGTCCAATAAGTCCGTGACTGGAAATTGCTGCCCATGCTGTAATCCTCGAAGCATAATGTTGTCGTTCATGAAGCACTTGTGGGTTTTCAGTGGCCAAAAAGTGTACATTTTGTTTGTTAAGCACAACGTCTAAATGAAAATGCGCCTCGTCTGAAAACCAAACGTTGTTGACAGTTGCTTCCTTATCCTCCGCCCACTGAGCAAACAGTAGTCTCTGCTAGTTGTGTTCTTCAGTGAGCTTCTGTGCACATGTCATCTTGTATGGGTACATATGGAGGTCACTTTTAAGAATACGTTGAACGGAGCGTCTGGATACTCCCAGTTGCGCTGCTGCCTTTCTACACAATTTCCCGGGACTTCTCTGTACAGCAACTCGTACCGCTTCAATATTCTCCGGCGAACAAACAGGCTTAGGCTGAGGTCGCTTCGCTTCCAATACTGTTGCTTCCTGTACACATTTATCGTACAACCTGTGGATGGTCTTCTTGCAAGGGACCAATTGTTTGTTAAACTGTTGTCGAAAACGCCTCTGTGTCACAACAAAGCTTTTCGTTTCATGAAAAAGTAACACAATTGCCGTTGGTTACTGTGTCGTCAGTCTTCCATTGTCAGCCATTGCTGCTTACTAGTCTCCTAGTGGCAGTATCGTGAATTGTACTGCTACAGAGATCCCAGCGGGATATTTAATGTGCGTCGTAAATTGTGAAAGAAACAATTGGTAACACATTTCGTGCTCCACCATGTAGTTACTAACTGCAAAGCATTTAATAGGATCCTGATGGATCGAGTCCGTAAATGCAGAATCTCTCTTTTAACTTTTCTGCAGATTGAACATAATACGTTATCTACTGTTTTATTTCAAAGGAGGGGTAAAAAACAACCTGATAATAAGGCAAGTGCAAGCTGGCGGAGATCGAATCGAACGAAAAGCAGAAGGCCCGAATTTGGACGTTGTGAGTCTGCGGCCAGAAAGCGAAATCCAAGCAATGACGAGAGGGTGTAGGTTCGTCCGATAAGAAAATGTGTTTTCAGGCTGCAACCACCATTCGCAACACGAAAAGAATTTTCAGGACTGTGTGCCAATCATTTCCTCGACGATCTCAACTTTGTAGTGGTGTCGGAGGCAGGAATTTCGTGTATTTGCTGTAAAAAATGTGCTTTGAGGTTGAAAGAGAGTTTAAAATTTTAATTTCTGTTTTTTTCACTACTGTCTTAGCTCAAATGTAATGGTCTACGGTATTTGTTGGAATAAAGGTTGATTCATATTTTTTGTTCAGTAGCGAAACTTTAAGCATCTGGTCTTCAGATGTCATTAAGCTGAGTAAAGTGGTCACTCTAAGGTAAATGTTTTTTTCTATCACGTCATGTCATAGATAAGTGTATGAAATATATCTGTGTAAACTATACATATTCCGTAACAACAGTACAAATCAATAGTATAGCTCTTCGAATCGTCCTTTTTATGGTAGAAAAGAGAGCTTACGCGAAAGTCTGCAAGTGGATACTTTACCAGGCAAAGTGGACAGAGACAGAGAAAAGGACAGGTATGAGTCAGATGAAGTGGTTTCCGGTTTCGTGAGGCTAAAGTTTGAATGTCTTCTCCTAACGAATCACCCAATCCCTGTCTTCCATCTATTTCTCTATGATGAATGGACGTGGTGTATGGCATAGCCGGCCGCTGTGGGCGAGCGGTTCTAAGCGCTTCAGTCCCGAACCGCGCTGCTGCTACGGTCGCACGTTCGAATCCTGCCTTGGGCATAGATGTGTGTGATGTCCTTAGGTTAGTTAGGTTTAAGTAGTTCTAAGTCTAGAGGACTGATGACCTCAGATGACCCACAGTGCTTAGCCATTTGAACCATTTCTACGGCATAATATCTCCGTTGGATGTAAAAAATACGGTTAAGGAGTCCTCCCTCTTCCTCTTGGCTGGATGGATATCTGAAGTCCCCAATAATCTTCTTGTCTTCGGAGAATCATGATTTTTTTAAGAACTCTTTTTTTTTGAGTGTGTGTCTTGAGACAGTGAATAGTTTGGGTGGCGTAGCAAACGGTATCTTCCCCTTTCTTACAGTATCCAGTGCCTGCTGCATAGCTTGGAAACCCCTTGATTTTTTTAGTGATTTTCTTAAATAATTTCGTAGCATCTTAACATGCATTTCTAATTAGAGCACATAATTTTTCAGCAAGTTGTTAACACACTAATGCCTTAGTGAACATATTCTACCAAATACTGTTGTCTTGAAACTTCCTGGCAGATTAAAACCGTGTGCCCGACCGAGACTCGAACTCGGGACCTTTGCCTTTCGCGGGCAAGCGCTCTACCATCTGAGCTACCGAAGCACGACTCACGCCCGATACTCACAGCTTTACTTCTGCCAGTATCCGTCTCCTACCTTCCAAACTTTACAGAAGCTCTCCTGCGAAACTTGCAGAACTAGCACTCCTGAAAGAAAGGATATTGCGGAGACATGGCTTAGCCATAGCCTGGGGGATGTTTCCAGAATGAGATTTTCACTTTGCAGCGGAGTGTGCGCTGATATGAAACTTCCTGGCAGATTCAAACCAATCTGCCAGGAAGTTTCATATCAGCGCACACTCCGCTGCAGAGTGAAAATCTCATTCTGGAAACTGTTGTCTTGTTATCAAGTCGATTGTTTTGAAGCAAAACAAATACGAGCGTTACAAAATGTGAGTAGTGAAGTGGCTACTTGTCCTGTCAGGTGACTGGCCGCTAAATGTTCTCTGAATACGAAATTACATAACTTAGTTAATTCGCAAACGCGTAGTTACGAATATTAAAATATAACGTTTTACTAGCATAGCAATTAACTGTAACAATGTATGTATATTATATTTCGCTTGCATTATCAGACGTAGAGACAAACAAAATATTTCACTGTAGGAAGCAGAGGAAACAATGGCCATGACCGGCAGCTAATTTCATTAGTAACTGTACACTTCAAAATACGTCTTGTATAAAAAAGAATATTTGCCTTATTTAGGATAATTTTCGAGAAAGTGAATGCTGTTGTCACAATACCCCCAGGTTACACCTCTCTGGCAGAGAAATTACCGGTGTGACTGTGTATTTCACATATCATCATCTGCGTTACTAACAGACAAACTCCGTTTATAAAGGTGTGTGTAGGTTATTAAATCGTGACCAACTGCGGTGGAAAGGTACAGGATTGTTAACTGAGATATGGAACGTCGTACAGAATCATCCCTTTGGAACAGACATTTTGCACAATTTGAAAAAAAAAAAATTATTTTACTCCGATTCATCACTTTGATTAGAATACGACTAAAACGATAGGCCGGAATAGAGTCATACACTGTCACTCTAAAACAGATAAGAGTTCTCAGTTATTTCATTATCTCCCTGTAAAAACATAACTGTTCATTTTATTGCACTTTTATCTTTTTCCCACTGATACAAAAGCCGACCTCTGTGACTGAGCGGTTCTAGGCGCTTCAGTTCGGAACCACGCAGCTGCTACGGTCGCAGGTTCGAATCCTGCCTCTGACGTGGATGCGTGTGATATACTTAGGTTAGTTAGGTTTACGTAGTTCTAAGTCTAGGGGACTGATGACCTCAGATGTTAAGTCCCTTAGTGCCTAGAGCCATTTGAATCATTTTTTGATACAAAAGAAGCACAAAATATGTTTATTTCTCTTGTTGTGTTTAGCACCACGGTTCCCGTCTAACATTTTGAAATAAAATAACGTAAGTGTATTTTTCTCCTTCCGGAAATTGTTTAGGAACCAGTTAATCAACGTCATGTTTTCAAAATAATTATTCTTGGCACAATCATCTAGTTCCTCACATGGCAGAATAACTTAAGTTTCTTCTTTAGAAAATACACAATTAAATACATATTTTAATACAGAGAGCTGTGGAGCGTAGGGAATGACATAAACTGGCCTGTGCTCAGGGCAGACATGATTGTTGAGGCAGCGAGGGATTCACAAAGTACTTACGGCAGTTGGTCCAATATATGCCATGATTTATTTATTTTTATGGACAGCGCCAAGACAGTGCCAATAACAGGAAAGCACCACTAAAGTTACGTAGTTGTGACATTTGCATTTGTGAGGCGGGTTTGTCGTCAACACGAATCACAAAGAATAATGTTTCCGAAAGTAAGGGCGATATTTCCACCTTACAGGACAGTGGCAAATTCTATGTGCATAATAAAACAAAACAGTTGTAATGTAACATGCAGTTTTCAGTGCGAGGACTAGTTTGATTCAGTTCTTCACGCTAGCACATCCTGTGCAGGGCTCGTTATCTCTGCATAACTGCTACAACCTGTAGCCATTTGAACGTGGTTGCTGTTGTCTTTGGTCTTTCTCTATTGTTTTCACCACCCGTACTTTCCTCCCTTACAGAATTAACGATTCATTGAAGCCTTGTAATTCTAATAAAAGGTGACGAAAATGTTTTTGTGGTGAAGTCTGGGATGTGTATCGTTGCTTAACACAAGAAAAACAATGTTCATTATACCACATCTTATTACGGATATTCTCCACCAAACAAATACGTATCTCGTGTAATCCGGGTTGCTGCTTCTTGATACTGCCGTAGGTTCATTTTGATATTATTGTGTCGTCACATGGGATTTATGCAATAGTTTCGACAAGTTTCAGTGCTTCATGCTCACAATCGATTTTATTTCACATACTAGATGTTCGGTGGCGAACTCAAAACTTACAAAGTCTGACCACATACTGTTGATACACGATTCGGTCTAAGACTCCCGTAAGACTGACATTCGGTGTACATGTAACAATGACTGTCATTGTTACATATTGAATTTTGGATTTATACAATTAAAGTTTTTCCATATATCTTCCTGATTTGCACAGATAATTACATGGAATAAAAGTGAATAATTACATATGAAGGCGGGAAAGAATCTGTTTCTATTGAAACTATAAATTACATGTCTTATAATTGCAAAAAAGTATTTCGTTAATTTTACTGACTTAAAGGGAAATCATCTTATCATTTTCAGGTGAATAGAGCATTTAGTTTTATTGAATGAAAGGCATAGCTTCAGTTAATTAAATTTTGTACGAGTAAAGTTATACATTTCTGCGTGGTCATAATTACAGTTCTATTAACTAACACCAATTAGAACATGAGCGTGTTTGATTCTGACTGAAAAATCATCATGTCATATTTCTGTTAGAGACACGGATAATTTCTGATTTAAAAAACATAAAATTTGCCGTCTCTATGGCTTGGAAGTATCGGAACTTTAATCCTTAATTACTCCATAATTACACTAGCAGAATTTTTCCTACCATGTGTCTGTAGTTCGTATTGCGTGTAAATTATGATGGTACATTAGTTTTTAATCTTATATGTTTCCTTGCTTCTATAAAGTAGTGAGGCCCAATGTAACCAGCGTCAAAGAAACAGTTTAAATTGGTGTAAACTGCTAATATTATATACATGCCCTCTTCGGGAGAGTGGAGATGAAATTGGAACAGGGTACAGGACCCCAAAAGGGGTTGTGGTATTACACGGTGTTCCAGTCAATCGATCCCTTTTTTTAGTCAAGTTGCGTTAGAAATTCCTCTTCTATTCTTTTCGTTAGTTATCCGATCTACCCATATAATCTTCAGAATTCATCTATAGCATAATTTTTCATACTCTTTTGTTCACTTCTTGTCTTAACCGTTTATCGTCCACGCATCACTTCCTTACAAGACTACACCAGACAAGTGTATGCACACAAGATTCCGATAACTTACATTTATATTCGATGTCAACAAATTATTCTGTTTTGGTGACGAGTTTCTTGCTATTGGCAATCTGCATTTTACATCCTTTTTACTTCGGCCATAGTCATTTACTTAGCTGACCAAACATTGAAACTAATTTTTTTTAGTTACTATTTCATAATCTAGATCCGTGAACATTAAATTAAATCGATTACATTCCATTCGTTTACGAAACATTATGAGTACCCACACTACTACCTAGTACACGAAACATCAAAGAAATTTTATTGCGGAACATACTTTTGTCTGACCATATTGTGAAAGAGTGCAAAGTAATTGAGAAGCATGTTAATCAATTTTGTAAGAAAATCAATTTTTTAAGAAAATACTTGTCAGTAAACACATATAGCTGAAAGATAAGCTAGCAAAACAGCAAATCGCAAACACAGTTCGGTTAACCTCGCGCGGTGGGCGTCTTTGGCTACGTCGCCTCTCTTTTCTTAACAGTAATACCAAATATCGCTGTGTGGTTAATTAGCGCTAGAAGTGAATTATTTTAAAAATTTATATTGTTTCTTTAGAAAACATTGCTCCAACTGCTCTCTAAAAGTGGTATAGTTCTTTTCCACTTTCGAAAGAGATGAAATGGAATCGCAAAAGCCCGAAAAGACATAAATTATTTTACGTAATTCTGGATAGCAACTCCTCCCCAGTGTATAACAAGCCTATTTTACACGCTGTGAGAGCATTTATTATGGCGAGCTGAGCAGCCACAGAAACAAAACAATCTGCCGTGTATGTGAATGTGCATATATGTGGACAGGAGGAGTAGGGGATGGAGGGCTGTGCTTAGTAAGCCGATGTATAAGCCGTAGCCAGGCTGCATCCGTCTGGAAACAATAAAATATTCACTAAAATGTGGTTAACGCAGCGTTACGCCGTGTTTCCGAATAATGCAAAGGTTAATTCAGTGAACGTTTCCATAATACAAATTTGCGATGGTAATGAACTGTATTTTCTAACGTGATTGTCGAAAGCTGATTAGAGGAAACAGTAGGGTGCTTTCAAACACTCGCAATTTCCCCCTGTTTGTTGCAGCCATGTGTGAAACCGGGCATCGGAATAATCGGAATGGGCACAGAATTTCGAGAAAGAGCATTTTGTATTTGCGGGTATTGTTTTGTTTCTGTGGCTGCTCAGCTCGCCATACGAATACCCGCGTATTGCAAAACAAATTCCATCCACGGCCAGTCGATGACATAGTGGTCGAATCAATTCCGTCAAGCTCCATAAGTAGCTGGATGTGCGGAATTCTCGTCGAGGATCATAATTAACTGTCAACAAACTAGAAGCTTAAATGCGCCTTTGTGGACATACACCTTCAAGGGCGGTCTGTGGTGTCACCGCCAGACACCACACTTGCTAGGTGGTAGCCTTTAAATCGGCCGCGGTCCGGTGGTATACGTCGGACCCGCGTGTCGCCACTATCAGTGACTGCAGACCGAGGGCCGCCACACGGCAGGTCTAGAGAGACTTCCTAGCACTCGCCCCAGTTGTACAGCCGACTTTGCTAGCGATGGTTCACTGACTTCTACGCTCTCATTTGCGGAGACGATAGTTAGCATAGCCTTCAGCGACGTTATTTGCAACGACCTAGCAAGGCGCCATCATCAGTTATTATTGATATTGAATCATGTACCGTCAAGACCGACGTTCGTCATTAATGGATTAAAGTTAAGTATTCCACCAGCTACGCCCGTTTTTCTAAATTCTAATTTCCTTGTCCTGTTCCAAACCTCACGCCAGCCTGCGTGAGCTAAAACGCGTGCCTCTAGTAACACGGTGTTGGCTCTCCTGCCAACTACAACACGGTCAAAGGCAGGGCCATTCCAAGACCTGCGCTGAAAAAAGTATTTATTGTGGGAAATGAAAAACGAACATCGTCAGGCAATAAGTTTATTTATTTATTTAACTTGATCTGATTAGGGCCATCAGGCCTTTCTTATATCAGACCAGTAGCTTTTTTATATCATAATTGTCTAAGAAATAACAATCTTAGCATGGTAAATAACATTAATATGATTTGAGTGTCTGTAGTGGCAATGGCAGTAAGTAATACCGACTGTAAGCTAACAAAGTTAACACTGGCACTGCTTGCACTACTGCTGCTACCACTAATAGTGGTAATACTAATGATACACTGGTGTCCAAAATTAAAGCACCAAGAGGAAATTTTGCAACGTTGCGTTTATTTTGACACAAAACGTTATAAAGAGGTGATGATAAAGTTTAAACAATGTAAAGAATACAGAACGTAATCGATTACAACATGCGTAACAGTAGACAAATTCGTTCTTCGTTTTTTTTTTTTCAACTTAACGGATTTGCACACACATTCTGACAACTCAGTATGTGGTGTGACCACCTATGGCACCAATACACGCCTGACGACGACGTGACATGGTGTAAATGATGTCATCAATCTCATGTTGAGGCAATAATACGCGTTCTTCCTGCAGAGATACTCACGAGTCTTGAAGAGAGGCTGGTGGATGCTGATGTGATGCAACCCGTCTCCCTAGTGCATTCCAGACATGCTCTATGGCAATCAAATAGGAAGAGCGAGCAAGCAACGCCATGCGTGCAGTATCTTCCGTTTCCAAAAAAAACATCAATTACCTGTGCTGTATGAGATTGAGCATTATCGTCCATGAGTATGAAGTCTGGGCCCGCAGCCCCTTGCAACAACCGCGCATGAGATCCCATGATCTTCTCACGGTATCTGACAGCAGTTAAATCTTGCTGATTCGCCTGTACAATTACATGAAGAGGTGTTGGAGTGGTCAGTATAATCCATGCCCACACCATTAGGAATACTTCTCGATATCGGCCTCTTTCCGCAAAGTTTGGATCCATAAAACGTGTTCCACGTGCTCTAGAAATAGGAAACCGTCGAGTATCACTCTCCAGACCAATTCTGGCCTCATGTGGGAAAAGAACATTGGCTCACTGTTCGACCGTCCAGATGACATGTTGGTGGCTTCGCCCTAGAAGTTCCGTTCTGTGAATACACGCCAGAGGTAAACAGACAGAGCGTCTCCAGCAATAAAGGCGGCTCTGCTAGCCGCGCTGGGTAGCCGCGCGGTCTAGGGCGCCTTGCCACGGTGCGAGTGGCTCCCTCCGTCGGAGGTTCGAGTCCTCCCTTGGGCATGGATGTGTTTTCCTTAGGGTAAGTTAGTTTAAGTTGGATTTAGTAGTCTAAAACTAGGGACCGATGACCTCAACAGTTTGTCCCATAGGAACTTACCACAAATTTCCAAATTTTTCCACTCTGCTGAAGCCTTTTGTACACCGTTTGCCTCCAAACAACACATCCAGAGGATGCTGCGAGGTCAGATGCCAGTTGTAGTGCAGTACTAAGGTGTACCGTCGTTCTCTTAAGGCCAAATAACGGTCCACTCTTTCTGATGTCACATGTGGTCGGCCCTGTCCTGGTCTCTGGGATGCAGTTTCGGTCTCCATAAACTGTCACCTCATCCCAGAAACAACAGAACGATTCGCATTAAGCCATCGGGCCACATCAGTTTGCGATTCTCCTGTTTCCATTCTTCCTATGGCCCTCTACAGCAGAGAGTCTGTAGGCGTCTTCTCTGTGCCATACTGCACCGTCTGTGACTGTGTACACAGGGATTGTGGATGTGGGACTACCCTGCAAGCACTACCCCGCTTGAGAGGTGCACTGACGTCATTGCTGACGTGCCTGTCAGTTGATCGTAATGCCATCTTCCGTGCCTAACACGATCGTAAGGACATCTGTTGACGGTTTGTATGATTATATCGTGAATTAGACACAGGACAGGGAAATAACAATTTGCTGCTTTAATTTTGGACACAAGTATGTTAATAATGACAATAATAACAATAATGTTTGTGCCAGATATAAAGAGAATTTATAGGTGTACAAAATAGAGGTTTCTGACATAGCGAGTTTTGAAAAAAGTAAATTTGACTGCATCAGCTAAGAATATTGGGAAACGAGGATGATCTGGTTGGATAGAGAGATGTATTAAGATAACGAGTGCATACGAGGACCAACGTAATAATTAATGTTGCATTCGTGGGTGTGTCATTAACTGTCTTCTGAACTTGGAGATGTTATTCACTTCTCTAATATATTGTGGGAGGTTACTCCATAGTTGGGTTCCTGCTACTGAAAAGGACTTCGAGAAAGTAGCTGAATGATGGAGTGGAATGGAAAGAGTTTTGCTCTGATGGGAAAGGGTATTTTCTGCCATGTTGTTCAGACAAGTGCGTAAAGGTCGAGGTGAGATATGGGGGACAGCCTACGTTGATGAGACAGTAGAGAAGACAGAGGGTACTGAAATCTCTCCGTTGGTCCGCATGCAGCCAGTATAGCTGTGCATATGATGGCGAAAAGTGATCAAATAGAGGGAAGAGCTTTTTACATATTCGTAGGACATGGACAGATGATGATGCCTTCTTGCTCATTGCAGTTATGCGTACAGTCCATTTTACATTTTCATCTATTATTACCCCTAGACTTTTGTCGAAGGAGACAGGTTGATATTTTTCCCATTTAGGGTTAAAGATTGTGGGGATTTCCGACCATTCAGGTTAATGGGCCTAGAATGACCAACCAGTACCGCTTAGATTTCGGATGGATTGAGCTATAACCCTTTATCCTGCTCCCATTTTGATAGTGCACACAGGTCGGTATTGAGATTCTCAATAGCTGTCTTCACGTTTATTTATTTTGCACTTAGATGCGACTGGAGGTCTTCAGATTACTTGTGGTACCTGCAGTGGGACAAGTGATGATACATCATTGACATGTAAAGAGTATAGGACTAGTAACGAACCTTGAGGGACGCCTGATCCTACCTGCCTCCATTGTGACTTTGTGGTGCCTAACATGACGTATTGCTGGCGAGACGTGAGGTATGAGCGAAACCATTGCACTCCGCTTGTCGAATACTTTTAGTCTGCCAAGTCTGGCAAGTGAAATGTCGAAGTCTACAAAGTCAAAGACTTTGCCGAAGTCTAAGAGACACATAATGCTCAACTCTTGTGCTTCCGTGGCAAGCTTCTGGTCATCTGTTACCTTTATTAAGACAGATGTTGTCCTACGATGTTTATGGTAAACTGTCTGGTATTCGTCTAGTAGGCTGTTTGTGGTTTGATAGTTTGTTAGCTGGTCGTGGGCTACGTATTCTTAGGCCCTGGACGGTGCAGGAAGAGTGCGGAAATGTCTGTAATCAGAGGGTCCTGTGGCAACGACCTTTCTAGGTTGTGGCTTCACTAATACCTATAACCAGGCCTCGGGGAAAGGAGTGGTTGAAGACATCTGTTATAGTGGGCCGTAGTGGGTCAGTAATACGCTCCAGCGTTTGGACCGTGGTGCTGTTGTGTCCAGTAGATATTGATCTGATACACATGATGGCTTTTTTGACGCTGTTGCAAATAACATGCTTCAGATAGAATTTTTTGTGGCTACAGTCTTTTACTCCCATTAAATAATCAATGAGCCTCTGTCTAGTTTATGGTTCAATTGTAGGTCAAGTAAGATGGAGCACCGGTTAAGTTCATCAGCTCACACAAATGGATCAGCTGCAGTTTTTACTTTGACTACACCAAAACCGCGCAGGTTTTTCCATAGGGCAGTTGGTCTGTTTCTGTTGTCTGCTAATGTATGGCATGATTGAGTTTTTACGTTTCTTACAGCTTCACTGAGTCTGTTCCGCTTCCGCTTGTATGTAATATGATTTTCACGCGGGGTGCTGTTTTTTACCCGATGTGCAACGTCTCTGAGATTTATGATCTGTTTTAGTTATCCAGGGTGTACGTTTCCTTCTTACCGTTCCGGTCTTTATGAAAACATATTTGTCATTTAATTGAGTCAGTTTGTTAGTAAATCCATGAAGTTTTTTTTCATACATCAGAGGATAGAATTGGAGACGTCCCACAAACTATTTATTATGCTTCAGTCGCAAGTTCAGATAAATTAACGAGTTTGAAGACTCAGTATGTAAAGAGTTGTGGTTTCGTTCTGGGACATTCTAGCGAGTACGTCATAAAAATTATGTCATGAGCAGACATGCCAGGTGCAGATATTTGAGAGGTACGAATTACTCTGTTTGGGGATTTGGTTGCAAATACGTAAATGAGAGTGTGACTACTGATTGCTTGCAAGGTAGGAGCAAGCTGAAGTAGAGGAACGTTTGAAGAACAACGCATCCGCTCAAATTTCATATTGGAAGGATTATTCTATAGAAAATATGTTAGTGTCACCAGCTATAATTAATTCCACATAAATGAAATTATGTTCGTATTGCGCAGGTAACGTATTGTCATCGTCACCATCCCATCATCATCAACTGTTTGTCGCTCACAACCATATGCTTCTGTGATTTTTTTTGGAACGTTGTCTAGCGTTAATTATTCACTTTCCATAGGGTCTTCGTCTAGCTCCTTTTGCAATCCAGTGAGTTTTTTCTTGGTCAGTCTATCACCGAACTGCATGGTTACATGTCCCTCCCATCCCCATTTCATTTCCATTGCACTCATAATTACGTCATCCAGTACAGTGTGTTAAGTGATCAATTTGTTTGTTTTCCTGTCCATACCAGAATTATTGCCAAAATACATCATTCAATAGATCATGGAACAAACCTCAAAAAGGCAACAATATTTTGCAAAACTGCAATGAATGTATCAACTGAAGATATCAGTTACTGCTCTAATTCGTGAGTATCAATAGCTACCTCAGTCAGAACAATACTCTGTGTTTATGATCTTTTCACGGCTTCAGAAGAGTGTTATGGCAATACTACATTTGTTTTTCTCGTGTGCAAAGTACGTATAACATCGCCTATGTATCATGAGAAAATTTCGTTACATACATGGTCCTCAAATGAGTAAACAGGTCAATTAAGACGAAGTCAATAAACAAGTCAAATATAATAGGATTAGGGCGCATGTGACTTATGCACTGGTACGTAACCAATAAATCCGTTTCAATTTTTTAATACTAATGAGACACACACAATTACTGGGCATTTGCACACCATTTATGAAAAGAATATAACCTTGTTACCCACACATTACTTTCATGCTTGGAAATAATTAGGTTGTTGTTGTTGTTGTGGTCTTCAGTCCTGAGACTGGTTTGATGCATTACTCGATGCTACTCTATCCTGTGCAAGTTTCTTCCTCTCCCAGTATCTACTGCAGCCTACATCCTTCTGAATCTGCTTAGTGTATTCATCTCTTGGTCTCCCTCTACGATATTTACCCTCCACGCTGCCCTCCAGTACCAAATTGGTGATCCCTTGATGCCTCAGAATATGTCCTACCAACCGGTCTCTTCTTCTAGTCAAGTTGTGCCACAAACTCCTCTTCTCCCCAATCCTATTCAATACCTCCTCATTAGTTATGTGATCTACCCATCTATCTTCAGAATTCTTCTGTAGCACCACATTTCCAAAGCTTCTATTCTCTTCTTGTCTAGACTATTTATCGTCCACGTTTCACTTCCATACATGGCTACACTCCATACAAATACTTTCAGAATCGACTTCCTGACACTTAAATCCATACTTGATGTTAACAAATTTTCTTCCTTCAGAAACGCTTTCCTTGCCATTGCTAGTCTACATTTTATATACTCTCCGACCATCATCAGTTATTTTGCTTCCCAAATAGCAAAACTCCTTTACTACTTTAAGTGCCTCATGTCCTAATCTAATTCCCTCGGCATAACCTGATTTAATTCGACTACATTCCATTATCCTCGTTTTGCTTTTTTTGATGTTCATCTTATACCCTCCTTTCAGGACACTGTCCATTCCATTCAACTGCTCTTCCAAGTCCTTTGCTGTCTCTGACAGCATTACAATGTCACCGACAAACCTCAAAGTTTTTATTTCTTCTCCATGAATTTTAATACCTACTCCGAACTTTTCTTTTGTTTCCTTTACTGCTTGCTCAATATGCAGATTGAATAGCATCAGGGAGAGGCTACAACCCTGTCTGACTCCCTTCCCAACCACTGCTTCCCTTTCATGTCCCTCGACTCTTATAACTGCCATCTGGTTTCTGTACAAATTGTAAATAGCCTTTGGCTCACTGTATTTTACCCCTGCCACCTTCAGAATTTGATAAAGAGTATTCCAGTCAACATTGTCAAAAGCTTTCTCTAAGTCTACAAGTGCTAGAAACGTAGGTTTGCCTTTCCTTAATCTTTCTTCTAATATAAGTCGTAGTCTCAGTATTGCCTCACGTGTTCCAACATTTTTACGGAATCTAAACTGATCTTCCCCGAGGTCAGCTTCTACCTGCTTTTCCATTCGCCTGTAAAGAATTCGCGTTAGTATTTTGCAGCTGTGACTTATTAAACTGACAGTTCGATAATTTTCACATCTGTCAACACCTGCTTTCTTTGGGATTGGAATTACTATATTCTTCTTGAAGTCTGAGGGAATTTCGCCTGTCTCATATATCTTGCTCACCAGATGGTAGAGTTTTGTTAGGCCTGGCTCTCTCAAGGCTGTCAGTAGTTCTAATGGAATGTTGTTTACCCCTGGGGCCTTGTTTCGACTTAGGTCTTTCAGTGCTCTGTCAAACTCTTCACGCAGTGTAATATCTCCCATTTCATCTTCATCTACCTCCTCTTCCATTTCCATAATATTGTTCTCAAGAACATCGCCCCTGTATAAACGCTCTATATACTCCTTCCACCTTTCTGCTTCCCCTTCTTTGCTTAGAACTGGGTTTCCATCTGAGCTCTTGATATTCATACAAGTGGCTCTCTTTTTTTTCCAAAGGTCTCTTCAATTTTCCTGTAGGCAGTATCTATCCTACCCCTAGTGAGATAAGCCTCTACTTCCTTACATTTCTCCTCTAGCCTTGCCTGTTTAGCCATTTTGCACTTCCTGTCGATCTCATTTTTGAGACGTTTGTATTCCTTTTTGTGTGCTGTAGGTACTGTACTGAAAACAGTAACCAGCGACATTTCAAATCGGTAAACTGCTACTACAAAAACGTTTCCTAGGTGATAACTTATATCAACACTGTGATAGTGCCAACTCCCAAGTAAAACCGTGACACTCTATGTTCATCACGGTAATACCTCTCCGTAAACACAAGACAGATGACTATCTCACACGCTCAGCCTGTATAAGACTACGGAAGTCGAAAGTCGTCCCGATAGTCGATACTGGGCATGTACACGCCATAGTGACGTCACACAGAATTGTCACTATTTCGGAGAGAAGAAGTAGGTATGGTACTGTGTCAGGAGGCACCCTCCCAGTTCGCTCCTTGCCAGTTTTCCTCGGATGGATGGTTGTGGTATGTTGTCGCAGGTAGGCGCAGTAAAAGAAGATTCAGAGTCAAATATTTATTTGTATAAGCTACGAACAGTGTCTTGACTCGCTGCTGAGATCAGCTATTGATGCCCGTCGAGGATTCGCTTCCCAGGCGGCCTTCAGCCCACTCAATGTACCGGACGCCACACTCTCCGTTTCTGACCGGCTGTCGCTATGGCGGTTTGCCGCCCGCGGTGGCTCTGCCGCCGGCCGTGCAGCGATGCCGTGGCAGCGAGTGAAGGCGGCCTAAGTGTTGGACTTCACGCGCTCTGTTTTGGGAGGTGCTCTGTCCCGCCCCGCTCATCACCGTTCTTCTCCATCTGTTGAACCGCAGTGACGGTTGCCATGTAGCCGTGTAGTCCTGCGATCTTCCCCTGCCATTCAGATAGACCCTTGACAGTCCGTTAAAGTGTCAGCAACACTGGTGTCCTGCCCCGGGACGATAGAGAAGATCGGATCCACCCATCTGTAACAGCGGCAAGCTGTACTGTTGAAATCTGCGACTGTTGTTTATGGTGAAGTAGCCGTCTGTTCCAGAGGTGGCTGACGTTGCTCTGTAACGTGCAGTAAATATACAACAGACTTGTGCCAGCTGTCGCTTTACCGTAACCAGGCAATCGAATGCAAACGTCATGTACGCCACCGATTCGTCTTATAGATTACCTTAACATCCAAAATTCTGGTTTTTATGAAGTGAATCAGTGACTAATGTTTACCTGAGTTACTTGTCATAACCTATCAGGTCTTGCTATTACGAAGGTATCAGCGATTCTCACTTGTCCGCGTTTGTTTAAATTGTACGTTATAGTATAGGACTGGTTCCTGAGGGCTTTTGGTACGCATTATTGCATTAGTACGTAATGAAAGAGACGTGATCCTGTCTACCTTCTCTGACCCACTACAGTTCTGATGAGATCCACTGTGTGGCTCGCTAGAAGCGTCGATGTTGCGTTTTCCCCTGACCCACTCTCGGTGGTGAAATGTCATTCTTCGCTCCCGCCTCGTATCGACACCATCGTAATGTAAACAAGGTGGCTTCGCTCTGGCTCTGGCTCTCTGAAAATTAACCGTTTGCTGCCTTGACAAAGATTAAGGCTGGCGTGCAACAACACGGCTCTACTCCATTTAGAGGTAGTAAACAAATTTAATCTTTGTTCCTAACCCACCTCAGCGAGTAAGAAACATTAATTTTATAGCACTAAAACACTATTTTTGATAATCTGTGGTTTTTCCATCCTCTGCAATGCGGACACTGTTAGTCATAGACAAAAATGAATAGGAATTTCTTGTGAGAAACTGAATGTATTTTAATTTTGTACTGGGAAAAAGACGGCGTAGCTTTCGAGCTATTGAGAAAAAACATAAGCCTAACGCTCGCATCCCACGGGTCAGGATTTTTAGTGTGTTGTTCATGATACTCCACCTCCACCACAGTTCAAAAATTTGCGACTGTGCTTATTGTTTCCCCTAATTTTCCTTCATTGACAGGTCTGTTATGCAATGCTCCAGATCAGTGGTGTTCAACCCGCAGCACGCGGTGTCGTGGTGTCCTATGTAATCCAAAGCAAGTATCAATGCGACTCAACAAGTGCGTATCTACTATACGAGCGGTAAAACAAAAATGTTCCCTGTTCATGTGAAGTTATTATAAATAGAATACATTCAATAAGAAACTCTCTTTACACGATGGTATTCTCTCATTGGTCCATTGCGTATTTTTTACCCATCTCTCAGTGGTAACTGCTAATGTTAAGTATATCATGCGCAGCCCAAAAGCACTCGTCTTCTTCGAATGTGGACCAGGTAAGCTAAAAGGCTGTACGGCCCTGCTCTGGGTATTGTGTTTCCACAGTCGTTGAGATCGGTCCGTAAGCTAAGAGCAGAACTATCAAACTACAGCCAAGCCTATTATTTTCAACCTATTTACGTCATTTACCATCTAATCAAAGCATTGGCAGTGATAAGACAGTTAACTAACGAACTAGAGCGGACGTCAAATCATTCTAGACGTGAGTACCATGTTTATTTTTATTTTTTATGAGGGCGCGTCATCAGGCTTCTGACTCGTTTTATGCGAATTCTTCTCATGTGCCATCCTCTTCACCTCAGAGCATTCCAATCTCTGTCTTCCTCTACAGTTTGTGCCCTCCACAGTTTTGTTCCCTCTAGTACCATTAAAGTCATTCCCTGATGTCTTAACGGATGTCCTGTCATCCCTTCCCTTCTCCATGTCAGTGTTTTCCACATATACGTTTCCTCTCCGACTCTGCACAGAACCTCCTCATTCCTTTCCTTTTCAATCTGCCTACTTTTCAACATTCGTCTGTAGCACTATATGTAAAACGGTTCGCTTCTCTTCTTTTCCGATTTTCCAAGAGTGGATGTTTGAGTACCATACAATGCTGTGATCAAAAGATACATTCTGAGAAATTTCTTCCTCAAATTAAGGCCTATGTTTGATACTAGTAGATTTCTCTTAGCCAGGAATGCCCTTTTTGCCACTGCTAGTCTGCTTTTATGTCGTTCTTGCTCCGTCCATCACTGGTTATTTTGCTGCCTAAGTAGTAGAATTCCGCAACTTCACCTAGTCTTTGACCAACAAACCTGATGTTAAGGTTTTCGCTGTTCTCATTTCTGCTGCTTCTCATAACATTCGTTTTTCTTCGGCGTATTCCCCAGATATATTTTGTACTCTTTAGACTTTTCATTCCATTCAGCACGTCATGCAACTACTTCACTGTCATTCATGACACCAATGTCATCGGCGAATCGTACCACTGATACCCTTTCACCTCGAATTTTAATTTCACTCCTGAACCTTTCTTTTACGTCCATAACTGTGTCTTCGATATACAGGGTGGTCCATTGGTCGTGACCGAGCCAAATATCTCACGAAATAAACGTCAAACGAAAAAACTACAAAGAACGAAACTTGTCTAACTTGGAGGGAGGAACCAGATGGCGCTATGGTTGGCCCCCTAGATGGCGCTGCTACAGATCAAACGGATATCAACTGCGTTTTTTTAAATAGGAACCCCCGTTTTTTATTACATATTCGTGTAGTACGTAAATAAATATGAATGTTTTAGTTGGACCACTTTTCTCGCTTTGTGATAGATGGCGCTGTAATAGTCACAAACATATTGCTCACAGTTTTAGACGAACAGTTGGTAACAGGTGGATTTTTCAAATTAAAATACAGAACGTAGGTACGTTTGAACATTTTATTTCGGTTTTCCAATGTGATACATGTACCTTTGTGAACATATCATTTCTGAGAACGCATGTTGTTAGAGCATGATTACCTGTAAATACCACATTAATGCAATAAATGCTCAAAATGATGTCCATCAATCTCAATCCATTTGGCAATACGTGTAACGACATTCCTCTCAACAGCGAGTAGTTCGCCTTCCGTAATGTTTTTACATGCATTGACAATGCGCTGACGCATGTTGTCAGGCGTTGTCGGTGGATCACGATAGCAAATATCCTTGAAGTTTCCCCACAGAAAGAAATCCAGGGACGTCAGATCCGGTGAACGTGCGGGCCATGGTATGGTGCTTCGACGACCAAACCACCTGTCATGAAATATTCTATTCAATACCGCTTCAACCACACGCGAGCTATGTGCCGGACATCCGTAATGTTGGAAGTACGTTGCCATTCTGTCATGCAGTGAAACATCTTGTAGTAACATCGGTACAACATTACGTAGGAAATCAGCATACATTGCACCATTTAGACTGCCATCGATAAAACTGCGACCAATTATCCTTCCCCCCATAATACCCGCCAAGGTCGCTGATGATCCACTTGTCGCAGCCATCGTGGATTTTCCGTTACCCAATAGTGGATGACGCTACGTCGCTAAATAGAACGCGTGCAAAAAGTCTGTCATCGTCCCGTAATTTCTCTTGTGCCCAGTGGCAGAACTGTACACGACTTCCAAAGTCGTCGCCCTGCAATTCCTGGTGCATAGAAATAAGGGACTGGTGCAATCGATGTTGATGTAGCATTCTCAACACCGACGTTTTTGAGAATCTCGATTCTCCCGCAATTTGTCTGCTATTGATGTGCGGATTAGCCGCGACAGCAGCTAAAACACCTACTTGGGCATCATCATTTGTTGCAGGTCGTGGCTGACGTTTCACATGTGGCTGAACACTCCTGTTTCCTTAAATAACGCAACTATCCGGAGAACGGTCCGGACACTTGGATGATGTCATCCAGGATACCGAGCAGCATACATAGCACACGCCCGTTGGATCTTTTGATCACAATAGCCATACATCAACAGGATATCGACCTTTTCCGCAATTGGTAAACGGTCCATTTTAACACGGGTAATGTATCACGAAGCAAATACCGTCCACACTGACGGAATGTTACGTGATACCACGTACTTATAGGTTTGTGATGATTACAGCGCCATCTATCACAAAGCGAAAAAAGTGGTCCAACTAAAACATTCATATTTCTCTACGTACTACACTAATATGTAATTAAAAATGGGGGTTCCTATTGAAAAAAAGGCAGTTGATATCCGTTTGACCTATGGCAGCTGCATCTAGCGGGCCAACCATAGCGCCATCTGGTTTCCCCTCTCAAGCTAGACGAGTTTCGTTCTTTGTGGTTTTTTCGTTTGATGCTTATTTCGTGAGATATTTGGCCCGCTCCCGATCAATGGACTACCCTGTATAGATTGAACAGTAGGGGCGAAAGACTACATCGCTGTCTTACACCCTTTTTCATCCGAGCACTTCGTTCTTGGTCATCAACTCTTATTATTCCATCTTAGCTCTTGTACATATTGTTTATTACTAGTATCTCCCTAGACCATACTCCTATTTTTCTCAGAATTTCGAACATTTTGCCCCATTTTACACTGTCGAATGCTTTTTACAAGTTGACAAATCCTACGCACGGGTGTTGATTTATTTTTTTAGTCTTGTTTCCATTATCAATCGCAAAGTCAGAATTGCCTCTCTGGTGCCTTTACCTTTCCTATTGCCAAACTAGTAACACATCCTCAATTTTCTTTTCCATTCTTCTGCATATGATCCTTGTCAGTAACTTGGATGCAAAAGGTGTTAAGCTGATTGTGATATAATTCTCGCACTTGTCAGCCCTTGCAGTCTTCGGAATTGTGTGGATGACATTTTTTCGAATATCAGATCGTATGTCGCCAGACTCGTGAGTTCAATATAGTCATTTTAATGTAATACCATTTACGTTCAAGTGACTGTATTGTACTTACTACAGACAAGTGTGAGTACGATATAGCTACTTTAATATAAACGACATTCACATTTATACACGGTCTCATCAAAATTTTATTCGCAGGTACCTGTCACTGGCGATAAATGCCGAAACAATCTGTCGTTAATAAAGATTAATTTTTATAAGCAGCTATGATGCACCTTGCCAATAATCATGTCATTATCTAAGTGATTGTGTTATGTCGTGATTGTGTGCTACTCCTCTTTTCCGCAGCCAATGGTCGCAGTATAGAAGAATGTGCTCTCTCTCTCTCTGCACAAGCAAAAGCAGCCTGCTGACCATTAAAATTGCTTCACCAAGAAGAAACGCAGATGATAAACGGGTATTCATTGGAGAAATATATTATACTAGAACTGACATGTGATAACATTTTCATTCAATTTGGATGCATAGACCCTGAGAAATCAGTACCCCGAACAACCACCTCTGGCCGTAATAACGGCCTTGATACTCCTGGGTATTGAGTCAAACAGAGCTTGGATGGCGTGTACAGGTACAGCCGCCCATGCAGTTTGAACAAGAGTAGTGACTGGCGTACTGTGACGAGCTAGTTGCTCGGCCACCAGAGACCAGACGTCTTCAGTTGGTAAGAGATGTGGAGAATTTGCCGGCCAGGGCAGCAGTCGAACATTTTCTGTATCCAGAAAGGCCCTTACAGGACCTGAAACATGCGGTCGTGCAGTATCCCGCTGAAATATAGGGTTTCGCAGGGATCGAATGCAGGGTAGAGCCACGGATAGTAACACATCTGAAATGTAACATCCACTGTTCAAAGTGCCGTCAATGCGAACAAGAGGTGACCGAGACGTGTAACCAATGGCACTCGATATCATCACGCCGGGTGATACGCCAGTACGGCGATGACGAATACACGCTTCCAATGGGCGTTCACTGCGATTTCGCCAAACACGGATGCGACCATGATGATGCTGTAAACAGAACCTGGATTCATCCGAAAAAATGACGTTTTGCCATTTGTGCACCCAGGTTCGTCGTTGAGTACACCATCGCAGGCGCTCCTGTCTGTGATGCAGCGTCAAGCGTAACTGCAGCCATTGCCTCGGAGCTGATAGTCTATGCTGCTGCAAACGTCGTCCAACTGTTCGTGCAGATGGTTCTTGTCTTGCAAACGTCCCCATCTGTTGACTCAGGGATCGAGACGTGCCTGCACGATCCGTTACAGCCATGCACATAAGATGCTTGTCATCTCGACTGCTAGTGATACGAGGCCGTTGGGATCCAGCACGGCGTTCCATATTACCCTCCTGAACCCACCGATTCCATATTCTGCTAACAGTCATTGGATCTCGACCAACGAGAGCAGCAGTGTCGCGATACGATAAAGCGGAAACGTGATGGTACGCATTTCTCCTCCTTACACGAGGCAGCACAACAACGTTTCACCAGGCAACGCCGGTCAACTGTGTTTGTGTATGAGAAATCGGTGGGAAACTTTCCTTATGTCAGCACGTTGTAGGTTTCGCCACCGGCCCAACCTTGAGTGAATGTTCTGAAAAACTAATCATTTGCATACCACAGCATCTTCTTCCTGTCAGTTAAATTTCGCGTCTGTAGCACGTAATCTTCGTGGTGTAGCAATTTTAATGTCCAGTAGTGTATTCACGCAGCCAATGCATGCGCCTTAGCCCATGACGGGTTAAAAAATGCATGTTGCCCTGGCTGGGATTAACACGTTTCGTCGAAAGTCACATTTGTGGAGAGGGATATTGCGGTGTGACGCGCAGTGCAGCTTTCCGGCAGAAGCAGGAAGAAGTGGAGGCGGTCGCGATCCCAGAGTGGCGCTGCGGTGAGAAGCAGGGCGGCCGGGATGGAGCGCAGATAAGGGGCGCTCGCCGAGAGCTGGCCGGGTCGGCTTTCCACCGGCCGCGCAGCGTGCACCAAAATAATTGAGTGTCCGCCGGGCCGCGTGGCGCCGCTGGAGAGACGCTCCGCTCCGGCCCTCTGTTCTCCGGGAAAGCCCGCGGCGGGTCGCGACCCAGTAGCGCGGCGCGGCTTGGCACGCCGGCCGCCCACACTTTCCACGGTCTGCGAGCGCAGGCGCGGTCGGCGTGCTAGCGCGTGGCGGCTCTGCCTGCCAAGCCGGCTCTCCTCTGCTGACCCCTACGTGCGGGCGTCCGGCGATAGGCTGGCTCCCGACGCGTCCCGTGCGTGTTCAGCCGTGGCCTCCAAGCGCACCGTTCCTCCTGGGACGCGCGAGCGCAATAGGTGCGAAGTCATTCACAACCAGTAAACTCTTTTTTGTAACTCGTCGATAGCTTTGCGGAGGGGAATACTCCACGTATCGCTCTGTCACATCAATGTGATCACCACACATCTTATAGATGAAAGTGCAGTGACCTCTCGCAGATGGCAGGTGGCAGGTGGCACCACTGGCAATGGCTAATACACTGCTGTCAAAAATTAAACCAACAGACTCCTATTTTCCCGTCCTGTGTCTAATTCACGATATAATCATACAAACCGTCAACAGATGTCGTTACGATCGCATTCTGCACGGAAGGTGAAATTCCGATCAACGTACAACCACGCCAGCAATGACCTCAGGGCACATATCAATCGGGGTACTGTTTTCACGGTAGTCCCACATCCACAATCCCTGTGTACACAGTCACAGACGGTGCAGTATGGCACAGAGAAGACACCTACAGTCACTCTACTATGGAGGGCCATAGGAAGAATGGAAACAGGAGAGTCGCAAACTGATGTGGCCCGATCGTTTAATGTGAATCTTTCTGTTGATTCTCGGATGAGGCGACAGTTTATGGAGACCGAAACTGTATCCCGGAGACCAGGGCCGACCACATGTGACATCAGAAAGAGCGGACCGTTATTTGGCCGTAAGAGAACGACGCTACCACCTTAGTACTGCATTGCAACCGGCATCTGACCTCGCAAAGTCCGCTGGACGTGTTGTTCGAGGCAACCGGTGTGTAGGTTTCAGAAGAGTCGCCTCATTGTTGGAGATCTTTTGTCTGTTTACCTCTGGTGTCTTTTCACAGAAGGGAAATTTTAGAGTGGAGTCGTCATTATACACCTGGACACTTGAGTTGTGGATCAATCTCTTTTCACAGATCAGCTCCGATTTTGAAGTCACTCTCGACAGATTCGCATCTTTAGGGCACGTGGAACATGATTTCGGGACCCAAACATTGTGGAAAGAGACCGATATCGAGGAGGATCCCTAATGGTGTGTTCACGGATTATATCGACCACTCGAACACCTCTTTATGAAATTGTACGGGTGAATCAGCAAGATTTAAATGCTGTCAGGTATCGTGATGATATGTAGGGACCTCATGTGCGGTTGTTCGGTTGTTGTGAGGCGCTAACAGTTCAGACTACGTATTGATGGACTATGGTGCTCGACCAAGTAGAGTGCAGATGGCTGATGTTTTTTTGGGAACGGTAGGTATTGCACGAATACCGTGGCCTGCTCACTCTTCCGGTTTGAATTCCGTAGAGTATGTCTGGGTTGCTCGTCAGCATCCGTCAACCACTCCCAAAGACTTGTGAGCTGCGCTGTAGGAAGAATGGGCGTTATTGCCTCAACATGAGATTGATGACATGATGCAACCATGTCCTGTCGGTGTCAGGCGTGTTCTGGTGCCAGAGGTGGTCACATTATATCTACCATTACGGATGTTGCAGTTGGATACTTTCTGTATTCTTTACGTTGTTTCTATTTTATTATCAGTTGTTTATGCTGTTTTGAGTGAAAATAAACGTAACTTTGCATAATTTCCGTTTGTTGCTTTAATTTTGCACACCAGTCTATATATAAAACGCATCAGGTACACGGGCAGAACAGTGAAGTCGCTGTCGTAATGCGGAAACGTAGTTATTTATCTGACGTCCAAAATAACATGATCGTTGGCTTTTGGGAAAGGGTGGAAACATTTCCGAAACGTCTAAGTTTGTAAACTGTTGGCGAGCAGCCACGGTTAAAGAATAATGTGCGTAGCAGAAAGACCCTATCCGAAACCTATACCAAGGAAAGTGTGATAAAAAAAATGGTTCAAATGTCTCTAAGCAATGAGGTCATCAGTCGCCTAGAACTTAGAACTAATTAAACCTAACTAACCTAAGGACATCACACACATCCACGCCAGAGGAAGGATTCGAACCTCCGAATGTAGCGGTCGCTTGGTTCCAGAATGTAGTTCCTAGAACCGCACGGCCACTCCGGCCGGCAAGTGTGATACACTCTGGGTCATAGATCACAGGGTCGAATGACGGCTGCGGAGACGTGAACCGGCGAATGGACGTCCAACTGTTGAGCGACTGACCGCACAGATGAACCAAGGGGCTACCAACAGTATCTTCTCAACGAACGTTGCTGCGCTTGGACCACCACAGCAGGCGCCTGCATAATGAACTAATCCTGACGAAAAAAGGCTGGAATCTGCACGCCACAACCGCAACTGGGCGTTCGCTGACTGGCGACAGGTTTGACTCTTCAGACGAATCAGATTTTACGCCCCATCGGGCAGATGGCAGTTGACATGTACAGACCTACAGTCGTCAGAAGGGTGCAGGCTGGAGGAGACATTATTATGGTCTGAGGAATGTTTTGGTGGCATTCCCTGGATGATCCCGTATCTGTAGAGCAAAATGGATCAGGACGAGTACGCATCTATCCGTCAACCTCTACATGCAATCTGTTAGTCTTTTTTTAACTCGGCACGGTGGCATCTACCAGCAGGACAATACAACGAGACCCACAGCTCACAGTGTACGTGCGTCTTTTGAAGAGCACCAAGACGAGTTCACTGTACTCTCCTGGCCACCAATGTCCCCGAATTTAAACTCGGCCGAGAATCTGTTGGACCGCCTCTATCGGGCTATTCGCACCATGGATCCTCAGCCGAGAAACTTAGCTCTGCTGGACGTGGCACTGCCATCGGAATGGCTCCAAATTCCTGTTGGTACCTTCCGCAACCTCAAAGACTCTCTCTTCCTCCACGTCCACGCTGAAAAAGATGATTATTAAAGCTTTTGACAAATGGTCTCATTAATGTGACTGGACAATGTATGATCTCTGGTCTCAGTCTTGACCGGGTAATATAACGTAACTGTCGTGATAAACAGTTAAAACTTCAGGTTATCAGTGCCCAAACCATCTGGAGCTGCTGTTGCGGTTACTCATGGAGCCACGTGTCTTGTAGTAAGTCGACACTGCAGCTGATTATCCACGCTCTGCAAAGACCGCACTAATACTTATTTTGTTACTTAGTCTGAAGCCCATCTTTCCATATCGTACTTGTACTTGTCTGCTGATTAACACTTCTGTTTGTCAAATTAGTGCACTGACCAAGAAAATAACGTACTGGAAAAGGGACTTAGATTTCAGTTTTCCTGCTATTATAATGACGTTAACTATAAATGTTTGAACACAGTTGAAATTAAGTGAAATATTTATTGAACATTGACAGTGATTGTACCGTAAAATATTTTTGTAATTAAATAATTGAAACTACACAACATTTCTCTTTACTGGCAATTCCATTTGTTAAAATCCTTTCCAAGTACGACTAGTAGGTTAATAAGAGATATTCACAAAAATCTCATTAAATGATGTCTAAGATCGTCCTTCAAAGCACCGCTGAAGTTCTTAGAAAACTCCTTTTATCTGCGTGCAGTTAGATCAAAAAGTGCGCAGTCTGTTGTCCCGCGTATTCCTTTAAGAGGAGTCCCCGTTCATTGTTTCTGACTGCTGCGCTGCCCTCTGTTAGTTAAAAAGCTCAATGGACAAAAAATAAGTCATCACTAGAGACATCTTTATAAGCATCACTCAGTACCGGGTAACTCCGCAGATGGACTTGATAACCGCCATGATTCGGTTAAGAATAGAGTCTAAAATGTTTTGGAGTTACATTGTATCCAAGTTAAGCCACTCGTTGAAGATTTGACGCCCAATTCCAGCAGATCACGGAGATAGAGATGTCGGCGTTCTGTCACCTGTCCCAACATCTCCCACACATTTTATATGGGATTCAAGACAGGTGAAACGACAGCTGCTCAATATTTTTTTCACATTTTTGTGTTGTTGTGGTGCTGTGAGGTCATTTCAATGAAGTAGGACAACTTCATACATGGAAACAAGAATTTCAGTATCTATCTTGCTATTCTAGGAGATATTAAATGAAACAAAATGTTCCGTTACGCTATGTAAGTGTGAGCTACTCTTGAACAACAAGTGACATTAATCAGATTCCATTTTTTTTTTATTTGGGCTTTATTCATTTTTGAGAGAAGTTATATACAGACGCCCTACAATCTCTGGAGAACAACTGAAATTTCCAGCGGATTTTAACGATCGTCGCCATTTTGGAAGAAACTGCTAAGTCCTCTCCGGACGATCGTATCGTAGATGAAGTACTGGAATACACACATCAAAAAAAGTTCCCCATCACCTCGGTTCCGAGAGTTCCGGAACCTGTACAGAAAATTGGAATAGTGAGCAACATAAACATCATATTTGCCCTTTTTGTTGCTCATGAAAACCACGCATTACATGTTGTACGAACATACAGTGAGACCTTGATGTACACACCGGTGCCTCCAATACCCAGTAGCACGTCCTCTTCCATTGATGCATGCCTATATTCGTCGTGGCATACTATCCGCAACTTCATCAAGGTACTGTCAGTCCAAATTGTCCCACTGCTTTACGGCCATTCGGCGTAGATCCCTCAGAGTTTTTGATGGGTCACGTCGTCAATAAGCAGTCCGTTTTAATCTATCCCAGGCATGTTCGATGGGGTTCATGTCTGGAGAACATGTTGGCCACTCTTGTCGAATGATGTTATCCTGAAGGAAGTCATTTTCAAGATGTGCACGATAGGGACACGAATTTTCGTCCTTGAAAACGAATGCATCGCCAATACGCTGCCGATGTGGTTGCACTATCGGTCGGAGGATACCATTCACGTAACGAACAGCCGTTACGGCGCCTTCCATGAGCACCAGCGACGAACGTCGGCTCCACATAATGCCACCGCAAAACATCAGGGAACATCAACCTTGCTGCACTCGCTGGACACTGTGCCTAAGGCTTTCAGCCTGACTGGGTTGCCTGCAGATACGTCCCCGACGATTGTCTAGTTGAAGGCATATGCGACACTCATCGGTGAAGAGAACGTGATGTCAACCCTGAGCGGTCCGTTCGGCATTTTGTTGGGTCCATCTGTACCGCGATGCATGGTGTCGTGGTTGCGAAGATGGACCTCGCCATGGATGTCGAGAGTGAAGTTGCTGATCATGCAGCCTATTGTGCACAGTTTGAGTCGTAACACGACGTCCTGTGGCAGCACGAAAACCATTATTCAGCGTGGTGGCGACGCTGACATGGTTCCTCCGAGACACAATCCATAGGTAGCAGTCATCCAGTAGTAGCCCTTGGGCGGCCTGAGCGAGGCATGTCATCGACCATGTCTCTCTGTATCTCCTGAATTTCCTAACAACATCGCTTTGGTTCACTCCGAGACGCTCGGTCGCTTCCCTTGCTGAGAGCCTTCCTGGGACAAAGTAATAATGCGGACGCGATCGAACCGCGGTATTGACCGTCTAGGCATGGTTGAACTACAGGCAACATGAGCAGTGTACCTCCTTCCCTGTGGAAGGACTGGAACTGATCGGCTGTCGGACACCCTCCGTCTAATAGTTACTGCTTATGCATTGTTGTTAACATCTTTGGGCGGCTTGAGGGACATCTCTGAACAGTCCAAGGGACTGTGTCTGTGATATAGCATCCACAGTCAACGTCTGTCTTCAGGAATTCTGGCAACCAAAACTTTTGTTTGCCGTTGTCTCGTGAATTTTTATTGGCAGATCTAGATTTCACCTAGAAAATAGCCGTTCTCAATGCACTATCACTTTTGATCAATGCATGTAATACCTGTTGGTTGGGCTTCATCCACAGTTCATTGAATAGATTAGCATTCAATGAACTTTGGATGAAGCTCGACCAATAGGCATTTCATGCACTGATCAAAAATGATAGTGCATTGAGAACGGCTAGTTTGTAGCTGAAATCTAGATCTGCCAATAAAAATTCAAAAGGACGACTGATAGCTGAAATCTATTATTCACAAGTCAGTATAACAGTCGCTGCGTGTAACAGCCTTCGGAATGGAAGGTAACCTGATTTTTTGGATGTGTGTACTATAGGTCTCAGCAGGCACGCTTGTTTCTGTACGGTCAGTAGGCGACGTTAGACTCTTGCTAATGGAGCTTTGTATTCTGGACATCATCTGAGGTAAGAAGATCCCCATTAGAAGAACTGACGTGAAACACGCCACATGGTGTGCAGACTTGTTGATCTGGACGCTTCAGTTCAGGAAGGCAGCTACGAGTTCCTCTGCGGCGGGCCGATGCGTCCCTCCTGTAAGTGGAGAAAGCGGAACGGGGGAGCTACATGCCGGTTGATGTAACGTGGGGACACAGGGCGCTAACTCGCCCGCCGCCGAGCGGTCTGGACTGGCCGCCGCTTTCGTAACTGCCGGCTCCCACCCAGCAGCACTTAGCGCCAACACGCGGGTTACGACCTCGTGGCCAGCGACTGCCACAGCGCCGGACACTGCATAATCGCTGTAGCGGAACTTCCTCACTCGGCAGATGAACACGGCCTTAACTGCAGATATACGCGCGCCGCCTCTAGTGCAACAACTGAAGCAGGAGGTGAAACTTTAGTGTGACATTCTACGTTCAGATTTATGAGTACAGACACCGCATTCTGGCACAAAAACTGTTTCTAAACTACTGTCCATTAAAATTGCTACACCAAAATGAAATTCAGATGATAAACGGGTATTCATTGGACAAATATATTATACTAGAACTGACATGTGATTACATTTTCACGCAATCTGGGTGCATAGATCCTAAGAAATCATTACCCAGAACAACCAGCTCTGATCGTAATAACGGCCATGATACGCCTGGGCATTGAGTCAAACAGAGCTTGGATGGCGTGTCAGGTACAGTTGCCCATGCAGCTTCAACACGATACCACAGTTCATCAAGAGTAGTGACTGCCGTATTGTGACCAGCCAGGTGCTCGGCCACCATTGACTAGACCTTTTCGATTGATGAGAGATCTGGAGAATGTGCCGGTCAGGGCAGCAGTCGAACATTTTCTGTATCCAGAAAGGCCCGTACAGGATCTGCAACATGTGGTCGTGCATTGTCATGCTGAAATGTAGGGTTTAGCAGGGATCGAATGAAGGGCAGAACCACGGGTCGTAACAAACCTGAAATGTAGCGTCCACTGTCAAAAGTGCCGTCAATGTGAACAAGAGGTGACCGAGACGTGTAACCAATGGCACCCCATACCATCACGCCGGGTGATACGCCAGTATGGAGATGACGAGTACACGATTTCAACGTTCGTTCACAGCGATGACTCCAAACACGGACGCGACCATCGTAGTTCTGTAAACAGAACCTGGATTCATCCGAAAAAATGACGTTTTGCCATTCGTGCACCCAGGTTCGTCGTTGAGTACACTATCGCAGGCACTCCTGTTCGTGCAGATTATTGTTGTCTTGCAAACGTCCCCATCTGTTGACTCAGGGATCGAGACGTGCCTGCACGATCAGTTACAGCCATGCACATAAGATGCTTGTCATCTCGACTGCTAGTGATACGAGGACGTTGGGATCCAACACGGTGTTCCGTATTACCCTCCTGAACCCACCGATTCCACATTCTGCTAACAGTCGTTGGATCTCGACCAACGCGAGCAGCAGTGTCGCGGTAAGATAAACCGCAATCGCGATAGGTTACAATCCTCGGAAAGGTCATGGTGCGCAATTCTCCTCCTTACACGAGGCATCACAACAACGTTTCACCAGGCAACGCCGGTCAACTGCTGTTTGTGTATGAGAAATCGGTTGGAAACTTTCCTCATGTCAGCTCGTTGTAGGCGTCGCCACCGGCTCCAACGTTGTGTGAATGTTCTGAAAAGCTAATCATTTGCATGTCACAGCATCTTCTTCTTGTCGTTTAAATTTGGTTTCTGTAGTACGTCATATTCGTTGTGTAGAAATTTCAATGGCCAGTAGTGTATCTTTGCACTATGTTTTCTTTACGCAACCTGATGTAGAAATAAGCGAGTATAATACCTAATGATGACGACGTGCCACTACATGCGTTGTGTGAAACATTATTTGGGAAAATATGATTTACGTAACTAAAATATATGTTTCGTATCGATTAAAAATTATCGTGGGCACATCAAGGATTCTAGAAATCAAGGAAAAATCACAAAAATAACTACAGGTATAATTCGGAAACTTCGCCTTGATTGTTATGAATCTTGGCTAAAACAGATAACACGGCGTGAACAAAATCAATTTCATACACAGTATTCATGCATATATTTTAATGAACTATATTGGTATACCACAGCTAAGATCTATATGCAGTATGCAGACGATCAGTTTAGGTGTGCTGCGGTCAGTGAAGTGAGATGGAAAGAACGTAAGGACATCTGATCAGACGAATAAAAGGGTAATATGAACGGCAGCAGAAAATCGTACAACGGGAGTGTAATTCGTACATCATATCTCGATAACGGATAAAGATTATTGAATAAATTGTTTGACTTTACCGATTTACCTACCTCCGTGCAAAGTTTGAACCGATTCGTTCCAGTTTAAATGATAGAAGTGGCGCTGTTCAAAAACCTCCCATAGAAAACGCGTTTATTGCACATAAAATCCAAAAGAAGCAAGGTTTTTTCAAACTATTAAAACTTGTCTTAGACTAATGTCCGATACACCGGTGAACCAAATGCGAATCATCAGTCTCACTCCCGTTCGGAGTTATCTAGAGGTGACTGTTCGTGCACATAAAATGAGAAGCAGGGTGACGCTTTTTGAATGTAAAGTTCGAACGGTGCACATAAAAATGGTGCCATTACCTGAGTATTAATTTCAGCCCAATTAAGATCTTCTGCAAAAGAAATTGATCGGTTCGCAGAATTTGCCTGTTCGCCAGCTCCGGTTCGTCTTCAAACATTGCTTCATATATTGTAACATAGCTACAATAAGACAGATGTTCGGATGGATGTACAAATGGCCACTGGTACTGGCTAAAACAAAAACATTTTAGCCCAAGTTCCTAGCTCAAATAGAAACCGAGCACCAAGCCCTCCCCTGCCACCCCCCTCCCATTCCACCCATCAAACCGCGATTCCGGGCGCGGCCATTTAAGCCACTATTGTTACGGTTCTTCGGTGTTGTAATGATGGTTCAGGTATGCAGGGTGGACAGTAATGGTTTGAAAAGCTTCTAAGGGTGTTGGAGGGGAGGTTGTACTGAGGAATAATTGTTAAGAAAAAAAAATTCGATACGTGTCGCCGTTAGTTGGTTCTTCTCATAGCGCAGATGACAGCACACGAGACTACTCAGCATGGATCCCAACTACAGTCCCTAGTTCAATTTTGTATCGCTCGCTCGTTCGGTTTTAGGATACCAAACGAAGCAGAGGTTTGGCGACACCGTCTCTGGCGGGCCGCTTGAATTTGAGCGCGACAGAGGCCTGATTGGATAACTGCTACTTTGATTAACTCGGAATTGGCACAATGTATCGAAATCTTTCTTATCAGTTATTTTTCAGCACAACCTCCTCTGCAACACCCTTACTAGCTCTTCACACTGTTTCTGACCACACTGTATATGCCAGTGTCACAGACAAACGAAGAAGAGAATTTTTTTTTTTTGAAATTTGTGGTAAGGTCTTGAGGGACCAAACTGCTGAGATCATCGGTCTCTTAGCTTACATACTATCCACACATACACCCATGCCCGAGGGAGGACTCGAACCTCCGACGGGGGTAGCCGCTCGGACCTTGACAAGACCCCTCAGACCACGCGGCTACCCCGTGCGGTGAAGAAGAGATAAGCATATGAGGGTACTGAACAGGTAATTCGGTACGTAAAGCCTAATGATAATTTGATAATCGTGAAGTTCCCGTAGGATGAGGGACCCTGCGCCCGAATGAAAAAAAAGACGAAAAAAGAAACAGGGAAGGATTAAAATAAAAAATTAGTAAAATCCATCGGCTAAGTGAAGTCTTTTCCTATATTGAAACAATCGAAGTTCATTTTGAAAATCATTCTAACGTAAAAAAATGAAAATCATTTAGCCAACTTTAGCTGCCAGGTAAGGCGTATTCAGTGCATGCACGTACTCGGAAACAAAAGTAGATGCAACACAGTCTGTCGAAGATCACAAAAATTCTACCGGATGGTTATAATTAAACAGCGGCTTCTCACAAAGGTCCAGTGTGTGTCGTCATTATCGTATAGCAGCGAAACATGGTAAATAGTCTACCGCGTTAATGTGGAACCGATTTACGCTGGAAAGAAATTAGTTCCAATTTTGGCCACCAGGTTACAACCTGGCGATGCGTACTTAAGAATGACGTATAGAAATATTTCCATATGTAACTGACTAGGAAATGGATGTGGGCAGATAAGGTCAAACAAATGAGAAAGGCTTAACGTTGATTTTATAAGTAAGCGCTGCTTACACAATTTTTTGAATATGAGCACCGGAGACGTCGACGAGATGCTGTACAGCGCCACATTTGCACCTGGTGACCAAAATTGGAAATATTTTTTTCGAGCGTAACAGTAACGAGTTAACACATCCATCAAGTTTCGCCACCATGTGATAATTACAGCGCATACTCGACCTCCGTCAGTAGCTGCACTAATTATAATAACCTGGTATATGTAATGAATCTGAAATATTTTAAATTTATGTGTACGTTCCATGAATACACCCTACGCACATAATATTGAAAGCTAAGGTAGATCGGAACAAAGAGAACATCAGTCCGAAGTCATACGCAACCTTTCGATGCCTCTCGAAGCAGCTATTCCCATCAGCCAGTGCTCCGAGAGTCGTCTCATAGTGAACGATTAATACTTTTTGTGTCAGTTCAGAGGGGTACAGAGTGGCTAAGAGGTATTGTGCAAATCATGTTTACCGCCACAAATTACTTATCACCAAAAATAAACACTGTGTTATACAACGACGACTCTAGATTCAGGCATATTGCATACAGTATCGCTCAATCACCAGAGCTGGCAGCAACAGGAGTCAACCTATTAACAGTCTGAATTCCTGTGAACTCTACCGATGCTCTACCAGGCAGACGAGAACCCAAGAAAAACTGGAAACGCTCTACTGTAGCAGATCTGAGAGACACGAAATGCGTTGAGACAAAGACAATAAAGCTGATCCACCTTATGTAAGCAGAAACTACCATTTTAAATCCCAGTTAATTCCATTTATAAGACGTCTATGATTTAAAAGGCAAATTAATCTTCTGGTAAAAATACGGCTTAGTGCTTGAAATTTGTCTGCAGCAGAGATTTTTTTAAACCGTATTATTTCTTGTGATGTGTGTATGGAAATCACGTGTTCCAAGACATTTCAGTGATATACTTAACATGTCCAGCGTTATTTTTGTGAGCTAATGTTGGAAGCAGTTGCTATAGAAATTTCATAGGAGAACTTATAAACCTGTAATTACAGGTTTTCTAAAATGCATGCTACTCGAACACAAACTGCTTCAGAAAAACTATGATAAATAGTCTCTGAAATACGAGGCTCGTTCAGTAAGTAATGCCCGACTTTTTTTTTCTCACAACATATTTATTGTTAAGAGTCAGAATTTGGTGACAATATACATCAACATGTCCATGTCCTATTTTTCTACGTCACGTTCTATGGAGTACACCAACGTTGTATTCCTTGCTGATATAAGCTCTTGCCCTTTAGGCGTTTTCGCTGCATGGCTGACACTGTCGTCATCTTCAAACTGTGTTTCGTGCAGAGAATATTTAAGCGGTCGAAAGTGATCGAAGTCCGAGGGTATCAGGTTTGTGCTATAAGGTGGGTGAGGCAATGATGTCCAACCCAAGCTGGCGATGTGTTCCCGGGTTTTCAGACTTTAGTGTGGGCGTGCACTGTCGTGCTGGACCAAGATTTCTGCAGGATTCTTGATCGACCAAACACGTCGGAAACGGTTCTTGAGTTTCTTCAGAGTCTTCACGTATGCCTCTGAATTGATGGTTGACCCTCTTGGCATCACATCCACGAGAATGACGCCATCACAATCCCAGAAGACTGTCACCATGACTTTTACGGCAGAGGCGGTTCTCTTGAATTTCTTCTTTTGTGGTGAATGAGTATGACGCCACTCCATAGATTGCCCTTTTTTCTGGTGCAAAGTGGTGCACCGAGCTTTCGTCCCCCGTTGCGATCCGCGACGGAAAGTCCTCTCCGTCGGTCTCAAAACGCTCCACCAATTTTGAATCTTGTGGTCTGCTGTGAGCATTCGTGGAACCCATCGTGAGCACCTCACTGAATATCCGAGGCGCACGTCCAGTGCTGGACGGCACGAATAAGGGCTCGCAGGATTCAGTATGTCTGGAGTCCGCCTCAATAACTGCGTGGTCAGTGTGGGGGAATGGCATGCAAAGGCATGGCTGGGTCGGAGATTTTCTCCGCTCAGGGACTGGGTGTTGTGTTGTCTTCATCATCATCATCATTATCATCATCATCTCATCCCCATCGACACACAAGTCGCCGTAGTGGCGTCAACTAAAAAGACTTGCACCAGGCGACAGATCTAACCGACGGGAGTGTATCTGGAGCAGTGGCTGTGACAGAAAGTGCCGAGCGTGGCTAATCGTGGAGCTCTGTTTCTGCATCGCTTGAGGCTGTAAGTTTCTTTACCCATCGCCAAACTGTACTGCTATCAACTGCAGCATCGTCATACACTGCACACAGACATTTATGGATTTCCACCACAGTTTCTTTTTCTGCACACAAGAATTCAGTAACAGCAGGCTGCTTCTAACGTGAGTCGTATGTACACGCCATTTTGACGCTATACTATGGCTAACCCATACGCCAGAACGGTTCAAAACTTTACCGGCGCACAGAAAAAAACATCGAATGTGAAGCACCAGCAAGGACATTTGTTTATGTATATTAATGGACTTTTTTTTAAAAAAAGTGGGGCATTACTTATTGAACGACCTTTGTAAAATTAAATAACTTTGGATAAAGCTGCAGTGTCCAAGATTTCCATATTTATTTCCATACTTATTTAACACACATGCGGCGAGTCCACAGAAAAGTGCTATCGATTTGACAATCACCACACAATTAAGGAACTTATCCACTGAAAATGGCAGGGGATTGCTGGGCCTGTTTAAGTCGAAACTGCTATCTAGTCTTTACAGCCTCTAATGATGTCTCCAGCATTCGGAAACAAAGCATTAGGCAATGACAGATGACTTGGTTCACGACGGCCTAAGGCCCGTAAAACAAAAATCACCAAAGACTCAAACACAGGCCGTGAAAACCTGCGATATATAATCGTTTAAGTACGACAAGAATTTTGTATCTGTAATAACATACACGTCATTAGAATTTGACGTTTTTACACGAATATTAAAATTTATGTACTGTGCGGTTATTATTAAAGTGACGACGTTCCGAGTGCTACAGTGTCTGCTGTATATATCGCAAGATGGTGTAACAACAATAATTGTTCCACTTCCTGCAACAAAGTGGAAATATGGCGTTGTAATGTGAAATGTGAAATGCTTCTTGTTTTGAAGTTAGTATGCTGTTTGTCACTTGGCGAAGCATCTTTATCTCTTTCGTGAAGTGACTGTTGGTGTACAGGTTTAAGAAAGTTGAAGTTTTTCGTACTAAACACAATGCCTATTGACAAGAAAGACCATGCACTGATATTAAATTGTTTATCAGAACGGCAGCAATAACATCATTGTATTTCCGGAGTAGCGCGGACAGAAACTACTGTAAAGATGTCTAATGTCTAAACAATATGATCAAGAAATTTGAAGAAACGGGTGAAATAGGTGGTGCAGCAGGGAGAGAGAGGCGGCCCATTTTCCCAAGGGAGCTGTTGAAGTTGCTATAACTACAGCCGACGGTGCAGCACATTCTGCAGCCAGTACAGTGCAACCAATACACGAATATGTAATAAAAATGGGGATTCCTATTTAAAAAGAAACGCAGTTGATATCCGTTTGACCTATGGCAGCGCTATCTAGCGGGCCAACCATAGCACCATCTGTTTTCCCCCTTCAAGCTAGACAAGTTTCGTTCTTTGTAGTTTTTTCGTTTAAAGCTTATTTCGTGAGATATTTGGGCCGGTCACGATCAATGGACCACCCTGTATATCATTGAAAGGACTCGTTCGTACAGTATGTTAGGATTTTATGTCCCAGATTAAGTAGTATGATCCTCTATAGTTACCGCATTGCATTCCTTGCTTGAAAAGTTCTGATGGAATGCCGTCTGCCCCTGCCGCCTTGTTGTTCTTTAATTTCCTCATTGCAGTTCTCACCTCTTCTAAGTTAGGTGCGTCCACACTGTTATCTGGGTCGCTTCCCCCTGTATTTCTATGTGTTCCTTGGTACAACTGATCTTGGATTAAGGACTTTATCAAAGTAGCGACGCCACCTCTCGCATATCTTCTTCTCTTCGCTTTCATTAGACTTGTTCTGCACCCTGAAAGGTTTCCGTGCCTTATTCACCTTCCTATAAAATTTTCTTCCCTCGTTTGCACTTCTCAGAAGCTCTGGTTCTTCAATATTTCATCCACTCCATCTTTTTCCTTTGATGGGTCACCTTTTTCGATTCTCCGTTTTTCTCTATGTTCTTCCATTATCCTCCTGGTACAAAGTGTTTCATCTTTTCCATTTGTTACTCTTTCACATTCAGTACCTAATCACGAGGTCCTTACGCTGTTTCCAAGTATCTCGTTTGCTGCTATTTGCACTGCCTCCTGGACAATGTGAACAAAAAATCGGATTTATTCATCGTTACTTGGAACGTGAGACCAATTCACCACCCAGGAATTTTTAGTTATGTCCCAGAAAGTTCTTCAAACCAGTCGCGAACAATAGTGGCCCGCGACATGGAGGGGCATTCATAAAAATTCAATCGTTGCTTAGGAACACGAAGTCCATGAGTGCCTGCAATTGGTTTCCCAGTAGTTGAATATAAACATTTCCAGGAATTGATCGGTCCAGATGGACCAAAGGACGCATTCCATTCTATTAAACACACTTTGCACAGTGCCCTGTTGACAGTTTGAGTCCATGGTTTCGTGGGGTCTGCGTCATCCGCGAATCCTACCATCAGCTCCTACCAACTGAAATCGCTACTTATGTGACCAGGCTGCGGTTTTCCATTCGTGTAGGGTCCAAAAGATAAGGTCGGAAGCCCAGGAGAGACGCTGCAGGCAATGTCGTGCTGTTAGCAAAGTCACCCGCAATCGTCGTCTGCTACCATAGCCCATTACCGCCAGATTTCCTCGTATTGTCCTAACGGATAAGTTCGTCGTACGTTTCACATTGATTTTTGCGATTATTTCACGCAGTGTTGCTTTTCTGTTAGCACTAACAACTCTGCGCAAATGCTGCTGAACGCGATCGTTTTTTGAAGGCCGTTGACCACTGCATTATGCATGGTGAGGGGAAACACTGTTGACACTGTGGATCTCGGGATATTGAATTCCCTAGCGATTTCAGAAATGGTACGTCCTCTGCCTGTAGCTCGAGCTACCATTCCGCGTCCAAAGTCTGTTAATTCCCGTCGTGCAGCCATAATCATGTCGGGAACCTTTCCATATTAATAACCTGAGTACAGATGACAGCTCCACCCTTTGATATCCATACTACAATCATTTGTATGTGTTCATATCACTGTCCTATGACATTTGTTACTTCAGTGTATACCTTTCTGTGGTTTTATTGTGAAGTGCCAAACTTGCTTTGACACACTGTTCTTTGGACGGCAGCACAGTGCACATTAGTGCATTTAAGCGGGGAGGAAGAAGAAACAGGCCTAGAACGTATGATAACGTTTTTCGCCTAAGTCAAGTGAATACACTTACCCTTCTCCAGTATCCGTGAAATTTTGTAGCATCGTCACGAAATTCCCTGTGTAGTGACAAGGAAATAATTATGATGGAGCCTTGAGTAACGGGGAAAATACTTGTACTGATCGATGTAAGAAGGAAACAGAGTTAGCACTTGACACTATACTTTGTTACAAATTTACCTCTGTTAGTCTAACGATGGGCTATAACCGAAAGGCGTCGAGGAGGCCTTTTGTAAGAGGTGGAATGTAATAAACTATGATTCACCCGCCACAACTCTTAGAATCGAACTATTGATCCGTGCCTAAGACCCCTACAATTTACAATGGAACTGAATGTTACCTGTTCGATACTCAAATGACCTCAGAAGTTCGTTGTGTGTCAGTTAGAACAAGAGCTGTTGACAAAATATCGATTTTCCAAAAATTTATCGACATACCTAGGATACTAATGTCATCGATACGTCGATAAGTCGATATCGGCATGGCAATATCGAGTACCGATATTTCTATTTTAAACTATATTTTTTGCAACTTTCGGGAAATATATGGAACTGTTCTTTTGAAATTGTAGTAGAACATAACTTTCACTGGGTGACGGAGTCTTACTTACTCCTTGAGCTTTCATCACGTACAATCTTTCTCTTTGACTGTGTGAAGCAAAGATATGTGGCACATGGGAGGTTTCGGATTGATCTCGGGGGTGACAGTGTGAGTGGAATAACAAGATTTCCGAGTGGAGAAGCAGCACACACACCAGTTGCGTTAACCGCCGTTTTTAACCCAACTACTGTTCTATTTCTTCACATCGGTATTCTTCGGGAACAGTGGGTGAGAAAAATGACCATAACCTAAATGACAAGATTGGTCTTTGCGGTGGGTGGAGACGTGTGAACGGATATGTTGATGTAATCGTCACTACCAACAGGAACTGCAACATTCAACTTTATCACTAGAACTGCTAGATAACTAGCGTTTGCAGAAATTAAAAGAATCAGGGAAGACGGCATCAAGTGTTCCAGACAAATCCGATATGTGATGAAACCGAAGGACGGAGCCATCGGACACGTTTTATTGTGCCACTTACATGCATTTACCATTGTTAGCAGAATGGTTATCGCCAAGTGTGAACGTTCATCGTTTTCATTCAATTCTTGCTCGACGGGGCATTAGCAGGCAGCTAACTTGTTAATGTACCGAATACGTAATAATAAATCAATACTTGAATATACAGATCTAAAACTAACAGTATATTTAAAATATGCAGCTGATATTTTTATAGGGCGCCTCGTCGATATTTTTTTGGCGATACATCGATACTTTTTTCGATAAGTCGAGAGCCGATAACGAAATTCCTTTAGATATTGATACATCGGATTCCCGATATTTTTAAAAACATCAGCAGTCCTAATTAGAACAGATAGCAGTACAAGATGTTTCGATAGAGAAAAGGGAAAAGGGAAAGAAGGGAGAGAGAGAGAGAGAGAGAGACAGCCTTGGAGGGGGAGGAAGAGAGGGAGGAGGAGGAGGTGAGAAGAGGGGAAGAGAATGAGAGAGACAGAGAGAGAGAGAGGGAGAGAGAGGAGAGAGAGGGAGAGGGAGGAGAGAGAGAGAGAGAGAGAGAGAGAGATGACAGACATGAAAAACGCCACGGGAGTTGCAGTACAGAGCAGAAGGTATCGGCAGGGCTGCCGTGTAGCGGTCCCGGAGGAAACGCGGCTTTCGCAGCAGAGCGGCGCGTCGCGGCGGCGCTGAAACGTTTTCCGTGTCGCGGCTGATACCGGCCACCCAGGGCGGCGGCTGACAGCCCGCTACAGAGCGGGGCAGGGCGGCGCTGTCGCTTTCTGCCGCCTGCGCCGCGTCTAGCAGGGACGGGGCGTGACAGGCTCGCCTCCGCAGCTGTGCTTCTACACCTGACAGCTCCTCCGCTCATTCATCAGCCTATCGAGTTGCGCTCGGCCGTCCTCTTCCACTTTATTAGCACACTATCCGATTAATGTCTCTGGTCATCTCCTGACGTTTTGCTTCGTACTGTCTTGTGTCTTTTCTAACACTCCTCACCGTTGGAGGATACCTGTTTCACCGAATTAATTACCACTTCCTGGCTCTTCGTTTGTTAAAATTCTCAGTCGTTTGTAGTATTTCTAATGCATTATACACAACATGTTAGAATGAACACTACCTGGTACACTTATAAGTTCATATACTGCGTTTAAAATTAGTTGGGACTTTTAACGTTTGGCTTCCCGGAGGGCAGAAGACTCAGTTGCCCAGGTAGCGTTAATGGCAAGCCTGCTTCCCCTATCACGCCGCCAGCAATTCTGTTGGTAAAGAGCCCCTACTGCTACTCCGTGATTAAACAGTATTAAAAACACGTACGTTCAATAGTTCTCGTCGTAAATCAGGATTTTTTTGGCGTTGAAGTGTTCTGCAGTAGTCAGGTTCAAATGGCTCTGAGCACTATGGGACTCAACTGCTGTGGTCTTTAGTCCCCTAGAACTTAGAACTACTTAAACCTAACTAACCTAAGGACATCACACACATCCATGCCTGAGGCAGGATTCGAACCTGCGACCGTATCAGTCGCACGGTTCCGGACTGCGCGCCTAGAACCGCGAGACCACCGCGGCCGGCAGGTAGTCAGGTATAGTGAGCAACTATTTTGTGTTGGCGTTGAATTAATAATAAAGCGCAGTATGTCTGAACACGAGGTTACAAATACGAGGGCTGTTCGAAAAGTAAGGTCCGATAGGTCGCGAAATGGAATCCACAGAGAAAATCAAAAATTTTGTATTCTCAACAGTTAGCTACACCTTCCAGATACCTGTCTAAGACGCGTTCTACAAACTTTTCAGAACCCTCGTCACACAAAGCAGCAACCTGTGCTTTCCGACAGTTCGCTATGCTCGTCTACCCTTCGTTGTTTGTGCCAAAATGTTGTCTTCGTACCCAGCGGCTAATGTCAGCAAAGATGAATATTGGAGAGAACCAATTAAGAGCTCTATTGTGGTTGATCAAACACCTCCCATAGAAAAGGCTGCAGGATCGTCTTCATTGATCCCGCAGAATGTGACTGAGAATTGTCTTCAAGAAAGAAACGCATGACATTTGTGTTATGTGGACTGCATAGCTTCAGGTGAAGTCTCTCACCAGTACTCTACACTCAGTGGGAGACACTGTTATCTCGAGCATTTCTTCGTGATCACTTTGCACTCTGAACTGAAAAGAGCGACGTGAAGCGATCGACAGCCACATTAAAGACACTGCCCAACGCATCTGTGCAAAGTTCCATAGGATTTTCACAGTGGTTTCCATTTCACGCCAAATCGGACCTTACCTTCCGAATACGCCTCTTCCAAGAACACGTTAACCGGTTGTGAAGATAACGTTCTGCTGTAAAGCATTCCTCCGAGCCGGCCCGTGTGACCGTGCGGTTCTAGGCGCTACAGTCTGGAACCGCGTCACCGCTACAGTCGCAGGTTCGAATCCTGCCTCGGGCATGGATGTGTGTGATGTCCTTAGGTTAGTTATGTTTAAGTAGTTCTAAGTTCTAGGGGACTGTTGACCACAGATGTTAATTCCCATAGTGCTCAGAGCCATTTTGAAAACATTCCTCCGAATGGACAATGCGACATACCACTCCATTGTGGCGGATAACGTCCAACAATGCCTGGAGGAGAGGGGATACTTTGTTCTGGGTAGAAAGAAATGTTGCATTGGATAAAGATGAACCTAGCTTATGTAAGGCTGAGTTAAAGGAACTTTTGTGCAATCCAAAAACTCCACGCTACCAGGTCAACGAACTGACTAACTTTAAAACGCTTGGTTTAATCAGACTTCCACCGTATCATGCTCTTTTAAATTCGACTGAGAATATATGAGTCTAGGTGAAAAGTAATGTGGTAAAATAGAACAAGAAATTTACACCCAGCGAAGTTGGAATGCTGACAAAAGAAGCCATTTAAATGTTGCACTACAGGATTGGTCTCAAGTTGTCAGCTATACCAAGAAGGTAGTTGAGGAGACTTGAGTCATGAAGGACTGTGACGGGTTTTGAGTAATACGTAACTTCTGGTGTACCATGTTAAAAGCTGTCTCTTTTGCCTATTACAGTAGACTTTGGGAATAACAGTAACATCCTAAGGAAGTTAGAATTGTGACAGAATCCTAAAAGAGTGTATTGTCAAACCTGCAACTGAGGGCCAGAGAGGACAATAGTTATGAGAAAGCCCATTCTCAGCATAAAAATAAACGTATAGCTTCTTCAGTTGTATCGTTGCAAAAACCTCAGAAATTCTCGTTTTCATCAGGTACTGATGGTCCTTAAAATTTACGTTATTTATTTTAAAAAAACCTGCAATTGCTTGAATATCGAGGTAGATAGGGTTGCTTCGCTTATCATGTATATGAAAATACTCTCCTGTTTGCGTTCTATCATTTGTCAAAATCTTGATTCTATTGTGTCAGACCGTTTATGAGATACGAGAGATTTATAAATATTTCATGCTGGCTTTTTCACGTGTGCGTGCATTCATGACGGAGCTCTTAACATACATTCCATTTGCTCGACATTGAGGGCATGGAGCGATATCCTTCCAAGTTTAAAGAGTAATTCAGTATATTATCTAAATTTTATACGCAGGAAAAATGACCTAACACAAACCAAACGCAGATTCATAGCGATGCATAATTTTCACTGCAAATTTTAAACATTTCGTCCAGTAGTTTTCCTAACATCGAAATATCACAGTAACATTGACAACTAACGTAACGATAGGTGGTTCATCAAGAAGCTGACGAATGAAGCTATAAGATGCGCGAGAATCTTAGCACCGAATAGTTTCTTTAAAATCGGTTCAGGGAAACTGCAAAGCGGCCGGCATGCTGCTCACGCAGTGAAGCAAGATTGATAACTGCCGCACGCAGCACACGATTGCAACTACGTTACCAGCCACTCGCTCCTTACTGAACTGTCAAAAGTTGCTACCAATCTTAAACGCAAGTTTGAAGCAGTAATGTGTGGATATTTTTTTTCTAGAACCAACTGATAAATTTCTTAGAATGGAATTTCACCAGGCACGTTTCCTCAGTTCGGTTTTTGGGAAGAGGCGAGCGTGAGGGGTGATGTCACAATTTGCGACTATCTCCCGCAAATTAGTGATTACTACAGTAAAAATAAAAGAAACTTATTTTAAATGAAGTTGCATGAGTAGGTCTAAAAATAATGTGCTCATTAATGTTAACACTGATTCTGTAAACTGATCCCGTTTACATCAAGAAACGTTCGGATTAATTATTTGTTCTTTTTTCCGGCTACCAGTAACTTTTATTTGTTTCAGTATATTGTAGCGCGTTTCAATCATGTTGTACTAATCTTCAGGCGTTTCTATTAGGTTGGAGCAGAAGTTCATAGCGTTTTTCCGTACATTTAACAAATACAAGAAATACGCTGACAGGGGCTTTAGTCATCAATAATACAACAGTCTGCCAACGCTAGGTTAACGTTTCAATTCCACGACTGTGGAAATCACGTGGTTCCGAGGCGAAGAATTCGTTGAACGATGTTCGGAGCAGGAAGTCGCTTGAAGGTTGTTCGATAGAGAGCGTAAAAGACGAAAATCGAGGGCGCAAGATCAGATGAATAAGACGGGTGCGGAATGACTACCCAGTCAACTCCTTTATAGTGTTTCTTTGTCACTGTAGCAGAATGCGGGCGGTCGTTATCGTGGAGTAACATCACTTCACGCAGTCTTCCTGGTCGTTGTTTTTGCACTGCGTCTGCAAGACGTCTCAGTGGTTAAAAATAAATGGCAGCAGTGATCGTTACACCTCAGGAAAGAAATTCGTAATGCACCACAGAGCCGCTGATCCACCAGATGAGTAACGTTATCTATTGTGGATGCGTGCAGGTCTTTTGTACGGAGAGTTACTTCCTTGTTTGGGCTCAACCATTCCTTTCTTTTTCTTATGTTAGCATGAAGGCACCATTTCTCGTCACCATTAACGATACACGATGGGAATGGTCGGTGTTGTTCACGAGCCGATTGATGGCGAGCAAGTAGAGATGCACATATGGCCACCCGCAGATCTTTGAGCCTTCCCCATTACATGCAAATGTTGCAATGTTGCACGATGGTGGAATGATCACAGTTCATCACGTTTGCCAGATCTTGAATATTCTGACGTGAATCAATGGGGACTAAAGCGTTTAAACGATTTTCATCAAACCCCGAAGGTCATCCTGAAGGTGGAGAGTCACTAATGTCAAAATGGTCTTCCTTAAAACTAGGATATCATCTTCTTGCTGTGTTCTGTCCAGTGGCATTATCCCCACACACAGCACTTATGTTTCTGGTTGCCTCCGCCACTGTCATCCCTCTACTGGACTCATATACAGACAAATACTTCGGAAATGTTCCGATATCTGCACTTGGCACTCCATTTTTTAGCGGCCACAACTCCACTCACTACCTACAAATAACAAAACGGGAATATGTAAATTTGATTAGTAACGGTGAAAAGAAATAAGAAATGACGATTGATAAATAAACCAGCGACCGGAATACTGACATGAAAACCAAAAAGGCTGCGAACTTAAGCGCAAACTTAGTAAATACAGAAAATCATTAATTAAAAATAAAATATCTTAAAATATATTAATATAGGTTTTTTTATTTTTCGATGTTTCTGTGGCTGTTCGGGTATTTGGGGACAGTGGTTGACAGAAACTCATGCTCATTGGTAAATTCTGCTGGCGTCAATATGTGTCTCGTTATTTATGCTTGACACCACAGACTGCACGGGATCCAGATAGCGTTGTATCGGTTTTGGTGCGAAAATCGTCTCATGCACTTCCTTGTTTGACAGTCGTTGACTTCCTATTTTGGAGTTCCAAACCTTCGTTGGCATCATTGGTAACTGGTGGAGCTGTTGTAAGACGTTTCGCTATTTCACCATTATTTTGGCACTGTTTTTTTTTTACCGTAACTTGTTACACAGACTTTTCAACATGCGCGTAAACATTATATAGTTAATACAGTATGGCGGCCTTGCAGCGTGTGGACGACCATCGATTATAGATTTTACATCGATATTCGCAATATTAACAGTCTGGTAGTCGTTTGTTTCACTCTGGCACATCTTAAATCAATGTCATTAGAACTGGCTTAAGACTACAAAAGAATTTTGAATTCTTGAATTCTGTTATTTCTTTAAGAATATTATCTCCATATTTTGATCATTAATGAAAATTTCCATTTCTTCCATGATGTCGACTCTTTTGCTTCTTCGGATTTTGCCCAAATTTTCAAGATTTTCCCCCAGGTGTCCTGCCGATGAGCAAAACATACACGGAACGCATTGCAATTCACTTAATACAAAACAAGTAAAGTGACATGCAGCAGAAAATATACATAAGTAATTATTTCATACAGTCACTGTTCCCAAACATAGCGTCTGTGGCCAAAAGTAATCATTCAAATGATCTATGGAATATGTAACTAACTAGCTAATTAACTTTGGCATAATTTTCAAGAAATTTCAATTCAGAAAAATGTAGGGTGTCCATGTAATGCTGCTATCATAGCTTGGAAACTATTGGTGACAGAGAATCGTAGTTTCCTGCAAAACGGTTAGCCGCTCTCATAGTTGTTTTTCCCCCTTGTCCTTTGTTTCACAGTTGCCTTGGAGTGCATCAGATAGATAGCCCAGTAGAGGTACCAATATGTCGTCTGGTATGCATAACACAAATCTGTGACCAAGAAACTACTGAATTATCGACGCTGATATGAGAGGGCGCCGTCGACAAAGACAAGCATAATTAGAGGGTTCAAAAACGTTTGATAAACATGCAGTGTCAAAGACATTCCCCGAAGTGGACGTCTCTCTGTGTCTAAAGCCCATGTTGTCAGACGCTCTATCTCTAATAGTTTCCAAATTATGGGTTTTAAATTGGTATCGGGACTTTATCCCCTGTATATCATCTGAAAAACAATCGCCAGAAAATTTTAGAAGTACATCTGTCACCAGAACTTAAGCTTTAAGATATATCCAAAGGCAGATGTGACTCTGATCATAGCTTTCTGGCTATGGATTGCAGATTAAAACCGAAGATAGTGCAAACAGATAAGAAATTGAGGAGATCAGATCTGAATAAGCTGAAGGAATCACAAGCTGTGAGAAGTTTCGGAGGGAGCATCGAGCAACTAGTGAAAGGAATAGAAGAAGACGGATAGCTTTGAGAAATGAAATAGGAAAGTTAGCACAGGACTACATAGGCGGATGTGCAAGTTGAAATTCCTGTATAACAGAGAAGGTAACTGCGAAATGAAAATATACCAGAGAAGGCAACTGACGAAATGATAAAGTATAAAAATGCAGCAAATGAAGCAACTGAAAGAGACTACAGATGTCGAAAAACTGGAACTGACAGAAAGTGCAGAATGGCTAAGCAGAAATGGTTAGAGGACAGAAGCAAGACTGGTAGAAGGATTTAGGGGCGCGCATAACCAGGTAAAAGATAGACGGCGCCTATAGCAAAATTAAAGAGACGTTTGGAGAAACGAGAAGCGACAATATGAACGTCAGGCGCTCCCAGGGCAAGTCACTGCAACAAAGTGAAAGCTGAAAGGTGGAAGAATTATATGCAAGGGCTCTACAAATAAACAGACTTGAGGACAATGATACAGAAAATGAAGAGGAACTAGGTGAAGATGCGATGGGAGCCATTACACTGCGATAAGAAATTGACAGAGCACTGAAACACCTAAGTGGTAACAAGGTCCCTGGAACAGACGTTTTCCCTCATAATTACTGCCGTATACAGTGAGCTAGCCATGGCAAAATAATTCCATATGCTGTGCAAGATATATCACACAGGCGAAATACCGTCCCACTTCTGAAAAAATGTACTCTTAATAATACCAGTTCCAAAGAAAGCCGGTGCTGGCAGGTGTGAATATTACCGAACTATCAGTTTAATAAGACATGGTTGCAAAATACTGACACGAATTATTTACATAATAATGGAAAAATTGGTAGAATCCGACCTCGGAGAGGACCAGGTCGGGGTTTCAAAGAAATGCAGGAACACGCCAAGGAATACCATACGTCTCATCACAGAAGACAGTTGAAGGAACACAAACCTACATTTGCAGCATCTGCAGATTTAGAGGAAGCATTTGACAATGTTGAATGGACTACAATCTTTGACATTTCTAAAATAGGAGAAATAAAACACGGGGAAGAAAAGGTTGTCAACAGCTGTTACAGAAACCAGACTGCAGCTATAAGAGTTGAACATGAAAGAGAAGCCGTAGTGGAGAAAGGAATAAAACAGGGTTATAGTTTATCCCCGATGTTATTCAGTCTGTACATTGAGATAAACCAAGGACAAATGCAGAAGAAATATTACAATTTATAAATAAAAGAGAAAGCACAAAAATTTCAAAGGAAGACAGGAATACAACAATGCAAGAATCACTCAAGAATGAAGTCAGTAGGGAGTACAGGGAAGCTAAAGTGAAGAGGCTGTTGGAAAACTGTGAAGGACTCGAAAAGAAAATGTTGGTTGTAAGGACAGATTCAGCGTATACTAACGTCAAACTAATGATCGTGGAAACTGAAAGCAAACTACCTCAACGTCAAGAGTGCAGAAGGAATTTCTAATCAAAGTTAGAGCGCAGACTGGATAGGAGGAAAGAGTACACCGAAAGCCTCTAGAGCTGCGAAAACTCTCTGCTGACATTTGGTTCTTGACAGAGCTTTGAAAGGCATGCGATCAAATAAGTGAGAAAGGATAGGTAACAATTCTTTAGAATTGCTAAAAAAGACATTGGGGAATGGTAGCCAAACTATTATTAAAGTTTGTTTTTAAAATCTATGAGACTGACGACTCTCCATCGGAATTCCGGAAGAATGCACATAATTCCGAAGACAGGAAATGTACATAAATGAGAGAGCTGTCCGACAGTCAACTCAGCAGCTTATGCATTCAATATAAAGAGGAATCGAAAAGATAAATATTAGATAAATTTCAGTTTGTCCTTAGGATAGAGACAGTCACCAGAGACACAATTCGGTAGCTGTGCTTGATAACGGAAACAAGCTTGCAGAAAAATGAAGACTTTTCGTAAGTCTGCCGACCAAGAAAAATCCTTGAACCACGTAAAATGGTCCTAAGATGTTTGAAATGCTTAGAAAAATAAGGTTTGAGACACTGCAGACATCTCATCACTCATTGCGTGCATATGTAACAGATCCTGAGAACTGAACGTTCCCAAAATGCAAAGTTGTGCGTCTATTCTTCGACGCATCAATCAACAGAATGCTGGTATGCATATGAAAAGTTAATGGGAAAGAGCTGGAAGTCGCATACAAACAAAAAGTGTATTGGAACTTTAGGCATGAATTCTGTGAAACTGACTGTCTATTTTTGGTTTTTCAGGCGTCAAATTCTATCAGCTAACACACATTTATTTTGAGGTACTGGTTTTCAATTTTCCAGTCACGACGAATTTTCATAATAGTGTCCAGTAACGGAGATTCATCCCACAAAAAATCACAGAACCTAATGTCAAGTATCTAAAAAATTAAACTTCTTTAAAAAATAACAAAAGAAAAAAATATGCTAAGTATTTTCCTACTATTCCCTATCAAAGGACTGAAGATAAATAACATAGTTATATTATTACAATGTTGGTTACAACGCATCTTATTACGGTATTAGCAAAGATAGTCATGAACAAAAAGCAAGGAAGCACTGAAGTAAAACAACACTCGAATTGCCACATCCTTATTATCAACTTCATACTACCCCCATGTTCAACACAGGAATAGTGTACATGATATAAACATTTATCAGTTACAGCTCTAAAATCAAAAGAGTCGAAACTTGTCAGTTGTAGTACCTGATTGCCGGTATTAAAATGTTTGTGTGCAGTGTATGTGCAATACTGTGGATCAGGTATCATTTCCAATTAAAGACTTAATTATATCTGGCAATCGGGTCTTAAAAAGTTTGAATAACTTGGAACTATACATTATGAAGTGTCAATGAAAAGTGGGACTGAAGTAGGGACTAAGTTTAATAATTTTGGTTGACAAAAATTTTAGTGAGACTAGGCATTTTCTAAACTAACGCTTTTAAGTAAAAATGGAGCAGGTTCTTATATTTGTAACAAAAGTCGATTTAACGGTCTCTGTTTGACTTCTTGTTACGACGTGTAGACAGCGGTCAGATCCGTCTCCCATTTCGAACGAAATTAAGCTGTTAGTTAGTTCTCCATGCGTCCGGATTAATTAACTCCACCTTACTGCGCTGTGTTAGCAGAGAGCTGCAGTATTAGCCCCGCCGCTTCTGAATCTGGGTACTGTAAATTTCGATAACGGTAGGCACTTCCCACGCGCCTCACAGCTGCAAGTTGCCTCTCTGCGGTACATTATTGCCATGCGCGTTGAAATACAAGTACCGGCCTCCCATCCAACACATTTCGGAGGCTATTTGCTTACAAATATCTCACGGATTATTTATAACAGAGTTAATGAGGACTTTTACTGTACTACATCATAAGGTGCTTTCCGATGTAATTATGCTGTATTACACGTATGTGCCAATAAAATTCTGTGTTTAATAAAAACCGAAAACTTTCGCATGCACTTTACACTGTCGTTATACCATGAAACTTGACAGATAGCTTAAACCCTACTATTGAGCCACTGCACACTCCTTGAAGAGAGAGCAAAAGAATATTGTTGTACGACCTACTATTGCTGAACTACAGCACAAATACCTCATTTACCTGTAGCTTCCATCTCCTCACTCTTTTTCTGTCTTTCAACTAATCCCAGAGCAAGAATGTCTCCACTGTCTATGCATCAAGCAGGGTTTAGAACAGTCGGTGATTTACTTTTAGACACGTACAGCTACAATCTTTTTTGTCCACATTCGAAGCCTCCGAATACTAGTGATATCATACAGAATGTTTAAATGAATCACAAAGAGCCATTGCTGTATAATGCTACTTTCTCTTCAACGAATTTTATGTCTTTCTTTATCAACTGAAGCCATGTCTCTTTTTCTGAGAGCAACATTCCTGTACTTGGCACAGTTCTTCATCCGTTGTTCGCTGTGTGAGAAACGCTTCGTTATGGTTAGGTTCCGTTTCGGTTGATAACAAATTATTTATCACACAGCAAAAGAAATTGCCATCCCTTCCCTAATGATACAGATAGTTCTCTGCTGAATAGCGAGTGGATTTAACCATCTGAATAGAATAGATCCCAAAGACTGGTCATGGGGACAGCTGATATACCTTTTGGGTGACAGTGTTTCAGCTGATACACCACTGCAATATTTAAGGAATTTCTTTAGAAAAGATCTTGTGGGCGCAATTGCTAGGGAAGCTAATGCGTATTCAGTGCAGCAGACTACAGTATCTATCAACACAAATACAAGTAGGGTGGAACAGGTAGTCTGGTACGCTCATTTATATATGGGTAGTTATAAATCTGCCTTCGTACACAGATTACTGAGCAGTCACCAAATCTCAACAAAATATCAAACATTATGAGCTTGAACTGTACCAAGAAATTTTGAAGCTATATTCATTTTGCAGACAATGAGCTAGCAACAAACAGGAAAGACAGACTATTCAAGATTTCTGTGGTAGAAAACTGCCGTCAAAAACGATGAGAAACTGAACAGTCCATTGATATAGTTGGAAGGGCTGGTAACGTGCGTCAGTATTTTCAAAGTAAATCCCATGATAGGTGTTTCAAAATATGTGCAAGTGCTGATGCCTCAATCATTGTGTACGATTTTATTCCTTGTACAGGTAAAGAAACGCCGAGAGATGTTACAGTAGAGGAAAACTCGTTTGGTATTGATGGGCAGCATGCATAACCAGTCCGAAAGAAGGAAAATATAGGAACTCTTGTGCCAGGGAATGATGTACGATATTGCAGTCTTGGTAGCTGATCGCAGTATGGAGCAAAGAGATGTCAGCTTTGACCTCAGAGAAACTCGACTGTAAAATATTGAAATGTTCTGTGCTTTGTTGCAAAGAACAATTCTTTTAAGACATTTCACTTTAAATAAAGCATAATGCAACTATTGTTTCATCCACAGGAAAAATATTGAGGTATTTCATATTGTAACATCCACACACCTAAAAAGCAACATGCTGTAGTTCGAAAAAATAAATGTTATGAAACCGCAGGTGCATGTAAAATTCTTCTCATGGTCATTTGCATCTAAGGAACACATTATTTTTCCTCGTAATGTTTCTGTGTGTTACCAATTAATGGTTAAATAAATAAAGAAATTATAGAAAATACTATATTTCAACATCAAATGTCGTCAATCATTAATATAGTCAAGGAAGTTTGAAAAAACTTAATGAAAGTTTCAATGTTATTTCCGCGTAATTGACAACGCATTTAAAGAAAAAGTATGTAAGTTCTCTCCTTCTGTTAGCATAAAAAATTTCATAAAATAAACTGCAAGAGGTTCTGAAGAAAAAACATGACAGATGATCCGTTATAGCTATTTCGACAAATTTCAGTTGTCGCTACAGAACATATTTAATATTACGCTGTCGCTGACTTCCGCTTTGCTATCATTGATCGACCGTTGTTTGGATTTTAAACGGGTTAACCAGCCGGAGCTGTTTCCGTTTTAGAAGTACAGCTCTCTTTATTGGCTGCAGAATTTATTCTGAATATCTCTTCCACAGATTGTGGCTGTTTAAGACCGCCTCAGTTGGATGATGCTTGGCAAAGGGAACTGACCATAGCAGTTTCAAACGATCTATCCCGACACTCGTCTGAAGTAACATAGGGAAACTACGAGGTTTGAAGTCCAGTGTGTTAATAAGGGCGTCACATCACTAGATTGACGTAAAAAAGGAAAGAAATTCAATAAGGAAATCAGATAATTCTGTGTGATTTGAAGTCACTTGTACGCATTTGGATTCGTTATGTCCAGCTAAGAAGCACGATTGAACTTATTTCGCAACTTTTTTCCATGCTTTTCCTTCCACAATCGCTTGATTCGTTCACTGTGTTTCTTTTTACGTATCCTAGAGTTAGCCACGTGTACTTCTTAATCACTTTGTGTTAGTGAATTTGGTTTCAAAATATCACGCTACTCTGAACGAGTTCTATATGAATTTGAGTACTGTTAGGTCTCCCATGACTCCTGTTTGCGGTTTGATGTAGTTTTTCACACGAAGGCTAAGATTAGAGTTTTCTTTGAGAGGCGGTTGTTGTTCATACTCTATAAATGACCATGATGGTATCTGGGATTTATTCTGTAACTTGATAGAGCTCCCATGATTTCTTTTTCATTAAAATTACATTTTCGCATTTTGGTCTAAAGATCTTTCTGAGAATTTTCCTTTCTTGTGTTTCAATTATTTTTGATTGGAACTGGTCCCCAGTTATCATGCTTACAGATACAGAGAGAGTCTCTGCTTTAATAACTATGTTGTAATTTTCTCTTTCGCGACGTATATTTTTCTGTTGTGTATCTTCACGGTGAATTTCTGCGCTCTTCGTTGTTTTTCAGTTACCTCTTTGTTGTCTTCCGGTTTAGACAGGGACGTTCTATAACATATCCTTGAGAAATGAGCCCAGGTGGGGTACTTTGCGAATTTAATGATTAAACATTAATTGTTGGATCCTGAAATGGTCCAGTCCCTAAAGCGCATCTTCCCATGTGACATTTGGAGTCCAGCTTTTGTTATAATTTCATGGAGTTTTCATAGAGACAGGGTCACTTCTGGTCTGTCAGTGGAGAGAATTACAATGTCGTCAGGAAATGTTAGAGGATGAAGCCTTGTTTTATTTTGGAAATTTCTGAAACCATTTACTTTTTCTGGTTTTATCCTGTATATTCAGAGCATTGACATGTTCAGTCACCCCTCTGTCCTCCCCCGGCGGGACGGAATTTGTGTACCCAACTGTCTGTGTCTAATATTATCACACATACAAGTGTGTGAACGTTTTCTGAATGTTTTGTGGATCGTGTAACTGAGGCAGAATGTGGTTACCAGTCCGGTATTCACTTATTGAGACGTGGAAAACCGCCTAAAAGCCACATCTGTGGTGGTCGACACACCATCCTTCGTCGTTAAACCGCCAGGCGAATTCGATCCGTGACTGGCCCGTCTCCCTGAATCTCAGCAGCAATGGCGATAATTCGTCCGCCTTATCTGACTCGTGTTTCTATAATGCTTCAGAAAGAATTCTCAAAAAGGTAACTGCAGATTTTCTGTTGATCAAGGTTTATGAGATAAGTGCTCTCTTTTTTTTCTTGTTGTCGGTCTGGAACTCCTCTAGTACCGTAACAGTGTCTTTTTATCGAAACTTTCGTACACCTTTTATGAAATCAACAAGTGTGTTTTTGTATATTGTTGTTCGAGGAGGTGAAACACGAAAAGGATCGCCTGCACTACTACACAGACATGGCGCAGCGAAGTAGCTGTCGTGTTTCTGTAGTATACGATACAAAGCGTGTCGCTCTATGGCCACCGGAGAGGTGTCTCTGAAGCGTTACCGGGCGGCCGCCGCAGCTGCGTGCATTCCAGGACAGGGGGAACAGGGAGCATCCGGGATAGGGGCTGCTTTAGAGTAGGTCAAGGTGAGCGCAGCCCCCACAGCCAACTCGCTGGCTGCTTTTTATTAAGCGCTCCACACGTAGCGGTCGCACCACAAACGGAAATGTGTTTTACCTCTCGAACCCCTTAAGATAGGATGACTTGCTGAGAGTCGCGTAAGTAGATATGCTGGTGCCAATAACAGAAGAAACTAGAGAGGAGGCTTAGTTGTCAATGGAGCTGAGTGATATGCCTTTCTGCTACAGAGGACAGCAAAATATATTAACCCTTATCGTGATTTACTAAGAGAACTTTTTAGTGTCGTTGTTTTACACAAAGCTGTAGAATGGAGAATCATACAAATCCAGCATTAGTTGTGTAAATTCGATGTACTAGACTTACGCTTCACTTATTACAGTGCGTGAATACCCACTATTGGTTGTTCTATGGGAGGACGTTGAAAATCTGCAAGCGGACTAATACCTACAGACTAGTGCATACCGGCCGCAGTTTGTTCGGGTACGACGAGACTGGCACGCAAACGTATAGAAAGGTGAAACTGCAGACGCTTGTAGTAAGATATTGGTTATTTTTTGGAAATTACCTTACGAAACATGAAAGAGCAGCGAGGAAATTAGAGACGCTACTTAGTTGATAAGGCTAGATAATGTAAAGAAGACACAGTAGCACGTAACACCTGTTATCGCATGATCAGCCTCGAATACCCTCGAAACAACTTGAAGAACACACTTAAGTTTTTTCCCAGATGTCGCAGATGTTTTAAGAGTAAAAAAGAGTCACTTTCAATTAAATGGCTGTTCAAATATCCTAGTTATTGCAAAAAATGCACGAATAATATCATCGTCAAGAGTTACTGCTGAATAATGGCCTAGTCTAGACTTTTCAGTGCATTATGATCTTCGATGATTCGCATCCATTAATAGCTTTTGCGTGTTTTTTGATGTGATCTACCAAATTTCCAATTAGGTAGTCGTCTCGATCTTTTCCTGTCTTTTAGATGCCAGCAGAGAACATGCTTGACCCATTATCATCCACTCACTTGATTACATGACTCGTTCACTGCTATTACATTTTCCACACCAGCCTGCTCCTCCGAACACTTTTTTTGTTTTGTTTTGTTTTCCTGTCTCTCCTAGTGAATCCCAACAAGTATTTATCCATTGTTCGATGAGCAATCCTAAGTCTCTGGATGATTTTCCCACGAAAATCTATCTCATAAGTCGAAACTGGTGTTACACACTTCTTGTAAATTTTCATTCTCCAACACATCAGAAGCTTAATTCCAAAAACTAGTTTACTTTAACAAACTTCTGTAAGCTGTTTTTACTCTTCTGTCTTCTACTATCTAAAATGAGCCCCTTTTTGGCATATTCTACATGTCGGAAGATAAATAGTATCGTATTAAGTACTTTTACCTCTATGGACACCAATAAAAAAAATGCACTCTCGTTTGATTCAGAAATATGACACGAGTACCTCCTATCGTACGTGAACTCTCTGTAGCAACGTCATGAAGCGTGTATTAAAAGACTTTGCCCATCTTTTGTGTTGTTATCGTAACTATTTTGTGACTTTTACTATTTTGTGACTTTTACTATTTTGTGACTTTTACTATTTTCCTCCGGGACACCTGTTTTGCGTATGCTATGGACTTCTGAAGAGATTTATGGCACTTAGAAACTGGGAAAAGTGACGTTTCTACGCTACAGTTCAACCGCGTGTCTAGTGTTATTTAAATTTTCACTAAAATAAAATTTTTAGCCCTGTAGATTAACCCCCGCAATACCAAGGGGGCGGGAAGGGGGGTAGTTTGTGCCTACCTTTTAACAATATTCAATTCTAGTCATGCACTTTATGTATTACAAATATGAAAAAATATTTTTCTTTTTTAATGATTGCCTATACCAAATGCTGTAATTGTTTTAATTTTTTAGTTCACTATAACACAAAAATTTAAGTCTGAATGGTGAATATGGTGCTTCGCAACAAATGTCGCAGTCATATTTTCAAGTTCATGGCCCTTCTTACACATTTATATATCTTTAAAATGAATGTTGTGAATACAAGACAACCCCCAAATCTGTAATTTTTTAATTTTTTTTTGTTAAGCATAACGTGCCCTACCTCTCTGTGTACACATTACAAAAAATGTGTTAGTACTGGCAAAGTTACCCAAAAAGATATTTTCAGGTTCTGGATCCTACTTATACATCATTATCTGTTTAAAAACGATTTTAATAAAAGGTAATGACAAATAATGAAATCTGATACTTTTTTTGAGGTGGGCATAAAGTACCCTCTCTCCCTGATAGTACGTGTTTTGGAAAATGAGTTGGTATTATTAGGGGTAATTAAAGGAGCAAGGGAATTAATACGAAGACTTCAACACAACGACACAGGATGATGTTTCATTACACTCGTATTTTTGCCAAACGTTTTCCAACGGAATGACTTTCTGTTACTGATTTTATAAACAATGCAGGGAGACGACGCCTCATGGTGAGTTAACAGCAAAAGGGACTCGTCTTAATCAGTGTAAGGTATAACGTAATTCCTTTACAGTCTTTAGGAGAGTTTTCTTACAGCACAACAAGAAAGAAAAGTCTAGTAAACATGGGCCCCGAAAACCATACCTTATGAGCTATGAGGACTTCACCAACTTCGACAACGCGAAAAACACCTCTTCTACAGCAAGCTCTTGGTTTTTCATATTTTGAGAGGAGGTAATGTGGGCCAAAACAAGGAAAACAAATGTCCAGTAAACATGTGCTATAAAGTGCTATGAACACTCGTTCAGTAGAAGGGGTTCGTTTCGCAGTAGCGAATATTAGCAAGTGCTCACAGCTCTTAACGTATGCATATTAAAGCCCAGGTATACTAGTCATTTTTTTTCTTGTTTTGCTTCACACTACCTCCTCCCAAAAAATGGAAAGCAAAGAGCCTGCAGTAGAAGAGATATGTTTCACAGTATCTAAGTTGAAGAAGTGCACATACCTCTTAAGGTACGAATTTTAGACTCCAAGTTTACTGGACATTTCTTTCTTGTGTTGTCTTCAAAGTCTGTAAAGGAAATTTAGGTACATCCCGTATAAAAATTAATATCTGTCTGTCTTTTCGGTACGTATAACCCAAAAATGTAACAGCACGATTTGCGCTCGGTTTTTTGCGGTATTCGTAGGGAGTAGTGAGTACCTAATATTTTCAATAGGAACCCATAACCGGAAAAATTCTGTTTCCGTTCTACGATGGTTTCTTTTCAGATGTGTAATTCGTCCACGTCTGCTGAGGCAGAGAGAAAAGTCTCAGAGTCACTTGTCCTGGTATGCAACAGGGTAGACAGGATTACGTGTACTACCTTCTACGGACTACTTCTTGTGAGGTCCTATGCCAAGTTTTATTTTCGAGACTCCTACAGAGACAGGAAGATCTGCTGGTACGAGTTCTGGCCACTGCACTATAAAACTGAAGAGACACCAGATAGGATGGAGAATGTGTACCAGAACACGATTTTTAGGTATAATGTGTTTAAGAAAGTTGGTGGTCATCACATCGAGCAGCTGTTGTAATACATCAGTATTGTTCTGTACGTACAATGCTAGGTTCTTTTTTGTTTTAGAATAATGAAAACACGTAATGTCATCTCGTAGAATCGGGTGTACTGCCGGTGGTCCGCGTCTTCCCAACACGATGTTTCGACGTCGTGGCTCGGCGTCTTCATCAGGTGTTCCCTGAGACTGGTTGACGAGTTGGGACAAGGTCAGCTCGTCAACCAGTGTCAGGGAACACCTGATGAAGACGCCGAGCCACGACATCGAAACATCGTGTTGGGAAGACGCGGACCACCGGCAGTACACCCGATTCTACGAGATGACAACAAATCGCGGGGAAAGTCTTAGAAATTATAAAACACGTAATGTTTAAGTGTTAATACAGGGTGCGGCAGCGTTCATAGTAGGGTATTAAAAGCACACCATCAGGCAGTAACTGTAATTTGCTTATTACCGCTTATGTCAACTAATAGTTAAAGGTATGCCATTTACTAATGTGTAAGTCATTGTCCATTACGTGGATTACTCCTGTCAAATGATGTCCCCTCTGCGCAACACATTCATCTAGGCGGCGTTGGAAGCTTTCCATAACTTGGCGTATCGTATTCCCAGGGTCATTGCCGACGGCAGTTCTGATGCGATCCTTTAACTAAAGAATGGTGGCACAACGTTTTCGGAACAATTCTTGCTTCATGTAGCCACAAAGGAAAAAGTCTGCACATGAAAGGTGAGGTGATTGAGGAGGCCAGGAAATTTCACCAAAACGGGAGATTAATCTACCGGGAAATGTCTGTTGCAAGAAATCCATGCAAGTTCTGGCTGTATGTGACGTCGCTCCGTCTTGTTGAAACCATAATTGTTCCACATCCACTTCGACCATACCTAATTGGGGAAGAACGAAGTCTTGCAGCATCTTTAGGTAGCGTTCACTGGTGACAGTTGCAGCCACACCGCTGTCGTCCTCAATGAAGTAAGGACCAATAATCCAAAAGGAAGCAACTCCACACCACACCGTGACACGAGAACTGTGCAAGGGCTTGATGTGTAGTTCATGCGGGTTTACATCGCTCCAATACCGCATACTCCGTTTATTCACTGAACCACATAACTGGAAATAAGCTTCATCTCACATCAGGATGGTGTGCAACATTTGTGGATTTTGGCGAAGGAGCTCATGCTTCGTTAAACAGAATGTTTCGCGTGAAACCCAATCGCGAGGCCTGATTTCCTGAACAATCTGCAGCTTATATGGCTGAAAATGGAGCTCTTCTTGCAATATTCTTCTGAATGAACGGTCGGACATATGCACAGTTTGCGCATCACGACTAGCAGATCTTTTTGGGCTACGCAATAGTGCAGCACGAACATTTTTCACGGCTTTTGGTGCCTCGCAGTTCTTTCACTTCTTCCCGGTTTGCCATTGCAAACAGAACCTGTTGTTCGAAATTCACGAATCCTTCTCACAGTGGTCCGCCCATCAGGAACTTTTCCCATGACGTCTGCAGTTGAAATGTTGCCGAAATAGACGCTGGGTAGCAATAACAGGGTCGTTGCTCTTGAAATATCTTTCAACAGCAAAGGCACGATGCTGTGCACTCCACCGCACCATATCACTGTCACACTCGGAATGGCAGCTCTTTAGTACATGAATGCCGCACGAACTGGCGCGCATTCCTGCAGTACGTCATTGTATTACGCAAGTCAAATTACGCTATGAACGCTGCCGCAAATGTTCAAATGCCTCTAAGCGCTATGGAACTTAACATCTGAGGTCATCAGTACCCTAGAACTTAGAACTACTTAAACCTAACTAACCTAAGGACATCACACACATCCATGCCCGAGGCAGGATTCCAAGCTGCGACCATGGCAGCAGCGCAGTTCCGGACTGTAGCGCCTAGAACCACTCGGCCACAACGGCCGGCACGCTGCTGCACCCTGTACAAACAAATGTGCTTAAGTTATAAATGGATGTTTCGTTAAGTTTCCTTTCGAATTTTTACCTAATAGTTGTACTTCGTTAAGCCAAATTCAGTTCCTCAAGAAGTAGTTGATGAGTTAAACATGTGAACAAACGTTTCTGGACGTGGGTTCCTATCAAAAATGTTATGTACTTACTTCCCTCTGCAAGTCCTACACTCCTGGAAATGGAAAAAAGAACACATTGACACCGGTGTGTCAGACCCACCATACTTGCTCCGGACACTGCGAGAGGGCTGTACAAGCAATGCTCACACGCACGGCACAGCGGACACACCAGGAACCGCGGTGTTGGCCGTCAAATGGCACTAGCTGCGCAGCATTTGTGCACCGTCGCCGTCAGTGTCAGCCAGTTTGCCGTGGCATACGGAGCTCCATCGCAGTCTTTAACACTGGTAGCATGCCGCGACAGCGTGGACGTGAACCGTACGTGCAGTTGACGGACTTTGAGCGAGGGCGTATAGTGGGCATGCGTGAGGCCGGGTGGACGTACCGCCGAATTGCTCAACACGTGGGGCGTGAGGTCTCCACAATACATCGATGTTGTCGCCAGTGGTCGGCGGAAGGTGCACGTGCCCGTCGATCTGGGACCGGACCGCAGCGACGCACGGATGCACGCCAAGACCGTAGGATCCTACGCAGTGCCGTAGGGGACCGCACCGCCACTTCCCAGCAAATTAGGGACACTGTTGCTCCTGGGGTATCGGCGAGGACCATTCGCAACCGTCTCCATGAAGCTGGGCTACGGTCCCGCACACCGTTAGGCCGTCTTCCGCTCACGCCCCAACATCGTGCAGCCCGCCTCCACTGGTGTCGCGACAGGCGTGAATGGAGGGACGAATGGAGACGTGTCGTCCTCAGCGATGAGAGTCGCTTCTGCCTTGGTGCCAAGTGCCAATGATGGTCGTATGCGTGTTTGGCGCCGTGCAGGTGAGCGCCACAATCAGGACTGCATACGACCGAGGCACACAGGGCCAACACCCGCCATCATGGTGTGGGGAGCGATCTCCTACACTGGCCGTACACCTCTGGTGATCGTCGAGGGGACACTGAATAGTGCACGGTACATCCAAACCGTCATCGAACCCATCGTTCTACCATTCCTAGACCGGCAAGGGAACTTGCTGTTCCAACAGGACAATGCACGTCCGCATGTATCCCGTGCCACCCAACGTGCTCTAGAAGGTGTAAGTCAACTACCCTGACCAGCAAGATCTCCGGATCTGTCCCCCATTGAGCATGTTTGGGACTGGATGAAGCGTCGTCTCACGCGGTCTGCACGTCCAGCACGAACGCTGGTCCAACTGAGGCGCCAGGTGGAAATGGCATGGCAAGCCGTTCCACAGGACTACATCCAGCATCTCTACGATCGTCTCCATGGGAGAATAGCAGCCTGCATTGCTGCGAAAGGTGAATATACACTGTACTAGTGCCGACATTGTGCATGCTTTGTTGCCTGTGTCTATGTGCCTGTGGTTCTGTCAGTGTGATCATGTGATGTATCTGACCGCAGGAATGTGTCAATAAAGTTTCCCCTTCCTGGGACAATGAATTCACGGTGTTCTTATTTCAATTTCCAGGAGTGTAGAAGTGTATAACGGCAATTTCATAACACCCTGTATGTACACTAACGGAAGAATAACGCAACACCAAAAAATAATTGATGTAGAACAATAAAATTTATTTTTGTCTAGGTAATTTATTTAAGTGATTAACAGTACAAGATCACAGGTTAATGTAAGCACGAGATGAAACAATGCAGATATGAAATACTTGCACAATAATAACCGCTGTAGCTGCCAGGGTGTAGAACGGAAGCATGCAAACGTATATGCGTTGTGTTGCATAGGTGCTGGAATTCAGTTTGTCTGATGGAGCTCCATACCTGTCGCACTTAGTCTGTCAATACGGGGACGGTTAATGCTGGTTGTGGGTAACGCTGGAGTTGTCATCCTACGATGTCTCAGATGTGCTCGATTGGAGACACACCTGGTGGTCGAGCAGCCAAACCAACATGTCGACACTCTACAGTGTATCTTGCGTTACATGAGTGGTGCGAGGGCGATCGTTAACTTGTTGTAAAACACCCCCTGGAATGTTTTTTATGAATGGCGTCACAACAGGTCGAATCACCTGACTTACGCACAAATCTGCAGTCAGAGTGCGTGCTATGAGCACAAGGGTGTTTCTGCTGTCATTGGAAATCACACCTCAGATGTTAACTCTGGGTGTAGGTCCCACTGTGTCTAGCACTCAGACAAGTTGGTTGCGGGTCCTCAACTGGGCTCCTTATAACCAACACACGGCCGTTTCTGGCATCGAGGCAGAACCAGTTTTCACCAGAAAATACAACAGACCTCCGCTCCGCCCTCCAGTAAGCTCTCTCTCGAGACCACTGCCGCTAATGACGGTGGTTTGGGGTAAGTGGAATGCATGCTACAAGGCGTCTGGCTTGGAGCTGTCCTTCAAGTAACCTATTTGCAACGGACGGTTGTTTCACTGGAGTGCCATCTGCTGCTCCTATTTCTGCTGCAGATGGAGTCTGATGCAACACGCCGAATATGATGAACTTCCCTCTCGGTAGTAGCACGTGTCCGTTAGGAGCCTGGTCTTCTTGCGGCCGCAGATTCGCGTACAATGCCTGCATTTCTATCACGTCTTTCTGCTGTATAGCAGAAGATCAACCAGCTTCTCGTGGCTCTGTTATTCTACCTCGTTCAAATTCAGTGAGGTGTTGATAAAGGCGTCTTTGTCGTCTTAAAGGCATTTTTAACATCAGCTCAGCACGTCCAATCTCAAAGGTATCTAACGCTCACGACCTGATTTTCATCCTCATAGCGCCACTATTAATGCCTGCATTTCTATCAAGTCTTTCTGCTGTATAGCAGAAGATCAGCCAGCTTCTCGTGGCTCTGTTACTCTACCTCGTTCAAATTCAGTGAGGTGTTGATAAAGGCGTCTTTGTCGTCTTAAAGACATTTTAACATCAGCTCAGCACGTCCAATCTCAAAGGTATCTAACGCTCACGACCTGATTTTCATCCTCATAGCGCCACTATTAATGCCTGCATTTCTATCAAGTCTTTCTGCTGTATAGCAGAAGATCAGCCAGCTTCTCGTGGCTCTGTTACTCTACCTCGTTCAAATTCAGTGAGGTGTTGATAAAGGCGTCTTTGTCGTCTTAAAGGAATTTTTAACATCAGCTCAGCACGTCCAATCTCAAAGGTATCTAACGCTCACGACCTGATTTTCATCCTCATAGCGCCACTATTAATGCCTGCATTTCTATCAAGTCTTTCTGCTGTATAGCAGAAGATCAGCCAGCTTCTCGTGGCTCTGTTACTCTACCTCGTTCAAATTCAGTGAGGTGTTGATAAAGGCGTCTTTGTCGTCTTAAAGGCATTTTTAACATCAGCTCAGCACGTCCAATCTCAAAGGTATCTAACGCTCACGACCTGATTTTCATCCTCATAGCGCCACTATTAATGCCTGCATTTCTATCAAGTCTTTCTGCTGTATAGCAGAAGATCAGCCAGCTTCTCGTGGCTCTGTTACTCTACCTCGTTCAAATTCAGTGAGGTGTTGATAAAGGCGTCTTTGTCGTCTTAAAGGCATTTTTAACATCAGCTCAGCACGTCCAATCTCAAAGGTATCTAACGCTCACGACCTGATTTTCATACTCATAGCGCCACTATTAATGCCTGCATTTCTATCAAGTTTTTCTGCTGTATAGCAGAAGATCAGCCAGCTTCTCGTGGCTCTGTTACTCTACCTCGTTCAAATTCAGTGAGGTGTTGATAAAGGCGTCTTTGTCGTCTTAAAGGAATTTTTAACATCAGCTCAGCACGTCCAATCTCAAAGGTATCTAACGCTCACGACCTGATTTTCATCCTCATAGCGCCACTATTAATGCCTGCATTTCTATCAAGTCTTTCTGCTGTATAGCAGAAGATCAGCCAGCTTCTCGTGGCTCTGTTACTCTACCTCGTTCAAATTCAGTGAGGTGTTGATAAAGGCGTCTTTGTCGTCTTAAAGGCATTTTTAACATCAGCTCAGCACGTCCAATCTCAAAGGTATCTAACGCTCACGACCTGATTTTCATACTCATAGCGCCACTATTAATGCCTGCATTTCTATCAAGTTTTTCTGCTGTATAGCAGAAGATCAACCAGCTTCTCGTGGCTCTGTTACTCTACCTCGTTCAAATTCAGTGAGGTGTTGATAAAGACGTCTTTGTCGTCTTAAAGGCATTTTTAACATCAGCTCAGCACGTCCAATCTCAAAGGTATCTAACGCTCACGACCTGATTTTCATCCTCATAGCGCCACTATTATGTGACCTGCTCGAAATTTGAACAGATATCATCTTCCAGATGTAGAAACATGTATTCCAACTTCAGTTTATGTCGTAAAACTCCTTGGTGCTGCTATTTTTTCCGTCAGTATATGGTATATGATAACTTTCCATTCTACTATGAGTGAAGCGGCCTGGTTTCGGCAGCAATAATGTACTGATTACCCGTTAAAGCCAAGAGCGAGAAAGACAATGCTGCAATTCTTGACATTTAGTCTTCTGTATGGTGATATGTCTGTAACATCTCACAAGTTTGTTTAAGAAAAGGAAGTATCCTACGCAATAATTTCCATATGTGAGAAAAATAATTTGTTCATCCAACTAATTTAGAACATTGTACAGTTGTTGGTGCCGGCCGCTGTAGCCGAGCGGTTCTAGGCCCTTCAGTCCGGAACCGAGCTGCTGCTACGGTCGCAGGTTCGAATCCTGCCTCGGCATGGATGTATGTGATGTCCTTAGGTTAGTTAGGTTTAAGTAATTCTAAGTCTGGGGGATTGATGACCTCAGATGTTAAGTCCCTTAATGCTTAGAGCCATTTGATCCATTTTGAAATTGTTGGTGCCGTCTCCTTGAAAATAATCATTCCTCCTGGACGCGTATCAATTACCAGATCTACAAACCAGACATGACGGAGGAAGCTATTACGTACTTATCACGGAAGGGATGATCGCCAACGAGCAATGAATCAGATCGTTTACGGATTGCTCAGTCACGTTTATCAGAATCTGATGACGAACACACAACAAGAAATTCATCTGACAGTTTACGAACTGTTCGAATGCATGCTTTGAAATCAGATGGGCAACTTCTAGCGTGAAATTAGGCTGCTGGCTTAGCAGCTACTCGATCGCTTGCATTGGAATAGGATGGAAAAGAACGGTTACTGCGGACGCAGAACTTTTCTGTGCTACTCGATCTCAATGGTTATTGCATGTTGACTTAACTTTTGCTGCATTCCAGTATGGAGTCAATTCATCTGTAGACATTGGCCAAGTGGATGAACTATGAGCTCATTGTGGTGCCAAAAGTTCTACAGTGAAACACCAGGAATGTGCCGTCTAAGTGACGAAGTCATACTTCGGTCGTACGTACACCACCTGAACCTTGTCATTGCTTTCAGGCGACTCCGCCGATTCCAAGAAGTTTCTACAACACACTCGCAAATACAATACTGCCTTTCAAATGACTTATTAACGACCTCACAAATTATTCAGAGATAAACATACACCACTTTTAAAATTCAGAGGCAAATACATCATCGCGTAGGGTCACTTTTTCCAGTCCCCGGAGCTGGACATAAAATTCTAAAAATCTGCTGCGTGGGCGACGATGATGTGCAAGTTTATCAGCGATGCGATGTGATTCCAGGTACAAAATGTCAATATTACCTACTTTGCAAACATTTTTCCATGGACACGACGCCCTGATAAAATTGTTCAAAACAGCAACTGAACGACGCCAGCAGATAGATAATCATCCATAGAAGGCCGACAAAACACCAATTACACAGCATGCCACACACGACAAGGCACCTACCATCAATGAAGTAGTGGTTGTTGTAAGAGTAGAACAACTTGATATATGTGGTATGATTCTACAGCGACGTAATAACACAACTGTACGTGTCGCTGAAACACATCGATGTTATGACGCGCTGCAGTATACCACAAATTTTTTAGAAGACTGAGCGCGGATATCACTTCAATACTATGCGAGCTAACATAGCTACAGGTAAGTGTATTCACTATTACTTGCACACATTTCATCACATAAAACAAAAAAACTATTCCTTCATAATTTCGTACATCCAAATTCTATTTTTCTAATCTTATCTTTCCTTTTATTCATTCTTACAGGTGAAGAGCTGAATAAAAACGTATCCGCAGTGAATTCATACAGCATAATGATACGCCAAAAATAGAACAAACCATTTTCTGCAATGCCGTCAACTATTTTACGAGTATGTGGTAGATGTGTGTCCGAGAAGTGATCTTGAAAGTCTCCTCTTCATTCTACAAAATAAAAAAATCTTTGTGTTCAGAGGAGTACATACATTTAGGGGATGCGACTGCAAACAATGGAAACATCAGCAACATTGGAGAAATGGTGATACTTTCATCGACGTTCTTTGCTAGTCCGAGACACGTACATGAATATGTGCGAGATACCATCACAAATGTGCGTTCATAAGAACGTCCCGACTTACTCATCGTATACACAAAAATCCCGCATGGGATGAGATAAAAGAACGTCTATTATCTGGACAACTGGATCTAACTGTGAAGCATTATATTTATGACGAAAATGCTCGATGTATTCCGTGGAGTGGCAAAAGATAGGCCTCTCTCATGCACACATTATCATGTGGCTCATAACGAAAATACATTTAGCTCAGATTGATGATGTAATTTATGCAGAAATACCAGATCGTGGAGACAATCGTTTGCTTTTCGATGTTGTCATCAAATATATGACGCATGGAGCATGTTGTGCGATAAATTAACTAACACCATAAATTGCGACACTCGCACTTGTGATAACCGCTACCTTCAGCACTAGCGCCGCGAACCACATGACAGAGATCGAACAGCTACAGTCAGAGTGAGACCCACCCACCCCTAAGTTAGTTAAAATTCGCTCTCAAAATGATACTTGCGTCAGCAGGTACTGTAGCTACATTATTGGGCGGCGGCCGGACAGCGCATTTGCCGCTAAATTGCATTTGTGTGTCCATTTTGCGGAGGCTCAAACATGCAATATTTAGAATGGTTCTGGCATGCTGAAAGTATTCGAATTTTCGAGCTGATTTTGTGGAATGAATGCACTAGGGGAAATAAGAAAACGCTTGGAGCCCCTGATAGAACTCTTCGATTTTTACGAGTAAATGTACAACCGTTCCGTGGAACTCTCACTTCATTAGCAGAGGTACTTGGACAGACTCTACCAGTTGTACCAGAATCAACACAGACTGAAGAACTCATCGCTTCCCTCAGAGCTTCCCATCTTTGGCGACACGTGTACAAACTCACGTTGGAGACTGATATGCATGTATATTTACAGAGGAGTACCCCAGCCATATTTTCAAAACAGCTGTCAAAAATGTATATCATTTCCGCTGAACTTTTGTGTCATCGTTTCGTTAATCGGACAGCTGACTGAGAAACTTTTCACAGAAATTGCCACAAATTACAAAACTCATCATTGGCTTTGAGAATTTGATATTTTGGCAGCAAAACGCACTGACGTCAATGCAATGAAGTACACCATCCATGAACAACTTGTGGGCGAGTCTGTCTCTTATAAATCGGCTATTGACAGTGTCGTGGATGAGGACGGTATTTTAATCTATCCGAGTGAATTTTTGAAATCGCTGGATCTCGCTGGTGTCTTGCTCATTCCACGTATTCTTATCGTTTCTACCGACCTGTCATTTTATTTAAAACGACTACGGTTCCTTTTCGGCTAGCATTCTCAGTGACCATCAACAAAAGTAAAGGTCAACTTTTTCTAAGTGCGGGCAGCCAGACGCACACAGGCAGCCGTGAGCAGGGGTGTCCAAACATTGGTGCGTAGGTAGTCAGGCATCCGGGCTGTACGTACGCGACCACATTGCACTGGCCAGCGGCTGAGGACAGGGGTGGCCAAGCGATCCGCGCATGCACAGACCTCGTGCAATAAGGCTACCTGGTAAATGGCCTATATTAGCTGCGCCTACCCAGGACCAAGCTGCTGTGCTCTCCCCTGTGCCCATGCCCCAAGGGCCAGTGTTGGAACAGCCTGTTTGTCATCAGCGAATCTTAGCATTGACATTTATTCGTCTTTAACATTTATTCCTCCTGGTAAATATTCTTTTACTCACTTCGCTGTTTCCTTTAAATAAAGTTCAACAGCAGTGATGATACGTTGCAACCCTGTACTACGCCCTTCTTGACCACCCACTTTTATTACTCCCACTTCAGTTTTGTATATATTGTAGATTATTTGCTGTTTGCATAGTTTAGCTGCAAGTATCCATTATTTTGATTGGCCGTGTTTGCAGTTAAAATTGTTGGATGTGAGGTCTGGAAACGTCTACAAACACACACACACACACACACACACACACACACCACACACGCACTCTCTCTCTCTCTCTCTCTCTCTCTCTCTCACACACACACACACACACACACACACACACACACACACACACACACACACGAAAAATAGATAAACTAAAATAAGGAAACACGCACCATTTACACACGAAAGGAATACCATATAAAATTCAACACAGCTAAGAAACGCACAGAAAACACACACACACACACACACACACACACATACACACGCACCCGCACTCACACACAAAGATAAAATGCAAACAAAATTCAAATTTGGGGTCAACTCTTTGGTGAACAAATGAACACTGACTGGGCTGGGACAGATAACAAACCACAATCACACTGTGTTCTGGTGAGGTGGAAAGTGTTTTACTACGTTATTTGTGAAAAATACTTCTTATGGTTGATGTGCATTACAACACCTCAGCATTATGCGGAGAATGGAAGTACTTGCCACACGAAAACGTAAGTAAAAACGAATATAGGAGCGAAAGCATCGCGATAAACTGAATTACATTCTAGAAGATAGGTTAACTCCCAGAAAAAAATCTCATCAACATCGTTTGGTTGCAGATGACTAGCTGCCTGTAGTAATTAACACACAAGTGATCCAGAAAATTCATGCACACCAAATCTAAAGATATTCTCAAATAGAAAAGATCTGTTGATTGAACTAAAAATGCACATAACTTTATAATCATTTAACAAAAATGTTCACATTTCAGAATAAATAAAAACGTAAATCCACTGATGATGGCACAGTGGTGCCGAAACATATTTGGGTACTGAGAAAAACGATGTTTTGCATAACTGCGGAACTCACATCCAACAATTTTAGCTGCAAGCTTTAAAAGGCGATGAACATCTTGATCTACCTAGCACGGTGGAAGACTTTCTTCTGGAGCCATAAATGCAAGGAATATATCCTTTTTTTTTATTCATCCTGCCTTAAATTACTAATGTCAATATTGCTTTCTGGTACATTTAACTTCGCACAAAATTTTTTATCTCTGTCGACTACCTGTTCCATTTTTCCTTGAATTTCCTGTATATTATGCTGGTCAGTGTGTGAAACTGCATTTATTTAATTAGAGAACCAAGCTATAAATTAAAATTAAAAAAAAAACACTGTCCGGATTTCTGTTTGTCGCCGAGACGTCAGTGAGACAGAAATTACTTAACATTTTTCCCTCTCTACAGGTAAAATTTTCGACAATGTTATTTATAAGGCAAAGCCTTTCTAGCTGCAATTGTTGGTGTCTACCAAGATGGCAGTAACACAGAACCTCTGTGCTTTGAAGAAGGATGTCATGACAGCAATTCGCTGGTGGTTAGGACCAGCCAGGTGATGTCAACCGAATACATCTCAAAATTTGGCCGGCCGGAGCGGCCGAGCGGTTTTAGGTGCTACAGTCTGGAACCGCGCGACCGCTACGGTCCCAGGTTCGAATCCTGCCTGGGGCATGGATGTGTGTGATGTCCTTAGGTTAGTTAGATTTAAGTAGTTTTAAGTTCTAGGGGACTGGTGATCTCAGAAATTAAGTCCCAAGTGCTCAGAGCCATTTTAACCATTTGAACCATCTCAAAATTTCCCTCAGAACCTGCTGGTAAGACAGACGTACCTTCTTGTAGCTACGGCCGTTCATCATGGCGATAGAAAATAGTACCAACCCTGACAGTCTGCTGTTTTTCTGCTTGAGCCGAGTTTCTAAACATGTCCCTACAGAGCCACTCAAGCGCACTTTTTTCGGTTTCCTGGAGCAGTGAACACTTAGTGACTGTGTATATTACAGAGGAACTAGTGAACAACCGCCCGTAATTAGCGAAGAGCTTCGACCTATTGGCTAGGTCAAATTTGAGCTATTCGTAATGTTATGATCTGGTACTGCCTCTCCTGTTGAGTACATGCCCCTGATTAGCTTCGATTAATCAAAGTGATTACCTGAATCATGCAAGAAGGATCGAGTCAAATGGTATGGCAACTCCTTTGTTGCGACACATTTTTTAGCGGAAGTGGTGGGCAGGCGAGGTGTAGCGCCACAAGCGGTTAACAAGCGTGACGTGTCAGGATAATGGTCCGATAGTATTCAGATTTAACCGCAACTGCCTTCTTTTGTACTGTGATGATAATGCTTTCCTGAAAATCTGGTGATAAGTGACCCGGTTCATAGATTTTTGATATCTACTCCAAGAACCTTAGTTACACAAAAATTAGTTGCAATTTGTGTGTGTCCGTGTGTGTGTGTGTGTGTGTGTGTGTGTGTGTGTGTGTGTGTTTGTTTCTTTGTATGAATGTGTCACTGCGAATCAAAGTGTGACATAGGTACAATGGAATTGTCTGATATAGCTGGGGTTCTAAAGTTATTCACTGACATAAATAATATTGCCACACCAAAAAGTAATTAATGAAAGGCAATAAAATTTCTGGTGTACATTTGTCTACATAACGTATTTAGGTGATTAATATTGCACGATCGCATGTTAATGTATGAGCGACATAAGACGTTCAAGTGTGAAACGCTGATACATTAATAACCGGTGTAACCGCCAGAATGTTGAATGCAAGCATGCAACTGTGCATCCATTGGGTTGTAAGGTGCCAGATGTCAGTTTGTACGATGGAATTCCATGCCTGTTGCACTTGGTCTGTCAGTATACGGACGGGTATTGTCCGTTGCAGATGACGCTCCAGTTGTTGTCGAATGATGTCCAATATGTGTGTTGTTGTCTTCAGTCCTGAGACTGGTTTGATGCAGCTCTCCATGCTACTCTATCCTATGCAAGCTTCTTCATCTCCCAGTACCTACTGCAACCTACATCTTTCTGAATCTGCTTAGTGTATTCATCTCTTAGTCTCCCTCTACGATTTTTACCCTCCACGCTGCCCACCCATGCTAAATTTGTGATCCCTTGATGCCTCAAAACATGTCCTACCAACCGATCCCTTCTTCTCATCAAGTTGTACCACAAACTTCTCTTCTCCCCAATCCTATTCAATACCTCCTCATTAGTTACGTGATCTACCCATCTATCTTCAGCATTCTTCTGTAGCACCACATTTCGAAAGCTTCTATTCTCTTCTTGTCCAAACTAGTTATCGTCCATGTTTCACTTCCATACATGGCTACACTCCAAACAAATACTTTCAGAAACGACTTCCTGAAACATAAATCTATATTCGATGTTAACAAATTTCTCTTCTTCAGAAACGCTTTCCTTGCCATTGCCAGTCTACATTTTATATCCTGTCTACTTCGACCATCATCAGTTATTTTACTTCCTAAATAGCAAAACTCCTTTACTACGTTAAGTGTCTCATTTCCTAATCTAATTCCCTCAGCATCACCCGATTTAATTTGACTACATTCCATTATCCTCGTTTTGCTTTTGTTGATGTTCATCTTATATCCTCGTTTCAAGACACTTTCCATTCCGTTCAACTGCTCTTCCAAGTCCTTTGCTGTCTCTGACAGAATTACAATGTCATCAGCGAACCTCAAACTTTTTACTTCTTCTCCATGAATTTTAATACCTACTCCAAATTTTTCTTTTGTTTCCTTTACTGCTTGCTCAATATACAGATTGAATAACATCGGGGAGAGGCTACAACCTTGTCTCACTCCTTTCCCAACCACTGCTTCCCTTTCATGCCCCTCGACTGTAATAACTGCCATCTGGTTTCGGTACAAATTGTAAATAGCGTTTCGCTCCCTGTATTTTACCCCTGCCAACTTTAGAATTGGAAAGAGAGTATTCCAGTCAACATTGTCAAAAGCTTTCTCTAAGTCTACAAATGCTAGAAACGTAGGTTTGCCTTTTCTTAATCTTTCTTCTAAGATAAGTCGTAAGGTCAGTATTGCCTCACGTGTTCCAACATTTCTACGGAATCCAAACTGATCCTCCCCGAGGTCGGCATCTACCAGTTTTTCCATTCGTCTGTAAAGAATTCGCATTAGTATTCTGCAGCTGTGACTTATTAAACTGACAGTTCGGTAATTTTGACATCTGTCAGCACCTGATTTCTTTGGGATTGGAATTATTATATTCTTCTTGAAGTCTGAGGGTGTTTCACCTGTCTCATACATCTTGCTCACCAGCTGGTAGAGTTTTGTCATGACTGGCTCTCCCAAGGTCGTCAGTAGTTCTAATGGAATGTTGTCTACTCCGGGGGCCTTGTTTCGACTCAGGCCTTTCAGTGCTCTGTCAAACTCTTCACGCAGTATCTTACCTCCCATTTCGTCTTCATCTAGATCCTCTTCCATTTCCATAATATTGTCCTCAAGTACATCGCCCTTGTATAAACCTTCTATACACTCCTTCCACCTTTCTGCCTTCCCTTCTTTGCTTAGAACTGGGTTGCCATCTGAGCTCTTGATATTCATACAAGTGGTTCTCTTCTCTCCAAAGGTCTCTTTAATTTTTCTGTAGGCAGTATATATCTTACCCCTAGTGAGATAAGCTTCTACATCCTTACATTTGTCCTCTAGCCATCCCTGTTTAGCCATTTTGCACTTCCTGTCGATCTCATTTTTGAGACGTTTGTATTCCTTTTTGCCTGCTTCATTTACTGCATTTTTATTTTTTCTCCTTTCATCAATTAAATTCAATATTTCTTCTGTTACCCAAGGATTTCTAGCAGCCCTCGTCTTTTTACCTACTTTATCCTCTGCTGCCTTCACTACTTCATCCCTCAGAACTACCCATTCTTCTTCTACTGTGTTTCTTTCCCCCATTGCTGTCAATTGTTCCCTTATGCTCTCCTTGAAACTCTGTACAACCTCTGGTTCTTTCAGCTTATCCAGATCCCATGTCCTTAAATTCCCACCTTTTTGCAGTTTCTTCAGATTGTGGTCAGAGTCCACATGTGCCCCTGGATATGTCCTACAATTTAAAACCTGATTCCTAAATCTCTGTCTTACCATTATATAATCTACCTGATACCTTTTAGTATCTCCAGGATTCTTCCGTGTATACAACCTTCTTTCATGATTCTTGAACCAAGTGTTAGCTATGATGAAGTTATGCTCTGTGCAAAATTCTACCAGACGGCTTCCTCTTTCATTTCTTAGCCCCAATCCATAATCAGCTACTATGTTTCCTTCTCTCCCTTTTCCTACTGACGAATTCCAGTCACCCATGACTATTAAATTTTCGTCTCCCTTCACTACCTGAATAATTTCTTTTATCGCATCATACATTTCATCAATTTCTTAATCATCTGCAGAGCTATTTGGCATATAAACTTGTACTACTGTAGTAGGCATTGGCCACAATAATGCGTTCACTATGCTGTTTGTAGTAGCTTACCCGCACTCCTATTTTTTCATTCATTATTAAACCTACTCCTGCATTACCCCTATTTTGTATTTATAACCCTGTAGTCACCTGACCAAAAGTCTTGTTCCTCCTGCCACCGAACTTCTCTAATTCTCACTATATCTAACTTTAACCTATCCATTTCCCTTTTTAAATTTTCTAACCTACCTGCCCGATTAAGGGATCTGACATTCCACGCTCCGATCCGTAGAACGCCAGTTTTCTTTCTCCTGGTAACGACGTCCTCCTGAGTAGTCCCCGCCCGGAGATCCGAATGGGGGTCTATTTTACCTCCGGAATATTTTACCCAAGAGGACGTCATCATCATTTAATCATACAGTAAAGCTGCATGTCCTCGGGAAAAATTACGGCTGTAGTTTCCCCTTGCTTTCAGCCGTTCGCAGTACCAGCACAGCAAGGCCGTCTTGGTTAATGTTGCAAGGCCAGATCAGTCAATCATTCAGACTGTTGCCCTTGCAACTACTGAAAAGGCTGCTGCCCCTCTTCAGGAACCACACGTTTGTCTGGCCTCTCAACAGATACCCCTCCGTTGTGGTTGCACCTACGGTACGGCCATCTGTATCGCTGAGGCACGCAAGCCTCCCCACCAACGGCAAGGTCCATGGTTCATGGGGGGGGGGGGGGGGGGGTCCAATATGTATTCAACTCGATTTGAGACAGATCTGGTGACCGAGCATACCAAGGCAACATGTCGATACTATGTTGAGCATATTGGGTTACAACAACGGAATGTCGCCGAACGTTATGCTGTGGAAAACAACCTTTCCCTCTTGACCCCTCCCCCCTTCCCCGACTCTCTCCTGTGAAATGTTATTCATGAATGGCAGCACAATAGGTCGTACCATCAGATTGACGTACCAGTTTGTAGTCAGGGTGCATGAAATAACCACGGAAGTGTTCCTGGTGCCATAGGAAATAGCACCCTAGACCACAAATCTAGGTGTATGTCCAGTATGCTCAAGCACTCAGACAGGTTGGTTGCAGGCCCTCATCTGGCCTCCATCTAATCAACATATCGCCACGACTGCACCGAGGCAGAAACACAACAGACTTCCACCCTGCCCTTTAATGAGCTCTCGTTTGACACTACTGAAGTCGCAAATAGCGGTTGTTTGATATTTGCATCTACATCCATACTCCGCAAGCCACCTGACGGTGTGTGTCGGAGATAACTTTGAGTACCTCTATCGGTTCTCCCTTCCATTGAAGTCTCGTATTGTTCGTGGAAAGAAAGATTGTCGGTATGCCTCTGTGTGGGTTCTAATTTCTCTGATTTTATCCTCATAGTCTCTTCGCGAGATATACGTAGGCGGGAGCAACATACTGCTTGACTCCTCAGGAAGGTATGTTTTCGAACCTTCAACAAAAGCTCGGACCGAGCTCCTGCAGAGTCTTCCACTGGAGTTTATCATCTCCGTAACGCTTTCGCGATTATTAAATGATCCTGTAATGAAACGCCCTGCTCTCCGTTGTATCTTCTCTATCTCTTCTATCAACCCTATCTGGTAGGGATCCCAAACTGGTAAGCAATATTCAAGCAGTGGGCGAACACGTGTACTGTAACCTGCTTCCTTTGTTTTCAGATCGCATTTCATAAGGATTCTTGCAATGAATCTCAGTCTGGCATCTGCTTTACCGACGATCAACTTTATATGATCATTCCATTTTAAATCACTCCTAATGCCTACTCACAGATAAGTTATGGAATTAACTGCTTCCAGTTGCTGACCTGCTATATTGTAGCTAAATGATGAAGGATCTTTCTTTCTATGTATTCGCAGCACATTACACTTGTCTACATTGCATGGAATGCACGCTACAGGGTGTCTGGCTTGGAGCTGTCCTTGCAGTAACCGATTTGTAAGAGTTCATTGTGTCTCTGTGGCGACAACTGCTGCTCAAATTAATGCTGAAGATGTTCAAATGTGTGTGAAATCTTATGGGACTTAACTGCGAAGGTCATGAGTCCCTAAGCTTAGACACTACTTAACCTAAACTATCCTAAGGACAAACACACACACCCGTGCCCGAGGGAGGACTCGAACCTCCGCCGCGACCAGCCGCACAGTCCATGACTGCAGCGCCTTAGACCGCTCGACTAATCCCGATTGGCTGAAGATGTAAAACGATGCGCTAGAGACATACGCCGAACTTGATAGTATTCCCTCTTGGTAGTGCCACGTTGCCTTCTGCTGCCCGGCCTTCTTGCGACCGTATATTCTCGTGTCACCGCTGCCAGCAGCCATGTTCAGTGGCTACATTCCACCCATGTCTTTCTTCAATAACGCAGAAGGAACATCTAGCTTCTCTTAGCCTTATTACATAACTTCGTACAAAGTCAGTGATGTGTCGATAATGGCGTCTTCGTCGTTTAAAGGCGTATTTGACTAACATCAAGTCAGCACGTCCAGTCTGAAAGAAAACTAACGATGACGACAGACACAGCGTGTGTTTAAAGCAAACTTGATTTGCATCCGCATAGCAAACTACTAGCACCACTCCTATGTGACTGTCGCGAAATAGGAATAAACGTTACCTTGCAGATGTATAAACAGGCCTACCAACTTTCGTTTATTCTTGGTGTTGGAATTTTTTCCCGTTAGTGGATTACAAATCAGTAGAGGACTATCTAGTTGGTGCGAACCGCAGGCAGCTTATCAGTACATCCTGCGGCAACGAAGTGAAATGAGTGAAATCAGATTACTTTCGCAAATCTGCAGACAGGTGCAGCTCGCCAAGTGCGTTACGCGACGTGGCGATGAAGATGCACAAACGGGATCAGCCGGCCAGTGTGGCGGATATTGACGGGCAGACGTAGAAAGCGTCTGGCGACTGTTGACACGCACACCGTGGAAGGTCACTTTCGTCTGCTGGCGGCTGCCGAATGTGGGGCGAACTTTCAAGGGCGACTCCTTGGAAAATCGCAGCGCACGCGCGTTGCGCAAATGCGGCGGCCGTGCTCTTCCTTGGCCGGCGGCCACGCGTCCAGCCGCGTGCGGAGCAACTGTAGCAGGTAGCAGCAGCCTGCAGGCAGCCGCTAGCGAGTGCCGCTGCTAAACAGCCGCCCCCTCTGGCGACCATTCTATGCTAATCGCGCCGCCGGCTGCACGATTTAGCTGCTGTCGACTTCCCCTCGTGTCGTTCAGTGTACAAATGTAGTACCACGTCAGTACAAGCTAACGAAGTGCTGCGCAGAATAAACTTCTAATTCCTTTCACTGTCGTGCGACGATGCGAATAGAATGCGAAGAAGCAAATTAATCAGAGTAACAACAGTACTCGTCGTTATTGAGTGTCAGTTCATGGAATGTTTTCCAGGGGTTTTGTGAAGAGACCACTTTCTCCAAAATACGATTTTGTACTATTCTGAGTCAGTGCTGCAGTGCGCATTATTTGTTCTTCAATACTCTGTTTGCTAAATACTTCGCTCGCCGTTGAGCGTCTGTGTTTTCAAAACTTTTCATACCAGTAACCGCTGCGCTACATTCTATAAAGACTCGAAATCCTACACATAAAACAGTTTTAACATATAATTACTTTACAGGCGAATTAATGTGTTAAACATTTGACGTTAAGCACATAAAACCTTTATCTTTGAAGACGAAAAACCCTATTTATGTTTGTTTTGTTAATGCCGGGTTATTGACCTCTTAATATAAAGAAAGTTCGAAAATTCCCGCTACAAACTTCTAGGAGTTGTCGAGTTACAGACTTCTAGGACTTGCAGAAGAGGGTGAGTAGTTCTAATTTGAACAGGAACGTACCGTTTCTGTACGTTTGAAAACATTTTTTCTAGGTACATACTCAATGGAGTTGGGTTCTTAATTAACAAGGATATCGCTGATAGAGTATCTGTCATAGAAGGAACTTCCAGCAGGATAGCTCCAATGGTCCTTTAGGTTTGGAATAGGTGTAAAATACAGATTGTCCAGCAGTACGCTCCCACTTCAAGCCACCCTGATGAAGACATTAAATCATCTTTATGAAAGCTTGGATAGAACCTGTAAAAATGTAGCTATTGTGACTTCCAGATGGTTATTGGCGATTTTAATGCAAAAGTTGGCACCGAGAAACAAGGTGACACAATGGTGGTCAACTATGGGATGGATGACCGAAACGATAGAGGTGAGAGATCAGCCCAGTTCGCTGAGTACAGCAATATGTCCATCATGAATACGTTCTTTAAGAAGCACCCTGACCGAAAATGGACTTCGAGGAGCCCGAATTTCAGTGTAAAAAATGAGATAGACTTTATTCTGTCAAATATTCCGCAGACTGTAAAGGACGTATCGGTGATAAATCAGTTCAGCACTGGCAGTGATCACCGTCTGGTGAGAGGAAGGGTCGAACACAATGTAAGAGATGAAAGGAATAAACTTATGAAAGGGACGATAAGTGTAATCAACCTCAAAAACCTGGAATAACATTCGTCGAAATTCCGAGAAGTCCTCCACAGCAAGTTCCATGTAACTGAAGATGGAGATCCGGCAAAAATGATTGTTTCAAGTGCACAAGAAGTTAGTGCCTATGCCAAAAGAATGAACAACCAAAGAAATTCAGTGTCAAAACTGAAAACCTTTTACAACAGACGAGAGAAATGAAAATCCAGATCGATCGTGACATGGTAGCGTATTCCGAACCATGTAAGGCAATGCGAAGAGAAATGAAAACTGACATACAGGAATTCAGTGAAGACACCATACGAGCAAGCTTAGAAAACAAGACAAGTTTAAAGTCAGCCAAACGCAAACTCACAATCGGTAAAAAGCTGATTATCGCACTTTATGGAAATGACAGTCGAATCGCTGAAAAGGAGGAGGTTTTGAAGTTCATCAGAGACTTTTATAGCATTTTTTAAAGAAAACCAAGGGAAAATTTGAGTGTATCTAAATTAAATGGTGTACCTAGTGTTTCAGACATACTCCTATCGGAAGTCAAATGTGTTCTAGATAGCATGAAAAAGGGAACAGTGCCGGGTGATGATGAGCTCAGTGTTGACATCCTGAAATTGGCAAAAGTATTTACTTCCTTCCTGCACTATGCTTCAATTCCACTATCGTGGAACAAGGCAAAGATTATATTGACACACAAGAAAGGAAGTATTCGCAATATCAAAAACTATCGTCCTGTCAGCTTGTTCTCAGTTTTATACAAAATTTTCACAAAGATCCCGTGAAATAGAATTAGTTCCACCCTAAACTCAGCCCAACCTATAGAACAAGAAGAATTCCGAAGAAATTTTAGCACTATTGACCACATTCTACCGTTTGTGAAGTGATAAGCAGTGCAAATGAATAGCAACTGCCTCTCTGCATTGCATTTGTTGGTTTTGAAAAGGCTGTCCTGCAACCTTTGAGTGAGCAAGGAATGGGAGCGGCGTACATTGAAATGCTCAGCAATATCTACGAGACTTCTTCAGCTTATGTTATCGGCGATTCAACTCAAGAATTCCGCATCATGAGGGGTGTCAAGCAAGGCGATCCCATCTCCCCAAAACCGTCCTAGGCTGTACTGGAAATGGCTATGTCAAAGTTGAGCTGGAAAGTTAAGGGAATTGGAATTAATGGAAGAAGGCTTACCAATTTTAGATTTGCTGATGATATTGCCTTACTGGCCAACGACTTCGCAGATCTCAAAAACTTAGTTACAAATCTTGCATCGGAATGTCAGTTGGTTAGCTTGAACATGAACCTTTCCAAAATAAGAGTAATGTCCAACAAATGGATCCCAGCTGTAGATGTGAAAGTCAAGGACAGTCCATTAGAAGAGGTCAGTGAATATATCTATTCTTACAAGATTATAAATATGAAGGGAGATGTAAGGCCAGAAATCTATCAGCGCATCAAGTTTGGCTGGCAAGCATTTGGGAGGAATGCAACAGTACTCAGATAAAAAATGCCGGTAAATTTGAAGAACTGTGCCGGTTGATGATGAGCTCAGTGCTGACATCCTGAAATTGGTAAAAGTATTTACTTCCTTCCTGCACTATGCTTCAATTCCATGCGATGACATCACACATATGGGCAATTCAGAGCTGAAGGAGGAGTAGGCTGACGAAGGGGCCATTGAGGTGAAACATGTAATGGTTAATGTGGATGGTGAACTGATTCGCTGGGTTTGTCAGATTATACAATATTAAAGCTTGATTTTTAAGACTGAAAATCAGACCATACTTCCCCAATCCTGTGAGATGTTTGAAGCGCCAGAAATTTGGTCACATTACTCGCAGGTGTAATGAATGAGCTACGTGGCCGCCCACCCTGGCAGGACTACATCTCCCTCCCTGACCTTTCTGTAACAGTATTTGATCAATGAATTCTTCTTGTGCTGACGTATGGTTGCGAGACTCTGAACTCATTTACAAAAGGGAAACTTAGGACAGCACAGAGAGCTATGGAAAGATCAATGCTGGGCTATACTAGAAAGGATTGGAAAGGGGCAGATGACATCCAGTCTGTGACGAAGGTTAAGGACATCTTAGAGACATGGCACACAGCCAAACATCTTAGAGACAGTAGGCTCCTTGAATGAAACGTCGCGAGAAGAAAAGACAGCAGATGGATGAAGCTAGTACTGGAGTGGAGTCCGAGAGAGCATCGGATGCCTAGAGGAAGACCACCGGACAGATGGCACGAAGATATCAAGAAGATTGCTGGTAGCACCTGGCAGAGAACTGCCCAAGACCGTTCCACTTGGAGAGGACTGCTGAAAGCCTACCTTAATACACGACTCGAAGAGGCCACATCATTTAAACTATTGAATTGGCTGATGATGATAATGATGATATATGCAACAGGTTAGTCACGGTGGGGGTGGGGGGGGGGGGGGGCGGGGAGAGGGATTATTATGTTCGACTTGCTGATGTTATTTGACGTCTGTTCAACCTCTCTGACGTCCTTCGACCTCATTTATGTGTCTTTATGTGTTAGAGCAACATGGTTGAGTATACGTTTGCAGAATACACCGAAATAATCTTTCAGAATGGCTAAACTCACGTTAATGGAAGAGCTGCTCATTGTGTTTATCAAGATCCTTCTCCACAACGTCCACCTCAGTCACATACGCAACGGTTTCGAGAAAGGGTACCGTCAGCAGGAGTTACTATGATGCTCCAAGGAGACGCCGCGCTCCCGAATTGGAAGAGGCTGTACTGCATCACGTTGAAGCGAACCCGCCAACGAGGACACGAGCAATTTTTTTAAGCTATTAATGAGTGGACCTGTAAAACAGATGCCATACTGGGCCACGCCTAATCAATTACCTGTAAAGTGGGCACGTTACCAACATGTTCTCAAATGGTTGTAGCACGTAAGCAGTGAGTTTCCGGATATGGGTTCCATTTCAACATATTATCTCCTCACTCCCCTATACAAGTCCAAGAAGTTTTCAACGGCAATTTCCAAATACCCTACAGATATCTAATTAGGTCAGTAATCATGTGAAATACTGAGAATCAATCCGTTAGACAGGCAACCTGCAACTGAAATCAGATGACCTCTTGAATAGTTTAGAAATATAGATGCTAGATGTTATAGTATCTGTGTTATCATTGCAGTGTTATTTCTTTTATTTAAAAATTGTTACTGTACTATTAAGCGAGGAGAAGCTAAACACGTAAAGTTCCATATTCAGTACCAAAGAAACACCTCGCATACGCACAGCAGAGAGTAGCAGAGAGTAATGGCTGACAGGTAGAGGGAAGAAGTCTCATCGATAGTTGTGTCCTGAAATATCTTCTTAAAAATGAAGGGACTTTAGGTCCAATTACTATTCAAACAACTGTTATCTATAAATGTCCAAACATGTTGCAGCACCTCTGCCCCACCATCAGCGAGTACTTTATTAAAATGTAAACACGTTTCAAGTACTTATCTTTCTAACAATGTTAGGCCTAAAAACTGTTTATGTTGGTTGTTGTTATTTTTTGCATTCTTATGTTGTGTATAATCCTCTTTCGGCCTGGCTCTTTTCCACAGCGAGAACCAAGAATACGAAAGTGTGTCTGCGACTGGCAAAGGCTCACTCGCAGTGTCGGGAGTATACCGCATACCGTGTACATGTGGAAGTGTCAGTGTTGGAATGACCGGTCAATCGATCCGCCCACAGCAGCATCATCAGACGTAAATGGTACTGCAGGCTGGGACTGGTGGAGAAACAGGTCGTGGCAGAGAACGCCCGCTGCCTGACATGACCACTGAATGAGGTTCTCGCTGTGGACAACAGCTACCGAGCCCACTTGTTCAGGGAAGCCACTGAAATTCGTAAACATGACAACAGTTTTGGCAAGAAAGAAGAAACCCTCCTAGAGTTTCCGTAATGAAGCTAACAATAATAGCACGTTGGGGAGAGCCACAGCATAACGACAAGAGGAAGGCACTTAGTCGTTGGTGCCTCAGGTATGCCTACATATAACCTGAGTTTGCGGCCTCGACTCCAATCCGCTATCAGCAGTGGAGGGTGAGCCTTTGACAGTAGCAGCCAATGATGCTGGTGAACTGTTATAAAAAATCACTAAACAAACTTCAGCTGTACATCCCGAGGCAAAAGCTAAAAGGCGGTACACCAAGAAGTGGGCGCGAATGCCTCAACTATTTTGTATTCTCCATTTAAACTGTGACTACCCCTATACAGTGTTCTCGAAAATCTCAGCGAAGATAAAAGTATCTCCGTGCAACCTCCTTATAAACAAAAATATATCATATGAAGATAGTAGCTGTTCTCGAAAGAACAGATACCACTGATGACCGTGTTCTTTCGAGAACAGTTACTATCTTCATATACAGGCTAGTTAAATGGCTATCCGGCCATTGACCTTCGTCTGTGCGAATGCGCACAGGTTGCCCGAACTCTTACGGGAATAGTCAAATTAGTGTGCGCGAGTAATGAGTGGATGGGTAAATATTTATTAGAAAAATTACGTACGTAGATTGTGGATAGTTTGGAACGTGGGTCTCACGGGAAGCGTTCAAGGGATAAGTCACTGCAGTCGCGCTATTCTCTGTGACCTCGGTGGCTCAGATGGACCGTGCTCGGTCAGAGGGCTGCGTGCTCTCTGTATTAAAACAACTGAGTCAAAGAATCAACGATCAACTTGAACGGATGTCTTGTGACGTCCGCCCAGACCAAACGCCACGAACTATATCGAACAAAATGAGAGAGAGAAAAGAAAGATGGATAAAGCGTCTGCCATGTAAGCAGGAGATCCCGCGTTCGAGTCCCGGTCGGGCCACACATTTTCAGCTGTCCCCATCGAGATATATCAACAACACCTGTCAGTAGCTGAGGGTTTCAATTAAGTATCAAAAACATTTCAATTTCCATGGAAACAATAGGCTGTATTTCTACTTCAATAAACATTGGGAAGTTCGTTTCCTTGGACAGTAATTTTTTCAACTCCCTACCTAACACAAATCTACTACTGAAAACTCACACCAGCTAATGCCAAAATCTCGTAAACGTCACTCCAGTATTGCTATAGAACTGTTGCTAAGGCTCTCTCAAGGGCTCCTGCGCTAAAATAATAAAGTTTGTTTGTGATGATTTGAACTGTCGATATGGATCTATGTCAAGGTTCTGCTGCGCCTGCATTCTCTTATCCATGAAGATCTGCGACCGAATCACCGATTCCGTGAGTTCAGAGGAAGATGATGATGAGGTCCCATACTCCAAGGAGCGTAGGGGACGACGTATGACTTAAGCACCGCGACTAGGCAAGGTCCTAGCGGAGGTGGTTTGCCATTGCCTTCCTCCGACCGTAATGGGGATGAATGAAGATGATGAAGAAAACTACACAACAACACCCAGTCATCTCAAGGCAAAGAAATTCCCTTACCCCGCCGGGAATCGAACCCCGGACCCCGCGCACGGGATGCGAAAATTTTACCGCAAGACCAGGAGCTGCGGATTTCAGAGGAAGAAGTGAAATTTGTTAAAAAATTAGATCATTTAGCCTAACAGCGCTTTAGCTACCGATTGATTGATTCGAATCACACTCACGGGCCGCTAGTAACACCACAGCAGTCACTAAATTTAGCAAACTAGCGACCAGAAAAGTTCCCGCGTTGAGCAAGCATTCCCAAGTACCACGCTGTGCTCGTACATGGGGAAAATCCCCTAGCCCCCTAGAACTATCGCCCAAAAGCATTTTATAACGCCAGCAGCGCATTTCAGAACGCCTTCCGAAAATCACTCAATAACTAGATCCCCTCTCAACGACTATGGCGGTCTGCCGCCTATCCTTATCACCATGGAAAACATACAAATTGTTTCACTAAAAGGCTTCTGCGCGTCATTTTAATCAGGAGTGACCGACCCATTATTGTTCTTGTGATGGTTCTAAACTGTATGCCAATCTCTGCTCTCAGCTTCCAGGAAATGATATACATCTATTAGCCAAAACGTTATTATCACTGCGCACTACAAGGTTGGATGCCTCCTGGTGGCGTTGCGGGCACGTGTATGTAACCCGAACAGAGACGGAAGGGATGTTATCCTAGCGAAGATAAACGCTGAAAATGGAAAAATCCACTGATATAAGAGACTTTGCCCAAGGGCAGATTATTATTACGCAGTGCTCGTGTACGAGTATCTCGAAAACGGCGAAACTGATCGAATGTTGACGCACTACTGGCGTGAGCATCTACGGAAAGTGGTAGAAGGACAGTGAAACAACCACTAGAGGCTAAGCAGTTGGACGTCCACGACTCGTCACAGAGCGAGGGGTTTGGAGGCTTGTCTGCTCTGTAAAGTTGGACAGATGGTGATCTGCAGCAACTCTAGTAAAAGAGCACAATGGTGGTGAACGTACTTGTGTTTCGGAGCTCACCACTCAGTGCACATTGTTGAACAAGGGGCTCCGCACCAGACGACTCCTGCGTGTTCACATGTTGGCCCAACGACATGTCGTCAGTTAGTATTGTAGTGCGCTCGGCATAATCAACATTGGCTCGTGTGTCACTGGAAACGTGTCGGCTCGTCCGACCAACCACGTTTTCCCTACACTAAGTCGATGGGTGTCTCCACAAACGCCGTCATCAAATTGTGTGCGCGGACCGGGACTCGAACTCGAAACCTTTGCCTTTCGCGGGCAAGTGCTCTACCGACTTTTTTTGTTCATCTCATTTTGTTCGTAAATGATCGTTGTATTTTTGTTCAAGTTCAACGTTTATCCATTAACTCAGGTTGTGGTTTCTTATATATGACAGCTAACCCTCCAACCGAATACACTTTGCTACCGTGCCGGCATCGACTGAGCTCCCGAAACACGACTGACGGCGCGTCCTCAGAGCTTCAATTCTGCCAGTACCTCATCTCCTACTTTCCAGACTTCACAGAAGGTCTTCGGCGAACTTTGCACTACTGGAACAAAGGATTCTGCGGAGACATGGCTTAGCCACAGCCTGTGGAGTGTTTCTAGAATGAGATTTTGACTCTGCAGGGGACTTTGCGCTTGTATGTAACTTCTTAGCAGAAGAGTTTCTGTGACGTCTGGAAGGTGGGAGATGGGGTACTGACAGAACTGAAGCTGTGAGGACGGGTTGTGTTTGGGTAGCTACGTACCGGCACGGTAGTTCAGCGTGTTCGGTCAGAGGGATAGCTGCCCTCTGTAATAAAAAAAAAAAAAAAATTAAAATTAAAATTAAAAAAAATAAAATAAAATGAGTGACTGGATTAACAATAAACTTGAACAAGCTTTATGGGACGTCCTCCTCGATCAAATATAACGACCAATAACTGACAAAATGAGGTTAAAAAAAGAGATAGAGTGGGTACAGCACTTGCCTGCGAAAGGTAAAGGTTCCGAGTTCGAGTCTCGGTCCGGCACACAGATTTAATCTGCCACGAAGTTTTCTTCCTTGCTTTTTCATGACAAACGACTAGTCTACACAAAACTAAAAGCAATACAATGCAAATATATTCCGAAATGACGACGTACAGAAGACCCACTAAACTACCATAATTATTTTAAGAACGCGGGGCTGCCTCGTAAGTATACGAAAAAAGTGATGGTTCACAGCCAAGAGCTGCTGGTAAAAATTTCTGTTTTATACAGCCAGCTGATACGGTCCACAGACTATCAACAGGATTCATAAAATATTTACAAGAAATCCATAATTTAATTTTTTGAAGCAATCGAATCTGAGTCGCCTTGTAAGCTGTTGTAAATATTTTATGATTCCTGATGACGGTCTGTGGACCGAAACTGGTTGTACAATAAATAATTCTTTATCAGCAGTTCTTGACGGAAAATCACAACGTTTTTCAAATACTGCTACATTTTATGAAGCACTGGCTTTGTTATATCCACAAATGTTAGCTCAAAAGCCCCTAACTGTTCATACAAATCTGGTTATCGTATCTTTCAAGTAACTATGTTTTAATGTTATCCTACTGTAGTTGAGTATCCTGTTTCCTGCAAATGTACCGGCATATGTAAGTTGAATTGCTCGCGTTTCTTAACCTTCTCTTACAAGTCCCAGACTGTCAGCGTCTATTGCCCCACCCTCGACGCACCCACCATTCACTACGCACGCAACAAATACAGCAACAGATCTAATCTTTGAACATCTTACAATTTATTTACATTTATTTCTAATATTATCACCTTAGAAGTTAGTGGTGTTGGTCGTGAAGATAATTGTTATCGTTATTTAGTATACAACGCACAAACGTAAGGAAAGTAATCGTTAACTACTCTTTTCCAGAGTCAAGTTCCCATAATCTGGCTGTCTACGTTGAAGCTTTCATACACGAGCTCTTAAAAAGTACAAAATAGTCGTAAAATGAAAACAAATTAAAAACATTAGACGTAAAGTTCAAGTCTTACTTTGATATCGATAGCACCTTGTTCTTTGTTCGGCTTCTCAGTACTATCGCCCATACGCCGGAATGCTCTTTTTCTGTAGTGGTAAACACCAATCACATCTGCTTCCAGTCACACTTGCGCCATTTCCGTGCACTGGCTAGTTCTGTAAAATACACGGCACCAACTGACTGCACTAAACCATCGACTGTTACACAGTGTTCTAGAGATGTTCTAGAGGACACGAAGACACAACATACAAGTAGTTACCTGTGCAAATTGCTCACTTATCAGGTATTACTGCTCATCGCAAAAAAGATCCACAAACCCATTGAACAAACCATGACATATGCAAATTATCGAACCTATTTCTGTGAACTGCTACTTCAAGTTCTTCGAGAAGCTCTAGCCCTCTTTCCACCTTCTGTGTGTGCATCACCCCTCAGCCCTCTTCAGCGCCTCCGTAAGTCGTTTACACCTGTGCGCGTTGAGGCTACTCGAAGTTCAGTTGCGCTTCTCCCCACGCGCAAGAAGGGGCACGTTTCTCCCCATACGGTATGGAGCTACTCTTTCAGACGCATGCGCGACTTTGCACTAGTGCATGCGTCTCCTCGCCTCTTCGTGCAACGGTTGTAAGCGCCTAATGCGCACGGAAAGTCGCACGGATGTAAACAGAACTTTAGCGGGTCACCTGTCTCATATATATGGATATGACTAGTTTAACTGCACAGCTAAAAGCTTCAGTGCGCTTGAGGCGTAGCGCCTTGCATGGCGCCAGTTAAGTCGGACGGTGGCGTGCAGATAGATACAATGAGCCATCGTTCTAGCATGACAGATGTGCGCCCTGATCTGGAAACAGCTGACTGTAATTGTGGCTGTAGCCGAAGGGTGTCAGCATCATACAGACCAATGCCCTAAGCGATCGAGATAAATATTTTGAATCTGGAACCTCATGTTTTGTGACTACTGCGACCTCCATGTATTAGTCCTGATTTAATACGTTCAGTTATTAATGTGAATGAACTTATGAATGCGAAGTAAAGTAATAAATGAATATTGCTAGGTCTGCTAGCTGAGTACGCACCACCGTGAGAACTGTGGCTGTACAAGGAGAGTGAATCATACTCTCTGCGCCGGCCGGTGTGGCCGTGCGGTTCTAGGCACTATAGTCTGGAACCGCGTGACCGCTACGGTCGCAAGTTCGAATCCTGCCTCGGGCATGGATGTGTGTGATATCCTTAGGTTAGTTAGGTTTAAGTAGGTTTAACTGGTATATATTTTGAAGTTTGTGGATTTTATAAATTTGTTTATTTAATAAATTGTTTTCAAAAGCTATTAGGTTGTGACTGGTCAAATGTAAAACACGCGGATGGCGCGGTTAATACAGATATCGGATAGGCTATGATGTGCATCAGGAAAATAGAGAACAGTACGTTTGCGCGTATTTTGTGGGCTAAGAGAATTGCTTTTTGAAGTCTAAATTAAGTTCGGAGCACAGCCTTTATCATATTTGTGCCTGTGTATTAGGAGCTCTGGACAGATGAACAGTTTTCCAGAACAATAAGTAAAACTTGACCGTCGAGTGACGCAAAGTGAACGCTGACGTGTGAGAAAAACTAACACGCGAAATTCCGATTTTTACGTGTAAAGCATGACTTTTGAATTAACTAAAACGCACGTGGCGTGTTACACAAGTCGAGACCGCGAACTGAACATTCGTAGTGATGAACCTGAGTAATATTTCAGCGAGTATTCTGTCACAGATAATCCGTTTTGTAATCGTTTTTCACTATTAGCTTTGATTCCATACCATAAGCTGGCTACTATGAGTGCGTCGAAATTGTCACTTCAGATCAATGAGGACTTGGCGGCGTTTTCGTATCAAGCAAGTAACAATATATCGAAGTTTTCACTCATCAGCTGTCTGTCATTTAATAGCTCAGTTAACTTGGTACCGGAAAACATTTGATGCAATCTGCACAGCCGCGCGGTCTAGAGCACCTTGTCACGGTCCGCGCGGATCTCCCGTCTCGGGAGGTTCGAGTCCTCCCAAGGGCATGGGTGTATGTTATCTTAAGTTGGCTTAAGTTGGATTAAGTAGTGCGTAAGCTTAGGGACCGATGACCTCAGAACTCTGGTCCCATAAGACCTTACCATAAATTTTCAATTTTCCAACCTGCGTTTAGTGGGCTAGTTTCCGCTACATCTCTCTCTAGGCGAAGAACATTTCGCATTTTCTAGCAGGTCAGAAGTGTCGATCTGACTGCAAAAAAAGAAACCAGCACAAGGTAAGTGGAACTCTTTCTGTAGGAAGAACACAAAAAAGTGCGGCGTTGCACGCCCTTTATACCTCGTCGAAAATTTTCTCCCCATCTCTCGTATATATTTCGCGTCACATTATGCACAATGCATTTTATATAGTGTGTCCCAGGAGGAATGTACCACGTGATAGGAACGATCATCGAAGCGAAAAGTCTAGCAAACACGAGCTCTGAAATCCATACCTTAAGAGCTGCGAGCACGTGTTCAGAAGAAGAGAGGTGATTCCCAGTAGAGAAGATAGAGCTAATAACAGTTAAGGCGTGGATTTCACAGCCCATGTTTCCTACACTTTAATGCGTCGAATAATCTCCCTTAATGTCGACCATTCCTCCTGGAACATACTGTGTGTGGTAGCTTGTTCTAATTAATCCTGGGAAAACATCAGAGTAATTAGCGAACATATTTAAGCCGTAGACTGTCGATTGGCATTCAAAACGAGGTAGTTTAAGGCTTGATGATGGGGACAGGATAAGTAAACTAGAACAAGGGGGTGTATATGAAATACAATTTGCATCATGGAATGCGAAGTATATAGTACGGAGGAGAAGAAAATTTTCCTACGATGTGTAAAGAGAACACAGAGAGTTTTAGCGTGAGCAATTACGGTAAATTGATGGTAGGCCAACATATGTATATAAAAGAAACAGGTCACCCAGTCAAAGACACTGAAAAAGATTTAAAGGTGATGCACGCAGCGAAGAAAGAAAGAAAACCTGAAGTACCTGAAGAGTTCGAAATAGCAATTTACCGAAATAGTTTCAATAACGTGCTTAATACAGAGACGGGAGTGAGCGGTAGCGCTTTTTTCCATTGGATTAACAGAAACATGTGATATGTGAGCGGTTTTCCCAGTTAACTATTGGATACGTTGTTTCTTCAGGCGATAGTGTTGAAAAGCCAAACGGAGAAACAGATGTTACCGATTTTACAGTAGGAGTGGATTTTATGTCGGAATATACCTATTGTGTATTTATTTTATGGCTGTTTTATGCTTTTTAAGTCCATGCGTATTAAAAGGTTGAACGCCGACAGCCAGGTGATGGGAACCTGTCGATTTCATTTGTTACATTCGTTTGTGGCATGCTAACTAACGATTTACATTTATGTTTGATTATCTGAACCAGCTTCATTTCCCGTGTCGGTCTCGCTATTATGCATTTATCTTCAAGCGACAGAGAGGAGAAATTAGTTCTTTTACTCAGTTCCCTGAATTAAAATATGTCTCACTCTCACACTTTAACACTGCGTATTTGAGTTTTTTTATCTTTATTTATTATTAATGAGCAGTGTGCTTTCTGAATGGTTTGATGTGGCCGCCGCGGTTTTTTTCATCTCATACCAGCACTTATATCCAATGTCTTTGATTATTTTTGCATATTTATACCGATGTATTCAGCAATGTCGTCAGACTGATATCGTTTCACTCTGAACGTAATCCCACTCCTGAGCCTTTCTTTTCATTTTATTATCTTTGACACACGCGTTGAACAGAAGCTGAGAAATGCTGTATCCCTGCCTTATGACCTTTTTAATCTGAACACTTCTCTGTTGGCGTTCGATTCTTCTTGTTCCCTCTTTGTGTTGGACATATTCTATGTTATCCGTGCTTCTCTACAACTTACACACTAATTTTTATGAAAATAGTAAACCTTTTGCTCCTTTTACGTTGTCGATTCCACTTCGACATATTCTTTGAAAGCATACTGATTTATCTTAAATCTTGCCTCTGTTATCAAGCACAACGAACTGCGTTTCTGGTACATTCTTCTTTCCTGAAGCCAAACTAATAGATACTCAACTTTCATCTCCACGTTTTTGCACATTATTCCTTCCAGCAACTTGGATGCATGAGATGATAAGCTGATTGTTTTATAGTCACTGCATTTATCTGATTGTGATATTTTTGGGGTTTGTGGATGATATTTTTCACAAAGCTAAATAGATGTCTCCAGCCTCATAGATTCTACACAGTTGCTTGAATAATCAAAGTTGGTTCAAATGGCTCTGAGCACTATGGGATTTAACATCTGAGGTCATCAGTCCCCTAGAACTTAGAACTACTTAAACCTAACTAACCTAAAGACATCACACATATCCATGCCTGAGGCAGGATTCGAAGCTGCGACCGTAGCGGTCGCGAGGTTCCAGACTGAAGCGCCTAGAACCGCTCGGCCACACCGGCGGGCTTGAATAATCGTTTGGTTGTCACTTCGCCCCAATCAATACAGAAACTCCGATGGAATCTTATCCTTGCCTGATAGTATGTTGAAACTTAGAGCTGGGAACTGAATACCCCCGCATGACGACAAACATTAACACCGATACCGACACACTGACACACACACACACACACACACACACACACACACACACACACACACACACACACACACATGAACAAAAGTTGATCGTAGTTTTGTAGTTTTGGTAACTTAAATGCAGCAAATAAGAGGCAACTTGTTTATCACTACTGAGTAGGCTTTTATTGTTATATCATATTAATAAAGACATTTCCAGCTAGGAACCATGCCATAAATTTCATAAGGTACACAAACTTACAGGTATGACTATACTCAAAACAACAACTATTGACGTATGATAAGTGGGGCAGCTATCCGACAAGCGGTAACAGTGGGAAAAAATGAGGTGATTTCGAGCGGGTATACACAGCAGCCTTGCTCCGCTGTTCAAAAACCCTGTGACCACCCACGCCGCCCCCCCCCCCCCTCCGCCAAGCCACATTGTCGTGACTCCTCTGCTCCTTGCCAACGAACTCAGCGGCTGGAATGCGGACTCGGGGGACAGACCATAAGATTCAACGCACGGGGTATGCACATTGCCGAGACGCGAAGGTATGTGGTCGCCTTGCTGCTCTCAGATACGAGTGTGAGCTTTGGAGGGCGGTTCATATGAACAAGTAATTAAATGCCTGCCAGGGGCAGCTGAATCGGAGACTGAAACCCGAAAATCTTAATGCATTTAGAATAATGTTTCAGGCACATAAAGCAAATGACGTATCACAGGTGAAGTGAGAACTGACATCGGTGAACGCAAGCGACAGCAGACGCAAAAAGGTTCTGCAAACATGCCGTCTGCGACATAACTGGGAATGTGTGTCTATATTTACACTTCAGTCTCAAGTATTATCCTGGTTAGTACAGATATATTTGAATTGTAAGCAGCCGGCCGCGGTAGTGTCGCGGTTCTAGGCGCGCAGTCCGGAACCGTGCGACTGCTACGGACGCAGGTTCGAATCCTGCCTCGGGCATGGATGTGTGTGGTGTCCTTAGGTTAGTTAGGTTTAAGTAGTTCTAAGTTCTAGGGGACTGATAACCACGGCAGTTGAGTCCCATAGTGCTCAGAGCCATTTGAATTGTAAGCTTTTAGACTAAGTCCCAATCAAAACTCTCTTGCGTTTTCACCCCTCGCTCATAGTTGAGGAATGTAGTACATGCATTATGCGGTACTGGAGCATTCTGCTTCTGACGTGGAGGAAAGATGCTATTCGATGGGCCACCCAAGGAAAATGTGTAACAGAATCCTCGTACCTCGAAACAAATATTTAATTTTCAATTTTACTTCAACACCATCTTTTGCATTTCACTATAGGGGAGACAGATCATAAATATTCGCTGATAATGAAATATTTGGAAAGTAAAATGGATCATTGGCCCAATCAAAGAGACTGGTTTCCTTCATTGGACCGGACAATTTCCGTGCATGAGCTATATAGAGTAATAGTTGTTGAATGCTATGCGCATCTAAATAAGCGTCACTAGATGCCATACTTTTTATTTTGAGGAGCTTCTTTTATTGGCGTCCGAAACTGAGCAACATATGTTTGCAATCTGTTTCTTCGATGGCAAAAGTAAAACACGTGTAACTGATAGTCGGACCACTTACAAAGTATTCGAAAGCGTGTAATGAAACCCATTACTTAAATTTTGTTCATAGTGGCCTACTTAGGCCTCAGATTAGACGAAATTCGAGTCGGCTCATTCAGTGCAACTCGCACTACATCGCTTATAATATCTACCGTCCGTCCACAGCACGTACCTTCATTTTGTGAGTGGCACTAATTGGTGTGAATGGCTAATGCTTTCCAATGATGACTAAGGAAATTTAATTACTTGTACTATATTACTCGACTTTTCAATCATTAATACTAGTCTGTTATAAGAATACAATGAAAATCTTACCTTTCTTCACTGTTCTTCTGTGTCTTCGTGCAAATACTCACCACTAAAATGGAGCGTCTTTGGCAACATGGTGTACACTTAATGACCACTAGTATGTCTCTGATGTCAATTTTCAGAGAAAGATCGAACTTGCCCATCGATGGAGCCAGCCCATCGATAGCAACCTAACCCCTAAAACGACATTTAACATACCAACATGGTCTAAGACGGATAAGTGAAGCAGGGCCTGTCCTCTTTGCTGTCCGGTGTCATCTCAGTAGTGAAGTGTACGGTATTCTTTCTGATGCGATAGAAGAATTGGTGCACGGAACTGAGCAGTCCTGTCAAAATTTGCGAGATGGTCCAGGAGCACTTGAAAGAATTCGAAACTCACTGCATAGACGGGCGCAGAACTGCATCCAAATGCGATAACGACACGCGGAGCACCTCCTTTAACAGGTACAAGTGTAGCGTAACTTGTAACATGCAACGTTACGGAGTAGGATTGTACGTCTTGTTAAGGAACGCTGTGGGTTAAATTTGAGACCAGTCACATTCGGATCTAATTACAAAACTTATTTTTCAAGTGCATTTGAACTAACTAGGATAATGTTTGATACTTTATTCCGCGAACTGCTCGTTAAGCAGACTGATGCTTACTGGAACGTTTCTGCTCCTAGTGTCGTTTACTTCCACCTGTTTCAGTCTGCGCTGCTAACAATGACACACCCTGTGTAAGGAGGTGGAAACATCTACAAATGCAACTATGGTTAAAATTAAACAATTTTGTCACTCTGTGAAAGAGAAGTCATTGCACGATTATTTTCCTTCGGAGTTATTCTACAGCAAAATTTGCCATTAATCATACAGTTCGAAGAGTCTTCAGGGAAATGGTGGATAGCCGTGGAATTGCTCTTACTATTTTTTCAAGGAGAGCATAAGGGAACAATTGACAGGAATGGGGGAAAGAAACACAGTAGAAAAAGAATGGGTAGCTCTGAGAGATGAAGTAGTGAAGTGCGGCAGAGGATCAAGTAGGTAAAAAGACGAGGGCTGCTAGAAATCCTTGGGTAACAGAAGAAATATTGAATTTAATTGATAAAAGGAGAAAATATAAAAATGCAGTAAATGAATTAGGCAAAAAGGAATACAAACGTCTCAAAAATGAGATCGACAGGAAGTGCAAAATGGCTAAGCAGGGATGGCTAGAGGAGAAATGTAAGGATGTAGAAGCTTATCTCACTAGGAGTAAGATATATACTGCCTACAGGAAAATTAAAGAGACCTTTGGAGAGAAGAGAACCACTTGTATGAATATCAAGAGCTCAGATGGCAACCCAGTTCTAAGCAAAGAAGGGAAGGCAGAAAGGTGGAAGGAGTATATAGAGGGTTTATACAAGGGCGATGCACTTGAGGACAATATTATGGAAATGGAAGAGGATGTAGATGAAGACGAAATGGGAGATAAGATACTGCGTGAAGAGTTTGACAGATCACTGAAAGACCTGAGTCGAAACAAGGCCCCGGGAGTAGACAACATTCCATTAGAACTACTGACGGCGTTGGGAGAGCCAGTCATGACAAAACTCTACCAGCAGGTGAGCAAGATGTATGAGACAGGCGAAATACCCTCAGACTTCAAGAAGAATATAATAATTCCAGTCCCAAATAAAGCAGGTGCTGACAGATGTCAAAATTACCGAACAATCTGTTTAATAAGCCACAGCTGCAAAAAACTAATGCGAATTCTTTAGAGACGAATGGAAAAACTGGTAGATGCGGACCTCGGGGAGGATCAGTTTGGATTCCGTAGAAATGTTGGAACCCTTGAGGCAATACTGACCTTACGACTTATCTTAGAAGAAAGATTAAGAAAAGGCAAACCTACGTTTCTAGCATTTGTAGACTTGGAGAAAGCTTTTGACAATGTTAACTGAAATACTCTCTTTGAAATTCTGAAGGTGGCAGGGGTAAAATACAGGGAGCGAAAGGCTATTTAAAATTTGTACAGAAACCAGATGGCAGTTATAAGAGTTGAGGGGCATGAAAGGGAAGCAGCGGTTGGGAAGGGAGTGAGACAGGGTTGTAGCCTCTCCCCGATGTAATTCAATCTGTATATTGAGCAAGCAGTAAAGGAAACAAAAGAAAAATTCGGAGTAGGTATTAAAATCCATGGAGGAGAAGTAAAAACTTCGAGGTTCGCCGATGACATTGTAATTCTGTCAGAGACAGCAAAGGACCTGGAAGAGCAGTTGAACGGAATGGACAGTGTCCTGAAAGGAGGATATAAGATGAACATCAATAATAGCAAAACGAGGATAATGGAATGTAGTCAAATTAAATCGAGTAATGTTAAGGGAATTAGATTAGGAAATGAGACCTTAAAGTAGCAAAGGAGTTTTGCTATTTGGTCGAAGTAGAGAGGATATAAAATGTAGACTGGCAATGGCAAGGAAAGCGTTTCTGAAGAAGTGAAATTTGTTAACATCGAGTATAGATTTAAGTGTCAGGAAGTCGTTTCTGAAAGTATTTGTATGGAGTGTAGCCATGTATAAAAGTGAAACATGGACGATAAATAGTTTGGACAGGGAGAGAATAGCAGCTTTCGAAATGTGGTGCTACAGAAGAATGCTGAAGATTGGATGGGTAGATCTCATAACTAATGAGGAGGTATTGAATAGAGTTGGGGAGAAGAGTGGTTTGTGGCACAACTTGATGAGAAGAAGGGACCGGTTGGTGGGACATGTTCTGAGACATCAAGGGATCACAAATTTAGCATTGGAGGGCAGTGTGGAGGGTAAAAATCGCAGAGGTAGACCAAGAGATGAATACACTAAGCAGATTCAGAAGGATGTAGGTTGCAGTAGGTACTGGGAGATGAAGAAGCTTGCACAGGACAGAGTAGCATGGAGAGCTGCATCAAACCAGTCCCTGGACTGAAGACAACAACAACAACAACATTTTTTCTATTTTATCTGCCGGCGTTTACAGATGACTTGCCACCTTGATACTAAGACAGGCCGTATCTTCAAAATATGAAATTGTACGTACACGGAATGTGAAACTTAGTTGAGTTCTTCTTATTTTGAATCAGCCTTAACAATATTGCAGCTTTAAATTAAGCAACGGAAATATTTAAATTGACGATTTGTGTATAGAAGATAGTAATTTAGGAACATAGAAAAGAGATTATGATATATTATTACTGTATGACATATTATAAATTCGGAAAAAATCGTATAATATAATAAGATGCTAGCATTTCAGAAGCAGAAATGTAAGATAATATGAAAGTACATAGAATTGTATTAGAGATCACACCACCTAGCTATCTCGGGTGTGGGAGCACGGAAAATCATCAAGCCCGTCACATTCAAGGTAGCGTACTAAATGTATCTTTACTATTAATTTGATAAATTTATGTGAACAGATGTGTATTTGTATCACTCTTTTATTACATTTTTTACTGGTCATATTTGCTTTTCACTGGGCATAATCGGTATATTATTTGATGTGAATCTTTGACTTTCATGTTTCTTTTTTTCTCCGTGGTCTTTGTGTTGTTTGTTAGGCAAATATTTTCCTCAGCTAGCTAAGGAGTTATATCATTTTCATTAAAAGTATTAAATAATCTAAGATTAAGAAATAATTATATGATTTAAATTACACTTATTAAAAAATGGTTCAAATGGCTCTGAGCACTATGGGACTTAACTGCTGTGGTCACGAGTCCCCTAGAACTTAGAACTACTTAAACCTAACTATCCTAAAAACATCACACACACATTCATGCCCGAGGCAGGATTCGAACCTGCGACCGTAGGGGTCGCGCGGTTCCAAACCGTAGCGCCTAGAACCGCTCGGGCATTTCGGCCGGCTACACATATTACATGAGACCTTTGCACATACATTAAAATATTTTATGAAATTTGATCCATTTTGTCTTATCGTACATCTAAGTCTGTGTATTAATCTCACTGCCTATTTCATCATCTGAGTCTGTTTCCGTGTTTGTGTCTGTGTCATTGCAAGTATTCTGTTCCTGTGTTTGTGTGTTTATCTTTATTCGTGGATGTGACTGTTGTTGTTTGTATATTTCGTGTAAGGTACGTGACACATTATTGGTTATGTTATTCCGCGTCCACCAATGTTCCTGCTGTCGTAGAACTAGACGTATGTTGTCATACCACTTCGGGGTCGCACGTGTGTGTGTCTGAAACAGTGTAAAGTGACATCTTCAGGAATTCCCAGTTTTCTGCAAGTGCTCATGTGTGTCTGGCTGAGACTAAATCGATGGAGGTGTTTTGGATGTGGGCCATTGCCCGTGAGGAAATGGATTATGCCGCGTGCGAGATCTATGTGTTGTAGCCTCATTCGTTACTTGATACTCGAGAGGAAGGTGTACGCGACGCCTATTTTCTGTTGAATCTCATCCTGTCTGCCAGGTATCGTTTCGCCAGCGGTTTAGTTTGAGCCTTTCTGTGATGTCTTCTCCTATAATTTCAGTACCTTGTTGCGTGTGCCTTCTCCTACCAGTATGCTGGTGCTGTTTGATGGATCGTGACGTCAGTCGAGCAGACCCCCGTCATCACCTTTAGATCCTCCGCTGATGCACCCTGCATCGCTGTCCACAACATTTATTTGGGCACTCCTCGCAATGATTACGTATGTTGCAAGCCACAGTCGAGGCAGTCAAGCTCTCGCTCCAAAGCATACTACGTATTCGAATAGTGTAATAAGGTATGTTCGTATTGTCTTTACGAGTATTTTGTAGCATTTAGACTTTTAAGTTTATGTACTTTTTCTTTGGTTTGTCCATCGTAAATCTGGTATGTTCAGTAAACTTCAGGTTTTCGCTAATATGCAAAACCTAGATATCTTGTCGCCCTTTTGGCTACAAGGTTGTGCTATTTAGTTAGATGCTGGGGTTGCTTCTAAGCCCCCCATTCAGTAGTAAGTACACCGTTTTATTAGTTGTAATTGTTAGTTTATCGCTGTTACGTCATTCATTGATGTCTACGAGGAATTGCGTTCTAAACGTAGTCATGAGTTCACCGATATCCCCACGAGCAAATCTTCAGCATGTGGTGCTATCCCATTTGCTATATCTTCTCTGTCGAGGGTGCCTAGAATCGGCTCAATGGCAATGTATCTGAATATGGTTCACTCCTTCGGTATCCTGTTCGGTATTCTACAATTATGCTTCTGGAAAAGTCGAGAAAGCTGTTATATATAGTCGTTACTGGGCTTTGTTGAACTAAATGAGTATACAACGTGTTTGGAAATTCCCGTTACAAACTTCTAGGACTTTTATACTATGTACTCACTCCCTTGTACAAGTCCTAGAAATTTCGAACACCCTGTATTTTAAGCCTATCTATTGCATTCAACGCAAATTCCTAATCTCATTTTCCAATCTTATTGCGCATTCAGAATACACAGTGCGAATCCCTAATATCAAATTTTCATGTAACCTTTACTTGTGGTACAATTAAACCCACGGCATTGACATCTCTTTCAGAAAGAGAAAACGCTCTTCTACCTGCCTAATATTAACACATTTCTATGCGTTCCTGTTTATTCTCACACGTCCAATAATTCATCGGCTGTTATTAGCATAGAAGCATAGTCAGTGTTCGGTAGACTTTCCTCGAGTGAAGCACTGAGCTCGAGTCGACAGCCGAAAAGAGCTACGACTGTCAACTTTCAGGCAGCTGCTGGCCGATTTACACTGAGTACCTTCGCAGCCATGTGCACCGGCAAGCAGTTGTTATCGAGAGATTACCGCCAGCAGTGACTTCCAAGTGGACCAGTAGCATGAATGAAGCGAATTTTCAGCGTATACCGCTTTGTAGAAAACAGGGCAACTCTCCTTTAGTGGCGCACCAATAAGAGAAACCGGCTAGCGTCAGCACAGCGCTGCATGCCGCCCGTCCCCTACTGCGACTTCTGAAGTCGAAATGCATGCGGCGGTCGGCGGTAGATGCTGCGTGCAGCCAGCCAATTAGCGAGTGGGCGTTGTCCGCACAGCACTGGACTCAGTCAGATCACGTCGGCTATGCCGGCGGCAGTATACCAATGTGTAGAAGATGCTTCTCACTTGTAATGTTTCTAAATATTTAGTAAATATCCTCCGATCAAGCTAAGCGTAACTTCAGTATTAATGTGAAGATGAAGGGTTATTGCTTTGGCATAAAATACTACTAGTCTATTTGTAGGATTGACACAAGTTTCAAAAATTTTGTACGCCAGCAATTCGTATACCAGCATATAACATATACATAACAGCAAAGTAGAGTGCAGTTTCAGACCCATTAGGCAACATTTGCATAGAAGTGGGTGTGAAAAAGCGCTGTCTTAGCTTATTGCATCATTCCTGTGAAACACAACGAGCTCTTTATTCACATGAAGTGCTGAGTGCTATTGACAAGGGATTTCAGATCGCTTCCGTATTCCTGGATCTCCGGGAGGCTTTTGACACTGAACCACACAAGCGGCTCGTAGTGAATCTGCGTGCTTATGGAATATCTATCGTCTCAGTTATGTGACTGGATTTGTGATTTCCTGTCAGAGAGGTCACAGTTCGTAGTAATTGATGGAAAGACATCGAGTAAAACAGAAGTGATTAGTGGCGTTCCCCAAGGTAGTGTTATAGGCCCTTTGCTGTTCCTCATCTATATAAACGATTCGGGAGACAATCTGAGCAACCGTTTTCGATTGTTTGCAGATGACGCTGTCGCTTATCGACTAATAAGGTCATCAGAAGATCAAACGAAACTGCAAAACGATTTAGAAAAGACATCTGAATGGTGCGAAAAGTGGCAGTTGACCCAAAATAATGAAAAGTATGAGGTCATCCACATGAGTGCTAAAAGGAACTCGTTAAACTTCGGTTACACGATAAATCAGTCTAATCTAAGAGCCGTAAATTCAACTAAATTCCTAAGTATTACAATTACGAGCAACTCTAATTAGAAGGAACACACAGAAAATATTGTGGGGAAGGCTAACCAAAGACTGCGTTTTATTGGCAGGGCACTTAGGAAATGTAACAGACATCCTAAGGAGACTGCCTACAAAACGCTTGTCCGTCTTCTTTTAGAGTACTGCTGCGAGGTGTGGGATCCTTACCAGATAGGACTGACGGAGTACATCGAAAAAGTTGAAAGAAAGGCAGCAAGTTTTGTATTGTCGTGAAATTTGGGACAGAGTGTCACAGAAATGATACTAGATTTGGGCTGAAAATCATCAAAAGAAAGGTGTTTTTCGTTGCGACGGAATCTTCTCACGAAATCCCAATCACCAACTTTCTCCTCCGCGTGCGAAAATATTTTGTTGACAACGACCTACATAGGGAGAAACGATCACCGCGATAAAATAAGGGGAATCAGAGCTCGTACGGAAAGATATAGGTGTTCATTCTTTCCGCGCACTATACCAGATTGGAATAATAGAGATTTATGAAGGTGGATGGATGAACCCCTCTGCCAGCCACTTGAATGTGACTTGCAGAGTATCCATGTAGATGTAGATGCAGATGTAGATGTACTGCAGGCTGCCGTTTTGCTCCCAGCTTATTCTTCTTCTTTTTTTCTAGTTTTTCAGAAAAATTCCGCTCTAAACACCGTTATACGATACGCTCCTCTTTCCTCGAGCTAAAATTACCGTTGAAAATCACAAAAATCCGTTTTAAGAACCACAGCTGGTATTATACATCGGAAACTAACTCTGCCTAAGCCAGTCTCAGGCCCGGTATAAAAAGGAGGAGGGGGAGGAGTAACACCACGTTAAAAACCTGCAGTGAAAGCGGATATGCATATAATCTGAACGGTAGAACTGGCGGAAGAGGCAAGCTTTATAAAGAAGATAAAGCGTATTGTGCAAATTATGCACAACAACAACACAAATACAATTATTAATGTTCACGCACCTACCAACATTGACAACAAAAAAGAACGTGAGAAAGCAGGAAAATTTTGCGAAAAAGTTGAAATTGAAATGTCCAAAATTCCGAAGAAGGACGTAAAAATTATTCTCGGTGATTTCAACGCACAAGTTGGCAAAGAGAGGAAATATAAGAAACAGTCGGCAGTTACCCTGTATCCAAATTCACGAAGAAGAATGGCTTCAGGTTAATCGAGCTGTACCAACAAAACAATCTAAAAGTCATGCCAACATCGCTTTGAAAGAACCCAAAGAAGTAAAAAAAGTGGCGATCCCCTATCATTGAGCAAGGTGAATTTCAAATAGACCATGTTGCGATCTCCGATGATTTCCAAAAAGAAATACACGACGTTCAAGTCCGCAGAGGTGCAAATATAGATTCTGAGCACTGCACTATCTTACCAGAGCCAAAATTAAATTCACACCAAAAAGGAAATGCCGAAGGAAAACACCACTAATTCCCAAATATGCGTTGAAAAACATACAAGATTAAAAATTTATAGAAGTATGGGAAAAACAACGTACAAACATCTGCAGAGATTTCCAAACGAAAATCATACAGAAAGTAAGAAAACTGATTCCATGAAAGAAAAAAATCCAAGCATCCATAGTGGGATCCAAATTGTAATAACGCAATATAAAAGAGACAGCAAGCCTTCTTAAACTATAACTGTGACAAATCGGAAACAACACAACAGAAATTTATCGAAGTCAGAAAACAAAAAGCTAAAATACTTAGACAAACTAAAAGAAAATATCTTAATGAACAATTGAACTCAATTGAAGAAGACACAAAACACACGACTTTTACGAAACGTTTGCAAATCGAATCAAAGGAAACACTCCACGAAACCTCTGTTTCAGGAAACAAAATGGGAAATTGCCACTAACTAACAAAGAAAATTGTCAAGAATTAGCCAAATATTTCTCTTAACTTCTAAAGCTCACAAACAAGTACGAGATTCCCTAGATTACAACCAGAACACACGAATGAAACTTCACTACCGCCTACTCAAAAAGAAATCTGTAGTCACATTAAAAAGCTCAAAAATAATAAGTCATCGGGAGAAGATGGAATTGTAGCTGAAGTACTGAAGAATCTTCATCCAAATTCCTTAAAAAAGATCACTCAAATCATTTAAGGATTTTGGCAGACAGAAAAAAGTTCCTAATAACTGGAAATGTGCACTAATTCATCCAGTGCACGCAAAGGGAGTGACATCAAATGTAAGCAGCTACAGACGAATTTCATTTTTGCCGGTCACTTACAAAACTTTATCTGTGTGTTTTCTGAAGAGAGTACAAGAATATCTAGAACATACAAGTTTAGATTACCAAGCAGGCTTTCGACTTGATAGATCGTGCCCGGAACAGACATTAAATCTTACAACCATTTTAAAAACTGAAGCAGTTTGCTCGAAACCAAAAATTCTCCACGTTTATTGATTTTAAAAAAGCATACAATTCTATAGATAGACAATCTGTATGCAATATTCTAGAAGAACGCGAACTAGACACGATAACTCGAAAACTGATCGAACCAACACCGCAAGGAACCACATCAAAAATTAAAATCATAGAAAAAATTTCGGAACCATTCTTAGTTAAAACAGGAGTAAGACAAGCAGCTGAGATTTCGCCATTATTATCAGCACAGTTTTAGACAAAGTAATGAAAGAATAGGAAATTGAACTAAGAAACCAAAACTTTTGGAAGCCAATCGAACTAGGAAAGTGGTCAAGGAAAATTTAAAGTTCCACGCTTAGCGTTTGCAGATAACTTGACGATTCTAACCGACAATAAAGAAACAGCAGCAAAACAAATCGAGACCTCAAAGAATGTGCATAGAAGGTTGGCCTGCAAATCTCCATTGAGAAGACTGAATTCCTGTGTTCCAAGTTAGATATTCCGAAACTTGAAACAAATTATGTTGAAATCAGCAGACAACCTCGGTGAAGTTATTGAACCGACAGGTCTTGAAAAAATAGCACAAAAATAGTTGTAGAAAACCAAGAAAGGGTCTGGATTCGTTTCAAATTTGTATAACAAGAAATGCCAGTCAAAAGGCACTAAAATCAGATACTACAACACAGTAATCAAACCGACAGTCACATAAGCAAGTGAAACACTCTCGTCGAATCGCAAACTAGATTCACAAGAAACTGAGAAAGTAGAGAGAAAAATTCTGGGATTACGATACACTCAAGACGGATACACGTTTCAACAGAAAAGTATCAAACATCGAAACTGACACCTAGATAGATTACCTGGAAACAGACTAACTAAAAGTTTACTGGACTATGTGACATCCCTTAAAGCATCAGTACCTTGGATAACTGAAGTTAAGAAGGATTTGACAAAAGCAAAAATTGACGTAACAAACACATCAGACAGGGATACATTCCGAAGTGGAAGTTTATTCCAGAGATGGATCCAAACCATACCGACCATAGTGGACCGATGAAGGAAAGAAGGCCTTCGGAGAGAAAGTGAAGAAATATTGGGAAAATAAAAGGAAGCCTAAGAAAGACTGAAAATCACCTGCTAATCGTTCTCCAATGGGGACATTCGCAAAATAATAATACATTGTTAAATAAAAACACTCTAAGCTCTGCCCGTTTACATCGTGATAAAATAAAGCTTTCGAAGTCAGGTATCGGTCTGCAAAGCTCACGTAGCAGCAGTTACATTCTCACGTCACAATTCAGTAATAGTGAAGAGCAGAAATAAGTTTAAGAGAATCGTCAGAAAGAATCGGCGTACAAGAATCTGGGATACTTAGGTCCTGAAAAATGATGATGAACATTCGATGGTTTCTAAGACGGTAGATTCTGCGAGAAAGAATACCACAATAAGTTGTTCAGTTGAGGAGGAGATCAGAGTTTAACTTCTCGTCGAGACAGAGGTCATTACAGACAGAGCAGAAGCTCGGATTATGGACGGACGGGAAAGGAAGTCGGCGTTGCCCTTTTCAAATGAACCAAGCCGACATTTGCCTTGAGCGAATTAGGGAAATTACGGAAAAACTAAATCTGGATGGCCAAACACGGGTTTGAACCGTCGCTCTCCCGAATGCGAGTCCAGTATGCTAACCACTGCGCAACCTCGCTCAGTTTTCAGTTGACGAGGAATGGACATGTCTAAAAAGTTTATCATAGAACAAGAGCGCCCATATAATAGTTTTTAGAGGGGTTGGCAAGATCTGAGGGTATGGGGTACGTTTAACGATTTCGAAGATGAATGGTGACTTTAGGTACCCAAAAATAGTTCCACTTCCGACCCTGGTGCAAACTCGCTTAATACCGACTTTTAAATCATTTTCTTGGAAGAAGAACACTTTACTGCACTATAGTTTTTCCTGTCAGTAAGACCTAGAGCTATGGTGGGCGGAGGAGGAGGGGGGGGGGGACACGAATCCCCTTGTCCCCGGGTGTGGACTCACTTTTCATAGAAGCTGTACATGTACATACACTAGTAAGGTAGGCAACTACGAAGAAATTATGGGCCATAGAAGAAACGCATCAAATTATCGATGAAAAAGGAAATACAAAAATTTTAGGATAAAGTTCAGTTCAACAATAGGAGGAGCCAGGAAGCTAAAGTAAAATGATGTTGCGAAAATGTGAAGGAATTAAACGGACAAGCTCGTCAGAAAGAATGATTCAGCATTTAGGAAACTCAAAATAGCTTGCGGAGAATTTAATAGCAAAGGCGTGCAGAAGCAATTCGAATGTTGAATGTAGAACCGAGAGCGAACAGATTGAATGGGAGGAACCGTCTGATAACGGGACAGATGAAATACGTGTCGATTTGTAAGACATACAGGATCAGTGGTAAAGTTTTGAACGGTTTTAATCAAACAAGGCAGAACAATTAGAAAACTCTTCTTATAGCAGAGCGGCTCTGTATGTATACGAAATTTATGTCTCTGACAAATATGGGTTCAGACTGTAATACGAATTATTTAACCGCTACGCACAACACAGGCTGGTATAAGTCGTTATTAATTATAAGCGTCTCCAACCAATAAATTTTGCAGCACAGACGCGCTCTGAAATCAAGCCGACCTCTAAATAGGCCTAAGATTCGATTTTATCGACAATCAGGCTCGTTATGACGGAGATTAACTGATGATTGTTCGGTATCACTGGCGTAACTGAATACAACGAAACGTGAAAGAATTCCTTCCAAAATCTGTACAAATTGATGTACAAACACTGAAAGGATGTTTTGCAGAAAATGGAAAGTGATAGTGACAGTAATAAATCGAAGAGCACTGTAGTACTAACTGAAGAGCATCGCAGTCAGATGACGCAATACAGCTAAAGTATATCGCGTCGACAGCAGCGAATGGAAAGGCAAAAACGCATTCACTCACACCAGCGAATCAACATGCACATGCCGCATTCAGATACACAGACATAAATGTTAGCACATAACTTTAGCAATTTCCTCAATATATAATGATTGGTCAGTCATGACTGTGCATGTTACAACTAAATTACTTAAGTAAGCTAGTCAGTGCAAAGCAGTGTGAAATAATACCCAAACGAAGTGTCTGTTGTAGAATGGCAGTGCTGGTAAGTATTTGTAAACTTCAAACTTATTTATTATAAATCGTTCAGTGGCTGTTGCGATCCTGCATATCTACATAGACGCTCTGGGGTAATACATGTCTATTTTTGAGTCCACTAGATGTTTGTGGACTTGCAATTAATAGCTCACAATGGTCTGAATGGATGAAACGATTGCTACTGTTTAGAATATATAAATTTAGAATTATTGAAACAAAAGTTAGTAATTTAGCGTGTGCAATGCAGAGTGGGGCATTGTGTGTGGACGATACCTCAGCGTAAGAATTGTTCTGAAGACAGTAGCTCCACAGACCAAGAACTAAAACGGTTCAGATGGCTCTGAGCACTATGGGACTCAACTGCTGTGGTCATCAGTCCCCGAGAACTTAGAACTACTTAAACCTAACCAACCTAAGGACATCACACACATCCATGCCCGAGGCAGGTTTGAACCTGCGACCGTAGCAGAGAGCAAGAACTCAATAAATTGCACCGCGAAGAGGAACTTTGGGGATGTGACATTCACCAACCAAATGGGTTGAGGGAATGTTGAAACTTTCCTTTCATCCCAAGTGTCAAGTCCCAGCCGCAGTCGTGACCAGAATCCACGTCTTCTTCTAGATATACGGCACGCGAGACGAATTACACGGAAATGTTTACCCGCGTAACTGGAATAATTCTTTGCACTGACACGCTGTCTCACCAATCTAAACGAGAGTCTCTGATCCACGAGACAGGGTTAAATTTTCACAACTCTGAGGTCAACGTGACTTATTTTGTCGCGGCGCCTTCGGCCGGCGTTTGACGGTTTTTCTGACGTTTAGCCAGCATGGGTGGCTGGCGCTGTCTAGGGTTCACACTCAGTCGCTGGTGCTGGATTCCAACCAGCCGCCAGAGATTGCACAATCGCTTTCAAAAGTATCTGAACGACATGAATTCAGTCCCGCCAGACTTGAGAGCGCCTCATTCGCCGTAACGTTGTTGCAGCTCCTCTAATCTCTTTTCGGCACAGGTGTTTGACTATACGAAATGGTTCCCATGTAAGACCACTACACTCAGATTAAAACTGCTTTCTGATTGAATTTAGAGCGAGTTGAGCGGTAGCGGCCAGCTACAGCCAACCGTAGTTACCTCTCGAACGCAAACGTGTTCGCTGTGTTGGCAATTTTGTACGTACGTACAGCAGCGCCTTTGTGGAGCTCGGCTAGCTGCATGTCGGCGACATTGTTCCCCGCGGCTACGATCTGTCAGTCACAGAATAATTTTAATCAGAGTACAGAAAACATTACTCTGTTTGCAGTCCGTCCACATGTAAATTAATACTACGATATTGCAAATATCAGAAAACACGTTATAAAACAAATGAGACAGTTTTGTAAACTCAAATTTGGGACATTTCAGAAACGTTACCGTTCTTATAAGTATCGAGGACGACTCATATCTGTAGCTCTGTCACGTAAATCATTCGGTAATCCTTAATGAAATACATATCTTATTTGTGAGTCAAAGATTCTACAATACAGCTGGACTCCACAAGTTCTATAATATTCGTAAATCGAAATATTACTGGTCCCTAAAACTTCTTCCAACCGCCTGCTAACCGTTGTTTGCTTGGCATGAAGTTTTCAATGGAAACATCAACATCACAAACGTGCCATTAGTAACACCATTGTACTCATAGTGTTACGTGGCCCTATGTGCAGTTCCAAATTCGTTTATCACAGCTTGATATCTAGCACAAAACGACGTTAAGTATCTAATGTCTTCATATACATGTTTGCACTTCGAATGGATTGAAGAATTGTTTTAAGTACAGGTTCGACCTTTACACGTAACTGCCAAAGTTAACTAAGCAAAGCTTTAGTACCTGCCCGAGGCTTGAAAACGACACCAATTGGCATTGATGAATAAACATAAAGAGTATTGAAATATTTAACTTATAGCCAGTATGTGATATGTTTATGAGGGCTGCACTTGTTGAAACCGTTAGCGCATACAACTGACGTCAAATGTAACGTTTAATGTGGATATATCAAGTATAATAGTTGTATAATTCCCGAAAGATGAGAAGTGTAACCCTCATATATTACCGCGTAGGTTCCTGAATGTAACACTCTCCACCAAAACGAGATGCCAGGTGCCACAAGCAAGATGTATTTCTGAATATAATATCCATGCCCACATTTCTGGAAACAACTGGAGGCAGCTTGCTTACCTCTTATCTCGCCAATTGGTTTCTTCTCCACTGCATTCTCTAACATTCATGCATTAAACAATGCATAGCGAATTGGCCAATGGGAAAAATCCCAGTGCCACTAGAAAATGAAATTACAAAATAGGGATGCTACGTAATTATCTAAGTCAGTCTGAACGTTTATTAGAGTGTCGTGTAAAAATTGAAATAAACTGGTCAAGTATGTTTTGAAATTTTTTTTGTAGCAACGCTAAACAATGAATTGCCATTATTATATACCATTATAGACGAACCGTACATATTATAAATATGTATCCTGTGGCACTCCAAACATAACATTTATTAGACTGTCTTTTAAAAGCCCAAGTCAACCTGTCAAGAAATTTTCGAGATTTTTGCTAACAATGTTTCCCCTTTGTATAATACATATAATTTTATAAACCACACACGTTAAAAATATGCAGCCTGTGTTCATCTGAATGTCTATTAGAGTATTAAAAATGTAATTCAAATTGGTCAATAACTTTTCGAGATTTTTCCTAGAAATTTTTCCCTATTACACACACATTTATATATTACATACGTTAATATATGTAGCCTATGTCTATTCGGAGTCTCATTACAATATTGTTTAAAAATATGAAGTAATTAGTCTAAGTATTTTTAGACATTTTTTCTATTAATGTTCCCCTATATATATTATGGCGTTGGATATATTTACATACCATATATGTTAAAAATATGTAACATACGTCTGTCTAAACTTTAATTAGAGTATCGTTAAAACTTTGGAATAAACCGGTCAAGTACTTTTGGAGATTTCTGCTAACAGTTTTTTAACCTGTGCGATATACAGGGTGAGTCAGTTCCCATTTATTTTATTTACTATTCAACTATTGTCATTGTTTTCATTTTGCCACAGTAGTGTAGAGGAAGCTGTGATGAATATTTTGATGCAGGACAGTTGTGGTCTATCAAATCGACAAACTAGGTCAAACTGGTATACAAATACTACTTAAGCTACAATGCATGCAAGTCGCATGAGATTTTCCATAGTTTTCTGCTCTTTTCATTCAAACTGTTAGTCCTAGAGAAAAAGGGTATAGGCCCTTTTTGTAGAATATTTAATGTAGTTCAGTTTTGTGCAGCAAAATTTTTTTGCAGGAGGATGCAGTTTTTGAGTTATTTAAGAAAAACAAAAAAAAAAGGTATATTAAATGTGTTCTGTCTTGAAAACCATTTACAATAGGGCATACGTCCTTAAAATGATTTTTTGTTCGGGAACATTAATACTATTATCCCTCAAAGCATGTACCTTTCCTCCTCACACAAACTATATATATATATATATATATATATATATATATATATATACCCTACATCCGTAAAATGTTTATAAGAGTGTGATATCAAAATCTGAAGTAAATCGGTTGAGAACTTGCACTTTTACCCTTTTATATAGTACACCCACACAAACACAGAGATATATATATTGTGAGTTCATTGGTACTGCAGCTACAGATAAGCTATCCCTGTTGGTGAAATCATTTCACAATTCTTTACGAAGTTTGCAGGGAAAGTGTTCATCAGGTTGCTATGAAATGCTGTGCTGTGGCGTATGCATGCTTGGATTGTCGATGCTGCGACGACTTGGCTATCATTTACGGCGCAGGGCAGTGCTTCTCTGTCATGTGTGTGCATCTGTGTGCAACCAATGTCTGTCTGAATGTTTATAAAGAATGGCGTAAAAAGCTGTGAATCGGCCAAGAACTTTTCTGGATTGTTGGTAACATTGTTAAACATTGAATGTCATTCTATAATAGGTATATGTAGGCAGAGACATGTCATAAATGCTACACATCTCCCAAGAAAAATGTTTTTTACGATTTTCTGGCTATGTTACAAATTAGAAAATTTAAAAAATTAGTAAAGCTCCAACCTCCCTGAGGCCTTATCTGCAGTGTTACATGATATTTCCTTACTGTTTTCCTTTCCGTACTTCAAAATAGCTTTAAGTTCTAAGGCTCTAATCCTTGCTGTCGAAATACAATGACATATGTTGTGGTTGGCAGGAGAGCCAACACCGTATTACTGATGGAGGCCGAAATGCACGCGTTTTAGCTCACGCAGGCTGGCGTGAGGTCTGGAACATGGCAAGGAAATTAGAATTGAGAGAAACGGACGTAGCTGGTGGAATACTTAACTTTAATCTATTAATGACGAACGTCGCTCTTGACATTACATGACTCACAGTATCAATAGTAACAGATAATGGCGCCCTGCTAGGTCGTAGCAAATAACGTAGCTGAAGGCTATGCTAAACAATCTTCTCGGAAAATGAGAGCGTATTTTGTCAGTGAACCATCGCTAGCAAAGTCGGCTGTACCACTGGGGCGAGTGCTAGGAAGTCTCTCTAGACCTGCCGTGTCGCGGCGCTCGGTCTGCAATCACTGACAGTGGCGACACGCGGGTCCGACGCATACTACCGGACCGCGGCCGATTTAAAGGCTACCACCTAGCAAGTGTGGTGTCTGGCGGTGACACCACAACATATACATATAACTATTCATATGAAAGGTCTGGTTCCTCCTAACACAGTGGCATACTCGATTAGTATTTCTTTTTGTACATCAGATGCTTAGAAATATTAAATTTCCTTGTGAGCACTCAGAACACGGCCGTATTATGTCTGTTTACGCATTTCTGTGACCACTTGTGGAGTTGTCTCTTGATCCATAGGTCGCTTGTGTCGTTCAGGTGCTGCTGGCATCCTTTCTCCATTGCTCCCGAAGATTTTCATATATGCAACAAACATTAAATAATACAAGCATTAGATACGTACTGTGCGATATCACAATATTCCTGGAAAAACAAATTTACAAGAGTATTAACTGAATAACTTGGATGATAATGTAAACAGAATAACTCTAGCGTTAATATATATTTTAATTCTACAGGCAATAAGACTCTTAAGCTGTTGTAAACAAACATTAAATGATCTCTTACGACTCGCTCCGCACCAGACAGCTATGAGTCATACGCATACCGCTCTGGAACGACCTTGTCACTACTGCTGGTAGCTGGCTGTTCGTCACCTCGCACAACATTAGCCACATCTACAGGACTGCTATATGCATTCAGCTGACATAACAGTCCATACACTGTGCATCCGTTCTATAAAACCTCTCTCTCATTTTAAACGCATATCTGTGGTCAATGCCATACCGTATTAGCAATGCTAAGTGAACTTGTTGTTGTGGTCTTCAGTGCAGAGACTGGTTTGATGCAGCTCTCCATGCTACTCTATCCTGTGCAAGCCTCTTCATCTCCCAGTATCTACTGCAGCCTACGTCCTTCTGAATCTGCTTAGTGTATTCGCCTCTTGGTCGCCCTCTACGATTTTTACCCTCCACGATACCCTTCAGTACTAAATTGGTGATCCCTTGATGCCTCAGAACATGTCCTACCAACCGATCCCTTCTTCTAGTCAAGTTGTGCCACAAACTCCTCTCCAATTCTATTTAATAACTCCTCATTAGTTATGTGATCTACCCATCTAATCTTCAGCATTCTTCTGTAGCACCACATTTCGAAAGCTTCTATTCTCTTCTTGTCCAAACTATTTATCGTCCATGTTTCACTTCCATACATGGCTACAATCCATACAAATACTTTCAAAAAGACTTCCAGACACTTAAATCTATACTCGATGTTAACAAATTTCTCTTCTTCAGAAACGCTTTCCTTGCCATTGCCAGTCTACATTTCATATCCTCTCTACTTCGACCATCATTAGTTGTTTTGCTCCCCAAAGAGCAAAACTCTTTTACTACTTTAAGTGTCTCATTTCGTAATCTAATTACCGCAGCATCACTCGATTTAATTCGACTACATTCCATTATTCTCGTTTTGCTTATGTTGATGTTCATCTTATATCCTCCTTTCAAGACACTGTCCATTCCGTTCAGCTGCTCTTCTAGGTCCTTTGCTGTCTCTGACAGAATTACAATGTCATCGGTGAACCTCAAAGTTTTTATTTCTTCTCCATGGATTTTAATACCTACTCCGAATTTTTCTTTTGTTTCGTTTACTAATTGCTCTATATACAGATCGAATAACACAGGGGATGGGCTACAACCCTGTCTCACACCCTTACGAACCACCGCTTCCCTTTCATGTCCCTTGACTCTCATAACTGCCATCTGGTTTCTGTACAAACTGTAAATAGCCTTTCGCTCCCTGTATTTTACACCTGCCACCTGCAGAATTTGAAAAAAGAGTATTCCAGTCAACATTGTCACAACCTTTCTCTAAGTCTACAAGTGCTAGAAACGTAGGTTTGCCATTCCTTAATCTTTCTTCTAAGATAAGTCGTAGGGTCAGTATTGCCACACGTGTTCCAACATTTCTACGGTATCCAAACTGATCTTCCCCGATCCTTAATCTATTTTCTAAGATAAGTCGTAGGGTCAGTATTGCCTCACGTGTTCCAACATTTCTACGGTATCCAAACTGATCTTCCCCGAGGACGGTTTCTGCCAGTTTTTCCATTCGTCAGTAAAGAATTCGTTTTAGTGTTTTGCAGCCATGGCTTATTAAACTGATAGTTCGGTAATTTTCACATCTGTCAACACCTGCTTCCTTTGGGATTGGAATTATTATATTCTTCTTTAAGTTTGAGGGTATTTCGCCTGTCTCATACATCTTGCTCGGTAGATGGTACAGTTTCGTTAGGCCTGGCTCTCCCAAAGCTGTCAGTAGTTCTAACGGAATGTTGTCTACTCCCGGGGCGTTGTTTCGACTTAGGTCTTCCACTGCTCCGTCAAACTCTTCACGCAGTATCGTATCTCCTACTTCATCTGCATCTATATTCTCTTCCATTTCTATAACATTGTCCTCAAGGACATCGCCCTTGTATAAACCCTCTATATACTCCTTCCACCTTTCTGCCTTCCCTTCTTTGCTTAGAAATGGGTTTCGATCTCACCTCTTGATATTCATACAAGTGGTTCTCTTTTCTCCAAAGGTCTCTTTAATTTTCCTGTAATCATTATCCATCTTACACCTAGTGATATGTGCCTTTACATCCTTACATTTCTCCTCTAGCCATCCCTACTTAGACATTTTGCACTTCTTGTCGGTTTCATTTCCGAGACGTTTGTATTCCTTTTTGCCTGCTTCATTTACTGCATTTGTATCTTTTCTCCTTTCATCAATTAAATTCAATATCCTGTACGGATTTCTATTAGCCCATGTCTTTTTACCTACTTGATCCTCTGCTACCTTCACTATTTCGTCTCTCAAAGCTACCCACTCTTCTTCTACTGTATTTCTTTCCCCAATACCCGTCAATTGTTCCCTAATGCTCTCCCTGGAGCTCCGTACAACCTCTGGTTCTGTCAGTTTATCCAGGTCCCATCTCCTCAAATTCCCACTTTTTTGGAGTTTATTCAGTTTTAATCTACAGTTCGTAACCAATAGATTATTTCTGCCCCTGGAAATATCTTACAATTTAAAACCCTGTTCCTAAATCTCTGTCTTACCATTATATAATCTATCTGATACCATCTAGTATCTCCAGGGTTCTTCCATGTATACAACCTTCTTTCATGATTCTTGAATCAAATGTTAGCTATGTTTAAGTTGTGCTCTGTGCAAAATTCTACCAGCCGGCTTCCTCTTTCATTTCTTTCCCCCAATCTATATTCACCTACTACGTTTCCTTCTCTCCCTTTTCCCTACTATCGAATTCCAGTCACCTATGACTATTAAATTTTCACCTTCCTCCACTATCTGAATAATGTCTTTTATCTCATCATACATTTCATCAATCTCTTCGTCATCTGCGGATTTAGTTGGCATATAAACTTGTACTACTGTGGTAGGCGTGGGCTTCGTATCTATCTCGGCCACAATAATGCGTTCACTATGCTGTTTGTAGTAACTTACACGTATTCCTATTTTCCTATTCATTATTGAAGCTACTCCTCCATTACCCCTATTTAATTTTGTATTTATAACCCTGTATTCACCTGACCAGAAGTCTTGTTCCTCCTGCCACCGAACTTCACTAATTCCCACTATATCTAACTTTAACCTATCCATTTCCCTTTTTAAATTTTCTAACCTACCTGCCCGATTAAGGGATCTGACATTCCACCCTCCGATTCGTAGAACGCCAGGTTTCTTCCTCCTGATAACAACGTCCTCCTGAGTAGTTCCCGCCCGGAGATCCGAATGGGGGACTATTTTACCTCCGGAATATTTTACCCAAGAGGACGCCATCATCATTTAACCATACAGCAAAGCTGCATGCCCTCGGGAAAAATTACGACTGTAGTTTGCCCTTGCTTTCAGCCGTTCGCAGTACCAGCACAGCAAGGCTGTTTTGGTTAGTGTTAGAAAGCCAGATCAGTCAGTCATCCAGACTGTTGCCCCTGCAACTACTGAAAAGGCTGCTGCCCCTCTTCAGGAACGACACGTTTATCTGTCCTCTCAACAGATACCCCTCCGTTGCGATTGCACCTACGGTACGGCTATCTGTATCGCTGCGGCACGCAAGCCTCCCCACCAACGGCAAGGTCCATGGTTCAGGGGGGGGGGGGGGGGGGGATGAACTTAGTGCCACATTATGTTACTATTTACACATTTAATAATCAAACAAATGCTGACTATTATAACCTACGACTCCTCATTTTACTACAGTGGGACCAGTAGCCATCGTTCTTAAGGGCTATTCTTGTGTACCTCAAACCAGTAAGCTTAGTCTTCCATAATAACTCAACTTTCAGAAAAAAATTTCTGACACTTTCTCAATAATGTTAACAATGCTTTATTCTCATAATAGCCTATTGACTGACCCATCTAATCATTAATTACATCCTTTATAATTTTCCCCGACGAAATAAAGTAACACTTTATGTTGCAAATTTTCAAGCCACTCTTCTGGTTTACGACGTCGCAGGCAGTATTATCTCTCTCACAAATCGGTTCATTTACATATTTCTTGTCTATCTTATCTGTACGTCACATTATTCTGTTACCGCTCCTATCTATACAACAGCTGGTTTCATCTCCATTATTTTAGCGTTACCATCACTCTGTTTATCTTTTATAACATACTTTTCCACATATTTCACCTCTGTTTCTCGTTTAAACATGTTTATTCTCGTATTTCCGTTTACGACATTTACATATTACTTCATAATTCTGAATCTCACTTTTCCCCAATTTGTAGTCATATTCCTGAACTTAATTTCATTTCTAAAAAGCTTTCCTAATGTTTCCTTTTCAGTATTTAATTAATCATTTTCAGTCTCCTGGCAGTTAAAAACCTTTTTCCAATCCATCACTTTAGTCTTCATTTCGCCCAATTCAAGTATCTGGAGAATTCACTCATTAATTATCTTTGACACGTCTGTTGCATGACACGAAGATTCATCTTTCCACCTCCGCCAGTCCCCACGACGAACATGATACATACAAACAAACAAATCATACTTTTGTAGTATTTCATACGAGCACTAAGACGCATGAATAATTATATTGATGTTTTCAAACCGTAGCACTATGTACCTTTCCATGTATCGTCCAGCAGAAAAGAGCCCGTTTTGTACAGTATTTATAAATACTGTATCATTACACTGGCAAGGAAAGGAGAGGTGATGGCGTAAAGTTCCTAATCGCCAGTCCTCACGCAATGTCCTGGATTAAATTCCAAACCTCTCAAATGCGTGTCCTGAAGGGAGCGCATGTGACACTGTCGACGGCGATCCATCTGCCACCTTTGATGCTAAGCTCGGCGTCTCCCTTGGTGCATTCGAAAGCAGTAGGCTACATGTTGGCACCGTATTTCGCCCTCGCATATCCTTTCATCCATAACAACATGTACACGCACTCATTGTAGTCGTCTACATGACAAAGGTAGAAACTTAACACTTCATAACAGGTCAGAGAAAGGCAACGCAATTAATCTCCACTAGGATCTTGCCTATAACGGCGTTACAGGTGCATCTGTTCCATTACGCTTGTTCGCTGATTATGGAACTCCATGATTTTCACTTTTGATTCCTTTCATTTGACAGGTCCCTTTCTTTTTTTATTTTATTTATTTATTTATTTATTTTATTTTCTTGCAGTTTTGTTTCCTCTCTGCCTATTTTCCTATTGTGTAATATGTATCGGTTCCGATACTTTCGTAAGTTAGATCCACCAGTGCACCAGAAACAGTCTTTGGTGAGCAGTTGGTCATGAGCAGTCACGACCTTGGGCGGTAGCGAACGTCATGTACTTCCTCGACCGAAAGGAAGTCGGCCGTTGAAGTTCTAATTGCATTAAGACGTGTCTAATTCCGGACCTACATTTGATGGAACATGCTGTTTTGATGAAATTACTTATATACAATCGAAAGCAAAGGCTTTGAACAATCTGTAGGACGTGCAGAATTACTGGTACCTGTAACATAATTTCTATTTGTTTACGGTGGTGAATTGTGCTCTGCAGTTTTATGTAAGTTAGGTCGTGGTTTGGTATCATTCCACGCGCCGATATGAGTCCAAGTATTCACGTGCAGTGGTGTAGGGTTAAAGAAGTTGCGAATTATTAAGTATTTGGAGACTGGTTACTGCATCATTCCTAAGCTCATTTCATCCTGTTTTGTAATCGATTCTTTAATGTTAAAACTGACGTGGAGTGTGAGATCGTGAGATCAATTTTTGGGGATGGTGACGGATCACATATCCGACTATAGAAGCTTGGTTTTATAAATTCTACAATTCATTATCAGCAACACATCTTGCTTGGTGATTTCATAGATGATTCCTTCTTCATATTCATGTTGTACTTAATGTGCTTAAAAGATGGCGCTGCTGTCTTGTTAATGTGGGGTCAAAAAAAGTAGTGGCCGAGGTGAAAATGATTGTGATAATTAAGAGGTGAAAGTGATTCTGATGATTAAATTTACGTATAGAGCGCCATGGTTGGGAGCAGATTGTGTTCAGAAAAATCTTTTCCGCACTAGTTAGTTTTTGACGATTGAGTAAAGTAAGTCGGTGATTGATGGTCGCTCGAGTGTTACGTCTGGTAGCGCTGTGCCACTGTATTATTATTATATTTTACACACAAGAGTTGTTGAAGCTCTACTGAGTCCTTTAAGAGATTAATTATTGCGTTCACTATGAATCATTGAATACATGTTTGACGTAACTTTTCCTTTGCACTGTCGATGCTATCGACAGAAGACTGTTCACAACAGCAATATTTTTGGACATGGTGTTGGACCTTATGAAGAAAATTCATCAAATCGCTCCTGTGCATTCGCTCAGCAAAGGCACACATCGAAGAATACAGTGCGGAGAATGCTACTGGAGCAGAGTTGGCCGATAAGCACCTCTAGCCAATTTTGAAGCGCAAGTGTAGGATATTAATGAAATGGTCAAAGCGAAGTGGAGCAAAACAAAATGCACATCAGAATAAAGCCAGTTTTCCACATTCAACATCACTTTTACGTTCAAGCAGTGCAGTATCAAGCGTCACCTTAATTACACTTTCAAACTATGGTATTGGTATGACAGTGTCATAATCTGCCTTTTGCCAACCTCACTATGTATTTCGGTCCAGAAAGTTGATTGTATAGCACAGAGAGAAGTCTACTAATAAAATGACGATCGTGTAGGTTCAGCTGTGGTTTTTTTTCCTTCTAGTCTTCTCATGCAGAGAGTATATCAGCTGTGGAAGTACACATCAAGAGGTTTCCAATATTTCGCTGTCCTCGGTGCCTTTTGGTCCTGTTATATCGATTTTTTGCTTCTTCACTGTATCAGATTTCCTCTCTTAGGCCTGGAATAGGTGATCATTCAAAAGTCTGCGTAAGACGCGCAGTTTTGTATGCTTATTTTGCATTTTTGGGATGATCGGTTTCTATTCTAACAACGTTTTCGTTCGGTTCTGAACCTTCAAGGCCACGCAAAGGAAAAGTTACGTCAAACATGTATTCATTGATTCATAATGAACGCAATAATTAATCTTTTAAAGGATTCAGTAGAGCTCCAACAATTCTTGTGTGTAAATTATAATAATTATTAAGTGACACAGCGCTACCAGACGTAACATTCGAGCGACCACGAATCACCAACTTACCTTACTCAACCGTCAAAAACTAAGTGATAAAAGCTCTCACCTGAATCACGCGAACTCCAATGCACAGTGCCTTTCGAATAGGAGCTACGTTTTTACAGGTAGTCTAACCACCAGTGAACTGTAGTCTCACACTTAGGACGGTCTTCACTGCAAAGATTCACGAGGTTGTTCCCTCTTTTACATCACTAAACCAGTGTGGCAGGCTAACTGTATTGTTACCAGCACTTTGATTATCAATAGTGCAATCAAAGAACATAAGTTCTCAATTTTGCTATGTTATGAGCCGAAAGCATCAGTGAGCTCGTTACTTTTAGATATAAACTTCATTTCTGTCAATGTTCACATTAATTGTTTAACGGCTATACCGCTTTCGACTGACTGGTCTCTATCAGTAGCCTATAATATGTCTTGGCCTAGAACTGCGTCGAAACATGCATCGAGTCAATATTTCATTGAGGTTCCTACTAGTTCAGTACACTAGTACCAGAAGAAGTCGTACATCTGCATCTATGTCTGCACTTACCAAGTTTGCTCAAGGTGTGTGGCGAACGGCACTTTGTGTACCGTTGCCCGCGAAAGGCAAAGGTCCTGAGTTCGAGTCTCGGTCCGGCACACAGTTTTAATCTGAAAGGGAGTTTCATATCATCGTACACTCCATTGGAGAGTGAAAATCTCATTCTGGCTACAGAAGACTGTTGAAAGTTGCAGCCTCTGACAGTGGACCTGAACGTAAACTGTTTTTGAAAAATGCGCACCAGCTGCGTTAGAAATCGTTCTTTTAATGCACTAGTGTACTATTTCTTTACATCGAAAATGTTGCTAGTACTTTACTCCGCCACCCACCAGTGCAATCGTACTTCTTTTGTACCACATATACTTGAGTTACACGGTGAAAAAGAAAGATTGGACGTGACAAAAGCTCAAAAAGTAACAAGACTCCTTCACATAGTGAAAGTAAAATTATGCTCTACTACAATTTCAAAGGAACAGCTTCAAATATTTACCGAAAATTGTATATGTAAAATGGAAATAAAAATACCGGCACTCGATGTTGCCATTTTGATATCAATATATAGATGGAAGAAATATCAACGACAAATATTGATATATCTTGGCTAATTATCGATATGTAAATATAATGATACTTTATCAACAGCGCTACTATAAATGTAACAGTGCTGTAACATGACGCTAGAGCGGCCAAACCAAATGGCGCACCTCAGAGAAAATAGGTAGCACCATTTTGGTTCAAATGGCTCTGAGCACTATGGGACTTAACAACTATGGTCATCAGTCCCCTAGAACGTAGAACTACTTAAACCTAACTAACCTAAGGACATCACACAACACCCAGCCATCACGAGGCAGAGAAAATCCCTGACCCCGCCGGGAATGGTAGCACCATTTTGTTTTAGTTCCTTTGTGGGAGCGCTGTGGTACTGTGACACTGGGATTCCAACGTGCACCAGGGCTGCAGTTTGTACCTGCAAACAAAATACAAAAATTAAATGCGTAACTCAATTTTGTCTAGGAGATAATTAAATCTACCGCTAGCAGTAGAAGTCTCATATAAATGTTGGCCCCGGGCGTGCTATGACGTAGCCAACGGCAAGAGAATACTCATGGCCTACTGACAACGACTAGTCAGTCGAAAATGGCCTAGGTATTAAAAATTTATATTGATATTGACTGAAATAGGGTAACGATTAAACAATTTATGTTGTTGTTGTTGTTGTCTTCAGTCCTGAGACTGGTTTGATGCAGCTCTCCATGCTACTCTATCCTGGGCAAGCTGCTTCATCTCCCAGTACCTACTACAACCTACATCCTTCTGAATCTGCTTAGTGTACTCAACTCTCGGTCTCCCTCTACGATTTTTACCCTCCACACTGCCCTCCAATTCTAAATTTGTGATCCCTTGATGCCTCAAAACATGTCCTACCAACCGATCCCTTCTTCTAGTCAAGTTGTGCCACAAACTTCTCTTCTCCCCAATCCTATTCAATACCTCCTCATTAGTTACGTGATCTATCCACCTTATCTTCAGTATTCTTCTGTAGCACCACATTTCGAAAGCTTCTATTCTCTTCTTGTCCAAACTAGTTATCGTCCATGTTTCACTTCCATACATGGCTACACTCCAAACAAATATTTTCAGAAATGACTTCCTGACACTTAAATCTATATTCGATGTTAACAAATTTCTCTTCTTCAGAAATGCTTTCCTTGCCATTGCCAGTCTACATTTTATATCCTCTCTACTTCGACCATCATCAGTTATTTTACTTCCTAAATAGCAAAACTCCTTTACTACTTTAAGTGTCTCATTTCCTAATCTAATTCCCTCAGCATCACCCGATTTAATTTGACTACATTCCATTACCCTCGTTTTGCTTTTGTTGATGTTCATCTTATATCCTCTTTTCAAGACACTGTCCATTCCGTTCAACTGCTCTTCCAGGTCCTTTGCTGTCTCTGACAGAATTACAATGTCATCGGCGAACCTCAAAGTTTTTACTTCGTCTCCATGAATTTTAATACCTACTCCAAATTTCCTTTTGTTTCCTTTACTGCTTGCTTAATATACAGATTGAATAACATCGGGGAGAGGCTACAACCCTGTCTCACTCCTTTCCCAACCACTGCTTCCCTTTCATGCCCCTCGACTCTTATGACTGCCATCTGGTTTCTGTACAAATTGTAAATAGCCTTTCGCTCCCCGTATTTTACCCCTGCCACCTTTAGAATTTGAAAAAGAGTATTCCAGTCAACATTGTCAAAAGCTTTCTCTAAGTCTACAAATGCTAGAAACGTAGGTTTGCCTTTTCTTAATCTTTCTTCTAATATAAGTCGTAAGGTCAGTATTGCCTCACGTGTTGCAACATTTCGACGGAATCCAAACTGATCCTCCCCGAGGTCCGCATCTACCAGTTTTTCCATTCGTCTGTAAAGAATTCGCGTTAGTATTTTGCAGCTGTGACTTATTAAACTGATAGTTCGGTAATTTTCACATCTGTCAGCATCTGCTTTCTTTGGGATTGGAATTATTATATTCTTCTTGAAGTCTGAGGGTATTTCGCCTGTCTCGTACATCTTGCTCACCAGCTGGTAGAGTTTTGTCATGACTGGCTCTCCCAAGGCCGTCAGTAGTTCTAATGAATGTTGTCTACTCCGGGGGCCTTGTTTTGACTCAGGTCTTTCAGTGCTCTGTCAAACTCTTCACGCAGTATCGTATCTCCCATTTCGTCTTCATCTTCATCCTCTTCCATTTCCATAATATTGTCCTCAAGTACATCACCCCTGTATAAACCTTCTATATACTCCTTCCACCTTTCTGCCTTCCCTTCTTTGCTTAGAACTGGGTTGCCATCTGAGCTCTTGATATTCATACACGTGGTTCTCTTCTCTCCAAAGGTCTCTTTAATTTTCCTGTAGGCAGTATCTATCTTACCCCTAGTGAGATAAGCTTCTACATCCTTACATTTGTCCTCTAGCCATCCCTGTTTAGCCATTTTGCACTTCCTGTCGATCTCATTTTTGAGACGTTTGTATTCCTTTTTGCCTGCTTCATTTACTGCATTTTTATATTTTCTCCTTTCATCAATTAAATTCAATATTTCTTCTGTTACCCAAGGATTTCTAGCAGCCCTCGTCTTTTTACCTACTTTATCCTCTGCTGCCTTCACTACTACATCCCTCAGAGCTACCCATTCTTCTTCTACTGTATTTCGTTCCCCTATTCCTGTCAATTGTTCCCTTATGCTCTCCCTGAAACTCTGTACAACCTCTGGTTCTTTCAGTTTATCCAGGTCCCATCTCCTTAATTTCCCACATTTTTGCAGTTTCTTCAGTTTTAATCTACAGGTCATAACCAATAGATTGTGGTCAGAGTCCACATCTGCCCCTGGAAATGTCTTACAACTTAAAACCTGGTTCCTAAATCTCTGTCTTAGCATTATATAATCTATCTGATACCTTTTATTATCTCCAGGGTTCTTCCACGTATACAACCTTCTTTCATGATTCTTAAACCAAGTGTTACCTGTGATTAAGTTGTGCTCTGTACAAAATTCTACTAGGCGGCTTCCTCTTTCATTTCTTAGCCCCAATCCATATTCACCTACTATGTTTCCTTCTCTCCCTTTTCCTACACTCGAATTCCAGTCACCCATTACTATTAAATTTTCGTCTCCCTTCACTATCTGAATAATTTCTTTTATTTCATCGTACATTTCTTCAATTTCTTCGTCATCTGCAGAGCTAGTTGGCATATAAACTTGTACTACTGTAGTAGGTGTGGGCTTCGTATCTATCTTGGTCACAATAATGCGTTCACTATGCTGTTTGTAGTAGCTTACCCGCATTCCTATTTTCCTATTCATTATTAAACATACTCCTGCATTACCCCTATTTGATTTTGTGTTTATAACCCTGTAGTCACCTGACCAGAAGTCTTGTTCCTCCTGCCACCGAACTTCACTAATTCCCACTATATCTAACTTTAACCTATCCATTTCCCTTTTTAAATTTTCTAACCTACCTGCCCGATTAAGGGATCTGACATTCCACGCTCCGATCCGTAGAACGCCAGTTTTCTTTCTCCTGATAACGACATCCTCCTGAGTAGTCCCCGCCCGGAGATCCGAATGGGGGACTATTTTACCTCCGGAATATTTTACCCAAGAGGATGCCATCATCATTTAATCATACAGTAAAGCTGCATGTCCTCGGGAAAAATTACGGCTGTAGTTTCCCCTTGCTTTCAGCCGTTCTCAGTACCAGCACAGCAAGGCCGTTTTGGTTAATGTTGTAAGGCCAGATCAGTCAATCATCCAGACTGTTGCCCCTGCAACTACTGAAAAGGCTGCTGCCCCTCTTCAGGAACCACACGTTTGTCTGGCCTCTCAACAGATACCCCTCCGTTGTGGTTGCACCTACGGTACGGCCATCTGTATCGCTGAGGCACGCAAGCCTCGCCACCAACGGCAAGGTCCATGGTTCATGGGGAGGGACAATTTATGTTAGCATATTTATGTTAGCATATATTAAAATGATACTACTGTGTGGAGTCGGGAATTGAAATAAATCCAATGGCGACAATTGAAAATTTGTGCCGGACTGGGACTCAAGCCGGATGGGGCTTATAGCGAGCGGTCGCCTTAACCACATCGGCTATTCCAGCACGTTTCCCATCCACCCGAAATCCCATACGTCGCACACTGCATACGTAGTGTCCCCTGTCTGCTAGCCTCATTGCTCGCAGCATCACCTCTTTCCCCCAAGAGGTCGAACGAAGGGTGCATTCGCACTGAAGGTATCACTATTTGCTGTCAAGGCGCATGTCTTTTTGTATGTGAGGTCTCTGTCTTTACGAACATGTCCGCAAGAGCAGTCGACCTACGTCCATTCGTTTTTCTATAGGTCTAAATTGAATTGAAACTCACTGTAATAAGAGAAAACTGTCTACAAATCTTTCTGTGGTTTACAGTGGTTTTTATGAGAGACAATTGTGGTCGCTAACCAAGCGTCATCACACTTATGTGGTTGTTGCAGATATTCACCTCCCAAAAATTGGAGCAAAACAGTCTCCACGGCAGACGCGTGCGTAGGCATGGCGTGCACGCCTCTGCGGCGAATGTGGAGGAGCGGCCGGCCCAGGACGCAGCTCTGTTACGGGCGCCAACTTCTTGCGTCTGCAGGGTTGCTGTCCTCCGATTCTCTGCCAGCAGCAAGAAGGCTATCTTCCACTCTGCACAAGAGGTGACTAGGCTTCCACGCGGGGAATCATTCCAGTTTCATGGTGAAAGAGAACGTCAACAACGTGTTCCAAAACTGTTATTATTGTTATTGTTGTTTCGTTGTTGTTGTTTTTGTCGTCGTCGCCTTCAGTACGAACATTGGTTTGATGCAGCTCTCCAAGTTGCTCTATTCTGTGCAAACCTCTTCATCTCTGAAAACTACTCCATCCTATCTCCACGTAAAGGTACTTACCGTATTCATCTATTGTTCTTCTTTCACTCCTACAATTTTTACTCCCCCCCCCCCCCCCCCCTCCGCGCACCACCCTTTTCACCACACTTCCTCCAATACAAAACTACTGACGGTTGTTTCATGTGTCAGAACGTGTCCTATTAACCGATCCCTTCGTTTAGTGTAGTTATGATATAATATTTTTTCTCTCCAGTTTTATTTTGTACCCCCTCATTAGTTACGTGACCTACCCATCTGATCTTCAACATTTTTTTTCTATTGCACCACATTTCAAAAGCTTCTATTTTCTTCTTCTCTGAATGGCTTATCGTCCACGTTTCACTTCTGTACAAAACTGCACTCCATAAAAATGCCTTCAGAAAAGACCCCCAAACAAATTTATGTCCCACTTTAACAAACTCCTCTTTTTCAGAAGCCCTTTCCTTGCTAATAACAAGTCTGCATTTTCAATCCACTCTCACCACCAGTTATTTTGCTACTCAAACAGCCAAATTCATCTACAACTATTAGTGTCTCATTTCCTAAACTGATTCTCTCAGTGTCATCTGATTTAATTCGACTGCATCCCATTATTTTTTGCTTTTGTTGATGTTCATCTTATATCCGTCCTACAGGTCGCTGTCCATTCCGTTCGGCTGCTCTTCCAAGACTTTTACTGTATCTGACAGAGAGCTGCAAAGTCATTGACAAGTTTCAGAGTATTTATCTCTTCTCGCTGAACTTTAATTCGTTCTCCAGATTTTGCTTTGGCTTTCCTTTTCCAGATTTTCCTTTCGCTTGTTCACAGCTTACTCAATGTACAGATTAAACAACCCTGTCTTACTCCCTTCTTGACTACTGCTTCCCTTTCGTGCCCTTCGACTCTTATAACTACAGTCTGGTTTTTGTACTAGTTGTAAGTAACATTTCCCTCCCTATATTTTACTCCTGCTACCTTAAAAATTCAAACCGTGTATTCCAGTCGACAGTGTCAAAATCTTTCTTTGAGTCTAAGTATACTTCAAACATATGTTTGTCTTTCTTTAACATTTCTTCTAAACTAAATCGCAGGGTCAGTATTGCTTCGTGTGCTACTATATTTCTTCGAAACGCAAACTCATCAGCCTCTACCAGTTTTTGCATTCTTTTGTATAGAATTCGTGTCCGTATTTTGCAGCTAGATCATACTAAAGTGGTAGTTGGGTAATTTCACGTTTGTGAGTTTGGAACTGGAATTATTAGATTCTTCTTGAAGTCTGAGGGTCTTCTACCTGTCTCATACATCGTACTCACCAGGTGGAATAGTTTTGTCACGGTTGACTCTCCCAAGACTATCAGTAGCTCTGATGGAATGTCGTCTACTCCAGGGGCGGCATTTCGAATTAGTTCCTTCAGTGTATGTAAAATTCTACCCACACTACAATATATATCCCATCTCACCTTCATCTACTTTCTCTTCCCTTTCTATAATATTGCCTTCACATTCATTTCTTTTCATTGCGTAGTGTCGGTTAGACATTCCTCATTAGCCGTTTTGCCCTTTCTGTCAGTCTCACTTTTTTAGACACCTGTATCCCCTATCGCTTTTATCGTTTGCTTCATTTTTATATTTTCTCCTTTCATCAGTTAAATTTAGCATCTCGTTTGTTATTCAATGATTTCTACTAGTCCTAGTATTTTTTTCTGATCCTTACTTACGGAAATGGAAACTGATACTATAGTGTTTCCCTGCGAATAGAATACTTTTATTAACATTTTATCCTGATGTAAGCTCATGTGCAGTACAGGAAAAAGCCATTCCTACGGAGGAAGAGTGGTTTAGGTGAATGATGGCTACTGGGTATGTGTAACGTTACTGGAACTTATCACGTGGAATTGCAGTACACCATTTTCAGACGACGTGAACATATGCCTATTGCCATATTTCGGACGTTGGGGAGCATAATACCGACCCATCGCACAAATGTCTGGCTGCAGTGCATTCTGAGGGAGGCGAGTGAATTTCGTTGAACCTATCTCTAAAATTTCAAGAAGTGCATTTTGAAACGAAATTTCAATATGGAAGAGTGAATATCTTACTCTGCAGTGAAGTGCGCATTGTTTTGAAAATTCCTAGGAGTTTAAAATTGTGGGCCAGATGTGGACTTGTAACTGAACCCTATTTCTGCACTGAAAACCGTTACCGAATGAGCTGTCTACGTAGACTTCATTACTCGTCCTTACACTGTTAAGCTTCAAGCTGCGAGACTGCTTGTGATTCGTGCCTGTATACCTCGTGCGGGAAGAGCATTCTACGTGAAAGCAAGATCCCGAATCGTAATCCCCATACGACATGCAGTTTTAATCGGCCAAGAAATTTCGTAAGCAGGGCACACAGTCTTCCTCATATCCATCCGTAACTAGAACGGGTGTGAATCTTAATACATAAAAATCAGACCCCAACCGAACAGGTCATGGTGGCATAACGGTACCGACCGGCCACCGCGTCGTTCTCAGCTCACAGGCGTAACGGGGGGGAGGGGGGGGTATGGAGGGGCATGTTGTCAGCTGCTCTCACAGCTGTATATCATTTTACGAGACCGGAGCCACTCTTCTGAGTGAACCTCTCTTTGCCAACAGCGCTCTGTAGACCGGATGGTCACCCATTCAAGTGCTAGCCAAGCGCAACAGCGCTTAACTTCGGTGATCTGACGGGAACAAAAGCGTCCAAACGTGTGTGAATTCGTAAGGGATCAAACTGCTTTGGTCATCGATCCCTAGCCTTAAACTAACCTATGATAAGAGCAACACACACGCCCATGCCCGAGGGAGGACTCAAACCACCAATGGGAAAGGCCGCGCAGTTCGTGACATGTCGCCTCAAGCCGCGTCTGATGGGAGCCAGTGTTACCACTGTTGCAAGGCCGTTGGCCAATATTTAATATATGGTACAATGAAAAGTACCGCTTGTAATTCGGTTTATAATAATTTGCTGAGTATGAATGTAAATGTGAGACAGTTTTCATGAAATACTCTTCTCTGTATGAATCATTATATCTTCTACTGGCAGCGAAGAATGTTATGTCCGAGAAATGTCCTTTCATTCGCTCATCACTTTCTAATACAATCATATGCCATTCTTTCAATTTCTGTACCAAATCGATCGACAGCACCAATTTGCTTTCGTTTGCCCGGAATTTCCTCTTACGGGAGAATATTGCTCACGTCGCTACATTTAGATTCTGCTACATGCATTTGAGGCCTGATAATCACTCCACACAACTGCACGGGGAAGACTCCTGGCCCCGGATCGAATCCGCCCGGAGGGTTGACGACGAGAGGTCAGTGCGCCGTTAGCCTGGATGTGGTTGACAAGCGTTTTCCCACATCTCTCTAGGTTTATACGTGTCTGGCTCCCATATTCCGCCTCAAATACACACGCTACACAAAATTTGGAAAACTTGCGCACAGAATTCACTTTATACGGCAGACGTAATGGGTGCACTCCTTCTGTCCTGAGGAGGGGGGGGGGGCAGGGGGTGAGGGGGGGAGACGCTGATAAGCTTTGCCGTTTGGTCTATTTAAATACACAATCAGAATCAGAAAGCAGTCCAGATGCATGCTCGAAACACAGAATTGATCGTTTCCTTGCAGATAATAATGTCGGTGTGTCGGTGATCACTGTATCGATAAAAATCTCAAAGACGTGTTATCGGGAATACTAATCCAACGGCAGCTGCCTGATTCCGATCTTTATCACGGCGGTGCGAAAGTGGGTCTGACGGAGAGGCAGCACTCTCTCTTAACATAGAGTTTTTTTTTTTTTCAAACCTCACTCTAAGCCCTCTGGATAAAACTGGGCACGGAACTAATATTCTCAAGGATCAACTCTTTTTTTTTTCAAATGAGATGCTACAGTTATTAACTAATTATGGTGTTGTTTCTATTCTTCAGTCTGAAGAATGGTTTCGTACAGCTCTCCGCTGTAGACTACACTGTGCAATTCTTTCATGTCTACATGACTGCTGCAACCGATATTCATTTGCACCTGCTTACTGTATTCAACTGTTGGTCTCTCGCTGTAATCCCTCCCCCCCCCCCCCCTTTCCCCTCTCCGCCACCACTTTACTTCCCACCGTTACCAAATGAAGAATGTGTTGTATTCCTCTTCTTCCTCAAGTTTGTTCTCTTGTTGTCCGTACTCCGAACTATACTGCGTTTGTTATATAGTACAAATAATTTCTTGTACACTCACTTGTACACTTCGTGTATATTTTCCACTTTTTGTACACTTAAGTTTGTGAGCTTAGTACGATAACTTTTCACTAGACTGAAACGGGTAAGAAGGGAAACCACGATAAACTCAAGTAATGATTCTCTTCATTGGATATTTCACAGAAATCTCACAACACGAGAGTGCATGTAATGTAATCAACTGGTAATTGCGTCTGCATCTACAGGTACATCTACATACATATTCCTCAAGCCACAGTACGGTGCATGGCGGTGGGTACCTTGTGTTACTACTAGTCATTTTCTAACCTGTTCCACTCGCAAACACAGGAAGAGGAAAATGACTCTCTGTATGCCACGGTACAGTACAATCGTTCTGCAGTCAGTTACAAATGCCGGTTCTCTAAATTTCTCAATAGTGTTCCTCAAATGGAACGTCGCGTTCCTTCCGGGGATTCCGACTGGAGTTACCGAATACTTGCGTGTTGTTCAAATGTACCAGTAACAAATCTAGCAGACCGCCACTGAATTGCTGCCATGTCTTTCCTTAATCCGACCTGATACGGTTCCCAAACGCTTTAAATGGATGTCCTATACATGAACCGAACTTTCCTAAAATCTTCCGGTAAACCGAAGTCGACCGTTCGCCTTCTCTGTTACAGTCCTCATATGTTCGTTCCGTTTCATATCGTTTTGCATCGTTACTGATAGATATTTAATCGACGTGATTATGTCCAGCAGCGCACTCCTAATGCTGAATTCGAACATTACGGGTTTGTTTTTGCTGCATTGTTCCTGCATTAACTTACATTCTTCTACATTGAGAGTTAGGTGCTACTCATCACACAAAATAGAAAGTTTGTCTAAGTCATCTGGTATCCTCATACAATCACTCAACGACGTTATCTTCCCGCACGCTACAGCTTCATCAGCGATCAACCGCAGATTTGGTTCAAATGGCTCTGAGCACTATGGGACTTAACATCTATGGTCATCAGTCCCCTAGGACTTAGAACTACTTAAACCTAACCAACCTAAGGACATCACACAACACCCAGCCATCACGAGGCAGAGAAAATCCCTGACCCCGCCGGGAATCGAGCCCGGGAACCCGGGCGCAGGAAGCGAGAACGCTACCGCACGACCACGAGCTGCGGGCAACCGCAGATTTCTGCCCAACTTGTCCGCTATGTGATTTGTGTATATAGAAATTACAGCGATCCTATCACACTTCCCTGGGGCACACCTGATACCCTAGTCTCTGATGAACACTCGCCATCGAGGGCAAGTACTGGATTCTGTAGTTAAGGATTCCTCAAGCCACTCACGTATCTGTGAACTTGTTCCATAAGCTCATACCTTCGTTAACAGTTCTCAATGGGGCACCGTATCTAATGTTTTTCGGAAATCTAGTAATATGGAATCTTCCTGTTGCTCTTCATCCATAGTTCGTATGATACCATTCGAGAAAACGGCTAGCTGAGTCGTGGACAGAAGGTTTCCCGCCTCAAAGAAATTTATTATATTCGAACTGAGGATATGCTCATCATCGCATGCTAGCCGTCTGATCTAATGGTCGAGGGTTAGGGTGGAAGCACCTGAAAAATCAAGAGAAGAGAAAATCTTATCTGAGTCAATGATGTTGAAATAGAAGAAATCAAGCTGAGCCAGCGTTGGGTTCATTGAACCATTTCAGTTATTAAAATGACATGAAATGTTAATCATTTATTTCTCACATTAAGTTTTACGTATGGTGCTGGTGTCCAAAAGTCAGAAGAGGATTTCAAACGTGTAATGCGAGATCAGAGACTACTTTTTGACTTTCTCTGTTGTGACAGTAGTTTTCTTATGTGAACACTTGTCGTCGTAATTTGGTGTGTGAGCATATTAAACTGTCAGTTCTCTAACTAACTGTGCCAAATGATCCTCACGTCGGAAGAAGGTACAACTACGCTGCCTAAAGTTATTTACGCCAAAATACCGTTGTCTTATGAAACTCCCAGCATCACACTCCAGTTTATACTAACAAGTTTTATCTTAATGATTCAGCGCAGTGTTCACGGCGTCTAGCCGCAGAGCTACAATGTGTTTAGAATCAATCATGCTACGTAGTAATTAGCGTATTCTCTAAATGTTATCAGTTTTATCAACCACGTTCTCCTATAATAAAAACTCTCGGTATTCCACAATGCTGCTACAAACTTCATAAAAACGTTCAGTATGTAACTGATTTTAATTAAAGGAGTCGGTCAGAATCTATATAATTTTGTCATTATTTCTCCATTTATTTCGTGTTAATATCACCCTATACCATTTGACACAAATGAGCACATGATATAGCAATGTGGTTGTCAGTAGGTTCTGCGTCCTCGAAGGCTAGAATGAATCAAAGATAGAAGAAAGAACAGAGCACAAAATTTTAACGTCCCATCGCCGACAAATTCATTAGACGAGCACAAACTCTAATTCAGGTAGACTCAGGAAGGAAATTATAGTCTTGTTATTAAAGGAACAATTCCTGTATTTCCCGTAATCTATTGAGTGAAACTACCAAAAATTTAGATACAGATAACAGAACGGGTATTTCAACTAGCATCATACCAAATGCAAGTCCAGTCTATGTTAAGACTTAGCTGATTATTTAAACAGTCTGTCGTGTTTTCTCTGAAACCAATAACGGAATTACGCCCTCTCGAAAAGGAAAGACCTATATTAGAAGTTTCATTGAAATAACACGAACTGCAACACGTGTCACTCAAGTGAGTAAGAGTGTCAGATAAATTCCGCAGAAATCTAGTTTTTTTCAAGCGGGAGAATGTTAACTCTGGTACATTCAAGTTTATCCTAGTGTTACAACCAATGAATCTACATATATACTTGGCAAGCCACCGCAAAGTGCATGGTGGAGCGTACCTTAGAACCACTACTAATCATTGCTTTTCATGTTCCACTTGCAAATGGAGTGAGGGAAAACAAACTGTCTATATACCTCAGTGCGAGCCTTGATTTCTCTTATCTTGTCTTCGCGGTCCTTACGCAAGATATAAGTTGCTTGCAGCTTAATCGCTCAGCACTCTGTCGCAAAAACTGGTTATCTAAGCGTTCGGAAGCGTTCGCATTGGTGCTTCGCGGAAACAAGGTATCTCTCGTCCAGGACAACCTACTGGGCACTTAGTGCCTAAAGTCTTCGAGCCCACCACGTATCTGGCCACCTGTTCCGTTTGCTCGGACCTCCGTTAACAGTCTACAGGGATCAGATGCTTTCCCGGAATTTAGGAAAATGGAATCTATCTGTTACCCCTCGGCCATGGTTCGTATGATAGTGGGCAAAGTGAGTTTCGCACGATCTATACTTTCTAAATACTTGTAGATTTGTAGACGGTTTTTCTCTCTCACGGAAATTTGATATAATCGACTTAGAATATGCTCAATAATTCAGCAGCAGACCGACGTTGAGGATAATGGTCTGTAATTTCGCGGGACTATCCTTTCACTCTTCTCATACACGGAATCCGACTGCGGTTTTTTGCAGTCGCTTGGGTCTTTCTGTTGGGTGAGATATTCGCGATAAATGCGAGCTATAGAAGGGACATTGCTGATGAATACTCTCTGTAAAACTGAACTGGGATTGTGACTTCTGAAATTTTCCCGGCGTATTTGTTCTTCTAATAATTTCCGGGTATGCAGCCGGATCCCGTCGACATTCTGCCACAATATTTCGGCCCAGCGGAATAGACAGCGTCATTCGATACTCAGTGACTAGATGATCTTTTACTTTCACCACCGAGGGCAGCACGTACAACTCGGCTATGCCGCGCATGTCAACACGTGCGCGAGAATCGGTATAAATACCGCGACTGCACCTGGGCTCTTCAGTAGTTGTGTACTGACCTGATGAAGGCTGGACGTCTCTGGGCCGAAATATCGTGGCAGAATGTCGACGGGATCCGGCTGCATACCCGGAAATTATTAGAAGAACAAATACGCCGGGAAAATTTCAGAAGTCACATCAAATACCTTTACGGGGAGGAGATGGTTCAGGATATCCACGTACTGGATAAATTACGTGAGAAAAGAGCCAGGTTGCTGTGTTCACTAAATTTTTTACTGAAATGTAGAAACAATAACTTGATTCCAACTTTCGCCAGAGTTTTTCATTTTATTAATAGTGTGGCCGCCAACAATATAAAACGCAAGGCGAGTCTGCCTTTATTAAGAGAACGAATCCGTTATACGCGTCGTGAGTTAGACGCTGTTGCCAGGAATTTATATTATTTACATCTGAAGATTGCAGCAAGATGTTCTTCCCTTAGCTGGGACGGGATTGACCGTGTATCTTGGGCCAAGGCAGACTGGGCTCACAGGAACAGTAGGAACAGGCAAAGTGCGAAGTTTAGCCAACTCGTAACACGAAAGCCGCAAGAAGCTATCTCTGGACGATCCGTGGTGAACCTTCGGAGAAATCGTTTGACGATGCGACGATGTCAGTGCTTGCGAAAGGTTTAAACTTCGCTCCTACTCCTGCTTCACTGCCTTTAACGGATTTCATCAGTTCCATTGAGGAAGCCATTAGACGTCTCCCTGCGGATAATGCAGACGAAATTCGACGTGAATCTTGCCGAACGTTGTTGAAATGTGCGCCACAACGGAGTAACATCTCGCCAGCTGAAAGAGCTGCTCTTCGCAGCCTCAGAGAAGATACTAGCACAGTCGTACTGCCTGCGGATAAGGGTAACGCTACAGTTCTTCTGACAAGGGAAGCCTACAACGAGAAGATATATTGTCAGCTAAATGATTCCACGTACCGCAGAATTGAAAAGGACCCAACAAGCCTAATATCAAGGAAAACTACTACCCTTTTGAACGACTGTTCTCTACCTGAACAAATTATCAAGAGATTGAGACCACACAATGCAGTACCACCAAGACTCTACTGTCTTCCCAAGATATACAAGGATGGTGCCCCACTACGATTAATAGTGAGTAATATTGGTGCTGCCACCTATTCTACAGTAAAATATCTGGCCTCACTACTAAAGCCGTATGTGGGTAAGTGTTGCCACCACATACGTAATTCCGAGGATTTTGTCAGTCGCTTGAAGGAAGTTAAGCTTAGCAGCTCGGATTTATTAGTCAGCTTTGATGTGGTCTCACTATTTACCAAAGCGCCTTTAATGGAATCGTTACATCTTATTGGTAACTTATTCCGTGCAGAAATGACGGCCTTGTTTGAACATATACTCTCCTCAACGTACTTTTTATTCAATGACGAATTATTTGAACAAACAGACGGCGTCGCCATGGGGAGCCCTTTGTCCCCTGTGGTAGCTAATCTCTTTATGGAGGACTTTGAGGAGAAAGCACTTGAGTCTGCTGTCTTAAAGCCTACGGTCTTCTGGCGGTACGTAGATGATACTTTTGTTGTATGGCCTCATGGCAGACAGGAACTGGAGAAATTCCTTCATCATTTAAACTCTTTACATGAGAATATCAAATTCACGATGGAGATTGAAAAAGATGGCACTTTACCATTTCTAGACGTGCTAGTATGCCGTAAAAATGATGGGTCATTAGGACATTCTGTGTACAGGAAACCGACTCACACAGATCTGTATCTCCAGGCGTTAAGCTGCCACCACCCAGCACAAACATCCCGTGTTCTCAGTACCTTAATACATCGAGCGCATGTAATATCGGACGATGAAAACCTCCACGCAGAATTAGAACACTTGGAGAAGGTTTTTAAAGAGAATGGCTACACTTCACGCCAAATAAGAAAGGCCATGCGCAACTGTCATAACAAGAAGCAGCGCACTGAGGACGCTGATGACGACTTTAAATCAACTGCGTTTCTTCCATACGCCGGGAATGTGTCGTCGAAAACAGGCCGATTACTGAAGAAGAATAAAATCAAGGTTATCTTCCGTCCACCAGCAAAGAACCGGGCCCTGGTTGGATCCGTTAAAGACGATTTACAACTGAAGAAAGCAGGCGTCTACAAAATTCCCTGTGAATGTGGCTCTGCATATATTGGCCAGACGACAAGAACTGTCCATGAACGATGTACAGAACATGAAAGATACACCCGTCTGCGGCAACCGTCAAAATCGGCAGTAGCAGAGCACTGTATTTCACTGGGACATTCAATGGAATACAATGGAACAAAAATTTTAGCTCCGGTTTCCGGATTTTGGGATTCCGTAATCAAGGAATCAGTGGAAATACGTCTTGCCGGTAATCTTATAAATCGTGACAACGGCTTTCAACTGGATAAAAATTGGAATCCTGTTATTAAAATTATACATTCGGAGCGGAATAGACAGCGTCATTCGATACTCAATGACTAGATGATCTTTTACTTTCACCACCGAGGGCAGCACGTACAACTCGGCTATGCCGCGCATGTCAACACGTGTACCGCGACTGCACCTGGGCTCTTCAGTAGTTGTGTACTCACCTGATGATGGCCGGACGTCTCTGGGCCGAAATATCGTGGCAGAATGTTGACGGGATCCGGCTGCATATCCGGAAATTATTAGATGAACTGGGATTGTATCTGAAATTGGCGACGTATTTGTTTTCAACTCCCTCAGTTGCTTTTCAACGCTAGGCATGACTATTTCCTTATCCTACGCACGGAAGTTCATAAGGCGATTGAATGATGATATGTCTAGGCTAGCCTCCAGCGTGAATGATCTTTTTAAACACAAAATTTCAACTGGAGCTATCCGTCTGCTATTTGTTATTGCCGTACCAGACTGTGCGGCGAGTCACTGTTTAAAAGCCTTTGGCTCGTATAATGATTTTTTGTAAGACAGAATTTTCTAGGGCTCCCACCACGCTAGTGTATCATGGTGGACGTTGTTGTACGCTTCGAGCATAAAACTTTATATCCCGAACTGCTATTGATTTTTGCCTGTCGGCATTTCTGCGTTCTCTTATGAACTAAGAGTGAAAAAATTTGTATTTTCTCAGAATTTTCTGAATTTTCTTGTTATTCCACGGTGACTATTTTCCTTCCTTACTGCACTTACTCGGTACATATTTCTCCAGATGACAGGACAGACACAATTTTTAAGGTGTTTCCGTTTTTCAGATTGTTTCTTATTATACGAGAGGATGTACCATAACGGTTCAAAGATGCTTCTATCGCTCATGACTGCGAAGGCAGTATTTTAAACATTGTACATCCACATGCCATCCACGTGTTGATCGTCGTGAAATTCTCTTCTGTGATGCTGATCAGCTGAACTGGTGCCATACTGTCCATCACGAAGTAACTGTCCTGCAAGCGTTTTGTTATACATAGATCAACAAGTAGTGGTCTTGAAGCAAAGCAAGCGCTGTATCATGTATAAGATACAGAGGCGAGCGAGTGCACGGGACTTACCCTAGTTCACTGCTAGTAGCGTCACGTCATCGTAACGCGCCTGCATATAGTATTGCACCACATTTAACATAAAAGTAAAAATTAAGATTTGTGTGTAAAACTTTGTTAAAGTATAGTTCTATGTAATAATGTTTCAGGTAACAAATCTTAATGTTATAAAATTAGTAGTTTACGTAAAATTCACGTTTTGAAAGAAAAATAGGAGGCGCTAAATAATGACGCTAGGAAGCCAAAATTTGGTGAGAAGGTGCAGTAAGAAGTCATTAATGAGTGGTGCTGGTTTCCAAAACCATAAAACTAAAATTGACTCCAGAATCCGCGTTTTTCGGAAAAATCAGAGGCGCGAAATAATAGAGCTACAATATTGAAAATTGGTAGGATGCTTCAGTTCACCCTAATAATAATAATGGAAATACCACAATCAGTTACCTCTTCTAGTTTTTTAGTAATTTAGTAAAAACTACTTTTGTGAGTAAAATGTACATAAGCATTATAGATTAAGTACTTTAAATTTTAATGATAAAACAAATTCTTTAAGACCAATGATCAGATAGGACAATTAACAAAGCTACACCAAGTTTTAGTCTTGTAGCATAATTAACAGCTGATACAAGTCTTGATAAAGCTATGGTTCAGAGGTAACAATCTACCGTTAGTTCCATTGTAAAAATTCTAGAGAGTAAAGTTTTAATTTTAGCGGGCTGAGATTTTCTACGTGCTTCTGTACTGCTCAGATGTATGTATACAAAAATTGAGAAGTTTGTAAAGCTATTATTAAATGTGATATTTAAGATTATGTGCCTGAGATAGCGGTCATTTGGAGGCCGCAGGCATCTGCATATGAACGGAAAGAACAGATGCTCTCTTGGCGGTACGCGCCGGAGCTATATAAAAAGAGCGGCAGAGGCAGTAGGAAGCTCACTCCGCATTAGACCAACGCCTAGTCCACGCGAGCTTAACGTCCGATCGCGCCTCGCCTCGGGTGACGTCATAGCGGGCTGTGACATGCGCGTACTTAGCAATGTAAACGGACATTGAAAATCGCGAGGACTGTACACCGTCCTGGATCGTTTAGACTTCGGTAACAAACTGTTATTGTGCCGTCCGTGTGAAGTATAATTCCGCGTGGCAAGTGGTGACTAACTCCACTTTTAAGGCGAGCATTAATCTTTTTTTTTAACATTATTGCGAACTATTAATAGAGCACCGTTAGTTAGAGTAATGAACTATTCGGGAGGAACTTGCTGTAGAAGTCGCCTCTGAACTATTAAACGATTGGCTGAATTAACAATATTTAATGTCTTTAGCATTTTCAGAAGTTTCGAGTAATTTGTGTGAGCCTTTAAGATAATAAAATCTTGTTTGGAACTTTAAATTTTATTGAAGCAGCCCTAATCCCGTGAAGAACTATGGATATTTTTCGTTTAGCTGGGCTGTACAGGAATGTGGCCGTGCAGACTGGGAACTAAGGTCAGTAAGTTTCCCTTCGCTTTCTGACTGGCCACCAAATTAGTTGCCAGGCTCGCGTGATTTAAGGTGGCAATGTTCAACTTTCATTCAACATTAAACAACGACTTCTTCGCCGTCCCACATATGTTGCATCGGCAATAGTCTGTTACGTGAAATCAACATTCAAACAACTCATTCGACAACTTCTTCGCCGCCCCACATATGGTGCATCGGCCGGGAAAACTGAATTAAAAGCAAATAAAAGTGCTCGATGTGTGAAAGCGATTGGTATAAATTAACGAACTCGGTAGGCAATAACAGGACACTGAATTGAACTAGTGTGGGAACAGTGTTACCAGTAAAGGCAGGTGTAGTGTATAAACAATAAGTGTCTACCGCTGTACGTTGGTTAGTGACGATGGTGAGGAAGGCGACGATGCTGGATCGCGGCTGCCGACGGCGCTGAGACTAAAGGAAGACGGTGCGTCATCGCGGAGCTGCGCTGATCTGCGAGACAGCTGCCGGCTGCGCCGAGCGGTCAACGGTGCCTTGCTGCCCCCCCCTGGAGCTATTGCAGTAGGCGATTCCTGTGGCGGTACTCGACGCTACGGCTGCTGCTGCTGCCTTCAATACGTCGCGACGCGTCGCATCACGATTGCTGGTACACCGCGACGACATCATTCGTCGAAATCAAGCATTTAAGTTAAGTCAAAGACTTTTAAAATATTTATTAACTGCTGCTAACAAACTAAAAGATATGGAAAGTAGTGTACATTTTAGAAGGGAACCGGTCTCTGACCAAGAATCCTCAGGATCAGGAATTGAGTTTAATGAGGATGGTTCCATTAATCCCTCAAATATTGAACTAGAACGTAATTTGTCACCAGTAAATTATGACTTTAATTTAAATGAGAGTGCAGGGATGCAATCAATAAGTGAAATAGAAGTCAAAAGGGAGCCAGTAGAGTTGCTAACTTTGTCAGGTAGTGAAACTGAGCTCAATATATCTCCAGCTCAGTCAAGTCAAGAGATACAAAGTATCAAGGTAGAAGCTCCGGATTGGATGCAAATACTGTTTGCCAAACTCGAATCAAACCAAAATAAAATTGAGGCTAAAATTGAGGTTAGTAATAAAGAGTTGGAGAATAAAATTGAGGTTAGTAATAAAGAGTTGGAGAATAAAATTGAGGTTAGTAATAAAGGGTTGGAAAATAAAATTGAGGATAGTAATAAAGAACTAAAAGAAGAACTGCAATCAAAATGGAATAGTTTGAATTATAAGATAGATGCTATTCATCATGACATTCAAGTAAAAGTAGGGCAACAGTTAACTAAAATGCATAGTACTTTCAAATGTGAAATAGATCAAATTCAAAAAAATTATCAAGAGGCAGATGAACTTTTGGAAGTGAGGTTGTCCGAAAGATTGAGCAACGAGTCCAAACTTTGCTCTGACAAAGTTAAAGAGGTACAAATTAAAGTAGATACTTGTCAGAAAAACATTGAGAAAGTAAAAGAAACCTGTACCGAAATTCGTGGTGCAGTGGAACAAAGATGTTCTGCCAGGATAGAAGCAGTAGAGTCACAAGTAGAGGAATTAAATACTAACATTGCTAACCTAGAAAATAGAGTAACCTCTGTTAATTCTAGTCATTCTACTATACAGCATGTGACTTCAGTTGACGCCGCTTTTATAGGGTGTCGACAGTTTTTGCGCTTTGATCCTGATAAGTACATTCACCCTCTTGAATTTTGGAATGACTTTGAGGATGTTCTACCCAACACTTGGTCAGAAAGAGAAAAAATTTCATTTATAAGAAGTCATTTGTCAGGTGATGCTTTGCGATGGTCAGCGGATGTAATGATCAAATGTAAAACTTTATCTGAATTTAAGTCTGCATTTCTCAACGAATACTGGTCACATAACAAACAAAATGATGTGTTAAGGGAATTCTGGAGTGGTAAGAAGTTTTTCCCAGGGCGTGAATCAGTAAAGGATTTCGCTAGGAAGTGGGTTTCAAGACTGTCCCATTTGACAGAAAAGATGAAGCCAGATATGATCATTATGGGTTTAGAAGGTAAGCTGCCGTGGTACTGGCAGAAGAGGATCATTTCCGCCCCTAGAGATAATATAGACAAATTTATTGAATATCTGGAAAGAGTGGAAAGAGTAGCTGCTGCTGAGGAGCAGGTGCAGCAGAATAACAAATCTTCTAACAATCACGTACAAAATAATGGAAACGTGAACGTTAGAAATATGGAAGTTAGGCACACCAGAACAAACTATCGAAACCAAAGCCGTGGCAGAGGAAGAGGGGGTAGATACTCACCACGCTTTCGTAACAACTACTATGACGAAAGTGGAGAAGTAAATACTATGCCATTAAGACAAGAAGGGAGTCATGATGCTACTATATCTAGTGGTGTCACAGATGAACACAACAGGCCGCGTGTGGGAAACTAAATCCCGTCTATGAGGAAACTGGCGCTCACCAGGCGGTAACAGTAACACAGCCAGTAACGGAAACACAGACAATCAGCCAACATACACAGACAGACAACATGGATGACGAAATAAATACAGATAATACCAGTGATGTGTTAAGCCACTCTCACAAAATAGTGGATAGTATTTTGGATACACTAGAAAAATGGGTCAAGGAAGAACAGGAACTCAAGGTAGATAATGGGTTTGAGTCTGATGGGAATAATGATGAAGTAAAAGCTTACATCTTCGATGAAAATGGCAATCTAAAAGCTGAAGTAGAAGTAGCAGAAGTAGAATCAGTACTGCAAAACTTTAGAGAGGAGGAAATGATGAATGAAGGGGGTAGAAATAGTAACGAGGTGAAAGAATCTAGTAGCTGTGTAAACGTGCCACAAATGGTTGAAGGTGACGACATTCTTATGAACAGCAATATTGCGCAGGGACGCAGTTGCTCAGAGGTAGAGGATAGTTTGGCTGATGTGCAGCAAACAAAAGTAGAAAAAGTCGTCAGATGCTTCGATTTAAAGTTAGTGGACAGATTAGAGAAAGCAGCTAAGATTATAGAGCATGATGAGCCCCAGGATGTAAATGTAAATGTAATTGCAACTGATCAGAATTACTTTAGCTGGAAAAACATAGAACGAGATTTATTAGACGAGGTGTGTGAGCAACCTGTTCAATGTAAAATAACTCACCCTGTTATCAAAGTAAACATATCAGGAGTCACTGTGCGTTGTCTGCTTGACAGTGGCAGTGAAGCAAGTGCTTTATCACAAACATTTTTTGACACCATACCCAATAAAGAGAAGTTAACAGTTATGAAAGTAAGTGGCTTAAAGATTATAGGTGCTACTGGAAAAGTCTCTAGACCAGTTCAACACGAAGCTTTGATACCCATTGGTATAAATGACGTAGTAATAGATCATCCTTGTTTGATTGTGCTAGGCTTAAGTGTTGATATGTTGATTGGTACTGATTTCTTATCAAAGTACCAGGGAAAGATCAATTTTGATCAGAACAACTTAATTTTAACTTTACCTGACTCTAAAGTGATAAGAGAGTCTTTTATAGGAAGTCATATAGGCGGTAGTAATGAAACTTGGGAACTGCCTATTAGAGTAATAAAGAATAAAGGATACTTGCAGGAAAATTTGGTTTTCAGTGAGAATGAGGAAAGTGCTAAGGTTGAAGAGAGACACATCCTAAAGGAAATAGAGGAAAAGGTACAATCAACAAAGCAAATTGCTGACGAACAAAGATACAGAGGTGAGCTAGTGCTGGTCAAAACAAAAGAAAAATCAAAGAAAATTTCTGCAGAAACAAAAAAGTTTATGCATGTATATCATGGACCATTTAGAATAGTAAGTAAACCTCATGCAAATGCCTATCGTTTGGAATATCCAAAGAGTAAGAGAGAACTAGGTCTAAGAAATATTGTGGATCTAAAGAAATTTAAAATTAACAGTAATTAATTACTGTAGGGAGTCTGCCACTCTTTGGCGGATACACGGTTTGGCGTACCGTGCAGTCCCAGCTGGGTGAAACTTTATTTCCTTTTCAAGTTTCATTCCCTTCTTCTGGTCTATCATAACAGGTAAGAATCACATATGTCTTCATGTTGTATATATGCTATTAGGTTTTAAGTATTCTTAGTAAGGATCTACCTAGTGAATGGCAAAACAAAAGTCTGAGTACCAATAAGAGGCAAACATGGCTAAAATAAATAAATTAAAATATTTCATGTAATTGTAAAGGGTTAGAAACTACAACTAAGAGAGACACTTTGCAGTATACGAAGTACGGTATGAATATGAATAATCCATGAGATTATGCAGAAGGTAGTATGTTGCTAGAAATAAGGTTGTCTGAAGGAAAACAGCGTAAGAAGGTAATGCTCATAGAGGCAAGCAATGGCGTTTTAGAATTAAATAAATGGAGATGTGTGGAAGTGGTGTGAGGATCGCACCAAATATATAGAAACAGGACGTCAATAGGCTGACAAAAGGAAAAGGGAGAAAGAAGTGGAGAAATGAAGTATTTTGAATCTGGAAGAAAAGGGAGAAAATGAATAAGGTGAAGAAGTGAAGTAAGTAAATTGAAGTAAATGATGTAGGATTAAAGAATAATTCCCTCACGTCTCGTGAAATGGTGAAAAACGCTAAATCTTGCTTGAGGCAAATAAATAGTTAAACAGACAACAGAAACACACAAATATTGGAAAATGCAGAAATTTGGAATCGGTATACTGAAAATAACTAATTTCTTTAGTAATTCATACAATAAAGCAAAGTGCTGGTCAGCAAATGACTTCTTTGATGAACTAATCCATACGATAATTAAGCCAGAGTACATTAAAACTAAAAGGTTACTCAATTTTCTAAGTTGAAGCAAGATCTTAATATATTAATTTGCTAAAAGAATTTTCACTATTTAGGAACCTAAAAGATTATTTATGAAAGAAGAAAGTAGGAGCTATTGTATCAGATACGACTTAGTGCTAAATGTCTTTCTGACAACTTCACAATTAGTAAAATAGTGCCAGAATATAAACTATAAAATGTACTTTGTCCTACCTTAGATATAAGTTGAAAACAGAAACTTAGACTGTATTGTCTGTTTCTCAGGGACATGCAGGCTGCATGAATGACTGACAACAAGCGGTAGGGAGATTGGAAGTAGAGACGCAAACCACAGTGAATACAATTTCCTCCCACAATTTTGTCAATCAGTGAAATTAAATGAGTGTTACAATAGGACACCCACCACAGTGCCGAGTATTATAGTAAAAGAAAAATGTGAGTGCGTTGCAGTGATAAAAGTCGTGTGTATTTTCTTTTTCAGGAAGAGACTGATTTTAAAGAAAAAAAAATATAACTATTTTGTAACCATTGAAAAATTTATATTTCCATGTAAATGTATGTAAATAATTTGTGAATGTCTTCTGTACTAGGTTTTCTATGTGTATATGAGTATGGTTATTTTGTGTATGTAGTAATAAGGAATTTCCTAAGAAGAAGCAACTTAAGTTGAAAGAGGTATACTAAAGTAATCCATCGCTTGTTTGTTCTTTTAGAAATTTAATTTTGTTCAAAAATAGATTTTCACGAAAATTAAAAAGGGGGTGATGAAGCAAAGCAAGCGCTGTATCATGTATAAGATACAGAGGCGAGCGAGTGCACGGGACTTACCCTAGTTCACTGCTAGTAGCGTCACGTCATCGTAACGCGCCTGCATATAGTATTGCACCACATTTAACATAAAAGTAAAAATTAAGATTTGTGTGTAAAACTTTGTTAAAGTATAGTTCTATGTAATAATGTTTCAGGTAACAAATCTTAATGTTATAAAATTAGTAGTTTACGTAAAATTCACGTTTTGAAAGAAAAATAGGAGGCGCTAAATAATGACGCTAGGAAGCCAAAATTTGGTGAGAAGGTGCAGTAAGAAGTCATTAATGAGTGGTGCTGGTTTCCAAAACCATAAAACTAAAATTGACTCCAGAATCCGCGTTTTTCGGAAAAATCAGAGGCGCGAAATAATAGAGCTACAATATTGAAAATTGGTAGGATGCTTCAGTTCACCCTAATAATAATAATGGAAATACCACAATCAGTTACCTCTTCTAGTTTTTTAGTAATTTAGTAAAAACTACTTTTGTGAGTAAAATGTACATAAGCATTATAGATTAAGTACTTTAAATTTTAATGATAAAACAAATTCTTTAAGACCAATGATCAGATAGGACAATTAACAAAGCTACACCAAGTTTTAGTCTTGTAGCATAATTAACAGCTGATACAAGTCTTGATAAAGCTATGGTTCAGAGGTAACAATCTACCGTTAGTTCCATTGTAAAAATTCTAGAGAGTAAAGTTTTAATTTTAGCGGGCTGAGATTTTCTACGTGCTTCTGTACTGCTCAGATGTATGTATACAAAAATTGAGAAGTTTGTAAAGCTATTATTAAATGTGATATTTAAGATTATGTGCCTGAGATAGCGGTCATTTGGAGGCCGCAGGCATCTGCATATGAACGGAAAGAACAGATGCTCTCTTGGCGGTACGCGCCGGAGCTATATAAAAAGAGCGGCAGAGGCAGTAGGAAGCTCACTCCGCATTAGACCAACGCCTAGTCCACGCGAGCTTAACGTCCGATCGCGCCTCGCCTCGGGTGACGTCATAGCGGGCTGTGACATGCGCGTACTTAGCAATGTAAACGGACATTGAAAATCGCGAGGACTGTACACCGTCCTGGATCGTTTAGACTTCGGTAACAAACTGTTATTGTGCCGTCCGTGTGAAGTATAATTCCGCGTGGCAAGTGGTGACTAACTCCACTTTTAAGGCGAGCATTAATCTTTTTTTTTAACATTATTGCGAACTATTAATAGAGCACCGTTAGTTAGAGTAATGAACTATTCGGGAGGAACTTGCTGTAGAAGTCGCCTCTGAACTATTAAACGATTGGCTGAATTAACAATATTTAATGTCTTTAGCATTTTCAGAAGTTTCGAGTAATTTGTGTGAGCCTTTAAGATAATAAAATCTTGTTTGGAACTTTAAATTTTATTGAAGCAGCCCTAATCCCGTGAAGAACTATGGATATTTTTCGTTTAGCTGGGCTGTACAGGAATGTGGCCGTGCAGACTGGGAACTAAGGTCAGTAAGTTTCCCTTCGCTTTCTGACTGGCCACCAAATTAGTTGCCAGGCTCGCGTGATTTAAGGTGGCAATGTTCAACTTTCATTCAACATTAAACAACGACTTCTTCGCCGTCCCACATATGTTGCATCGGCAATAGTCTGTTACGTGAAATCAACATTCAAACAACTCATTCGACAACTTCTTCGCCGCCCCACAGTCTCAATATTTGCACACATATCTGTCATCAACGGCCAACGTCACACGTGGCCACTCTCCATTCGAGGTTTATGAGCAAACCAGTATCCACAGTAGCTTACCACACAGCCGTCGGATCACTGAACATCCTCATCAAACAATGGCTTAATGTTTTATAACTAGACGCCAATCTAATTTGTTAAACACATATTTCTATTGCCAACGTGCGAAATAAGGACTCTGGCACGACTGTTCTGTAGATCTAGCAGGAGGATGTATAACATATGCAAGAAGCATGCGCTGCGGGAAGAAATATGAGCTTTGTAATGTACAGGGTGATTCAAAAAGAATACCACAACTTTAGTAATTTAAAACTCTGCAATGACAAAAGGCAGAGCTAAGCACTATTTGTCGGCGAATTAAGGGAGCTATAAAGTTTCATTTAGTTGTACATTTGTTCGCTTGCGGCGCTGTTGACTAGGCGCCAGCGTCAGTTGATTCTAAGATGGCGACCGCTCAACAGAAAGCTTTTTGTGTTATTGAGTACGGCAGAAGTGAATCGACGACAGATGTTCAGCGTGCATTTCGAACGAAGTATGGTGTTTAACCTCCTGATAGGTGGTGTATTAAACGTTGGTATAAACAGTTTACAGAGAATGGGTGTTTATGCAAAGGGAAAAGTTCTGGACGGCTGAGAACGAGTGATGAAAATGTAGCACGCATCCAGCAAGCATTTGTTCGCAGCCCAGGAAAATCGACTCGCAGAGCTAGCAGAGAGCTGCAAATTCCACAATCAACTGTATGGAGAGTCCTACGAAAAAGGTTAGTTATGAAACCTTATCGTCTGAAATTGGTTCAAGCACGGTCTGCAGCTGATAAGATTAAAAGAATCGATTTCTGTGATTTTATCCTTGTTCAAATGGAAACAGATGAATCTTTCGTTTCAAAGATTGTGTTTAGTGAAGAAGCAACTTTCCACACTACCGGAAAAGTCAACCGTCACAATGTCTGTATATGGGGCATTGAGAATCCGCGGGAAACAACTCAGTATGAACGTGGCTCGCCTAAGGTGAACGTTTTCTGTGCCATTTCAGCCAATAAAGTTTTTGATCCCTTTTTCTTCGAAGGTGCTACTGTAACTGGACTACAGTATCTGGAGATGTTAGAGAATTGGCTGTTCGCTCAGCTCGAACAAGAAGCACAACAATTCATATTTCAGCAGGATGGAGCGCCACCACATTGGCACTTATCTGTCCGTAACTACCTGAACGTCAACTACCCGAGGCGATGGATCGGCCACCAGGCAGCCCGTGACAGAGCACTTCATTACTGGCCTCCAAGAAGCCCTGATCTTACCCCCTGCGATTTTTTCTTATTGGGGTATGTTAAGGATATGGTGTTTCGGCCACCTCTTGCAGCCACCATAGATGATTTGAAACGAGAAGTAACAGCAGCTATCCAAACTGTTACGCCTGATATGCTACAGAGAGTGTGGAACGAGTTGGAGTATCGGGTTGATATTGCTCGAGTGTCTGGAGGGGGCCATATTGAACATCTCTGAACTTGTTTTTGAGTGAAAAAAACCTTTTTAAATACTCTTTGTAATGATATATAACAGAAGGTTATATTATGTTTCTATCATTAAATACACATTTTTAAAGTTGTGGTATTCTTTTTGAATCACCCTGTATTTCACATTTGTTATTCATGACAAGACATGTACGTTAATTTGCTTATTTAAAATGTTCCTTGTCCCACCGATACACATTTTTTCAATCGCTTTCCTACTTGTGACAATCAGAGTAGGAGTGAAAGATTATGGCGACTAACAGTGAGCTCCAGGAAACCGCATTTGCGGGGCTTTTGTTAGGTTGTCTTCGCACACTCAACATTATAGTCAGTCCTACAACTTATTTACGTTCTTTAATTTTCCAGTACTTACAACGTCGGCACCTCAAATACAAATCATTTTAATGTGTTTGTTGACTGTAAGACTGTCACATTGATCCTCAATGCAAACAAATGTGCAACATTTTACATGTGTAGGAGGGACAATCACTGGAAACAGTCACATCCATTAACTACCCGGGAGTAAGCGTATGGAGGAAATATAGTCCTTTCACGACGGAGCGAAGGAGGTAGCTTGCCTCGTTCTACGGATACTTGAGTATTGATACCCCGTCTGCACATACAGACAGCAGGAGTAATAGAGGAAATAGAGAAGATCTAAAGAAGATCAGCGCATTTCGTTACAGGTTCATTGAGTAAACGCGAATTTCTCACTAATATTCTCATCCACTTCAATGGCGGATCCTAACGAGAGAGGCGTTGTGTACATATCACAGTGTGACTCACTGTTAGCATTCAAAGAACGTTCGTTCCTAGAAGAGTCAACCAAAATACGAATGTCGTTTCAAAATCCCTGCACACTGTAAGATAGAATTAAAGAAAATAAATTAGTTTAGAAAATACCCTTACAGGCTTTCAATATAACCTGCGTTCTTGCTTATGACAGTTTGTCAGCGTTTCGGCAACTTCTGTATCCCATACAGGCCACCTTCACTGTTGAGCTGCCTGATTACTCGTGTCACCACTCTGGAAGTTTCATCAGCTGTAACAAAACTTTTCACGGAGTTGTTCCTTTAATTTGCGAAACAAAAGTCTAATGGGCTCATATCAGGACTGTATGGTGGGTGGAGAAGTATTTCCCATCCAGATTTCACTTACTGGTAGGGCAGCACGCAGTACTGCATTATCGTGCAAAATAAGGGCACCAGCTGCAAGCATGTCAGTCTTTGGTCAATGAAGTTTCGAGCGCAAAACCTTTTGTAGGAACAATTTGTACTACGTACATGCACAGACGTCGCTTGGGGCACTCTGTTTGTAGCTATGACGTCATATGCAATGATCATCATCAGTTTCACGTTTGCTTGTTAGCAGCGGCATTTTTTGGTGCGTGGAGATTTGGAACTTTTCCATTGTGACGACTGAGACTTCATTTCTGGATGAAAATATCATATCCAGGCTTCATCAAGTGCAACAATCCTTTTCAGAAACTGTTATCCGTCTGCTTGATAACGTTGAAACAATTCTTCTGCGATTCTTTTGCGACCTACTTTCTGCTCTTCACTCAGATCATGCGGAACCTAGCTGGCAGCAACTTTTTTCATCTTTAACTTATCAATTATGATTCTGTAAACCGACGTGACAGACCTTCAGGCCTTAATCCAATTTCCTCGGATGTTTTTCCGCGATCCTCAAAATGTCTTTAACATTAACCTGAGAGGTGTTGTCTGTTGCCGTTGATGGCTTTCCACTTATTGGGTTGTCCTAAATGCTTTCCCGACCTGCGCGGAAACGAGCAGATCACCGTGATTCCGTGCTAGGATGCACTGTTCTATTCCCAAGCACCTCTCAAAGCGTTGTAAATTTCCGTTGAGTTATTTCCACGCAGGGATCCGATTTTGCTTGTAATCCAACCTAACTGGGTTTCAGGTTCCATTTTAAAACTGAATTACTCGCGACACAGCCGCTTGAACCAACAAACACACATACGACGGTCACGCCTAAAGCCCCGCTCACCGCTGACATGAATTTCAAATTCGTCACGCCATCGTAACGATCGTGCATCCACAGTGTGCAAGACTTTTGAACTGACCCTCGTGTTGCTTCATATATCTGGTGGAAAGACTATTAGGGTAAAAATTAGAGAAATTAGATGTCAAACGGAGGTTTGTCAACAATCGTTCAATTCGCACACATTCGTGACGGGAAAATGGAGGAACTGACACCGGTACATTAACGTAAGTAAGACTTACCATCCAGCTACATGGGAACTTACAGTTTAACGAACCACGGTGCATCTCGGTAATTTGTGCTTTAAAAAAGTGTTGCCACACGTGACAGAAACAATTAAGTGACCGGGAATCAAACACCGGACCGTGGGATATGTAGTCTGGAGCTGACCTGTAGATCCTAGGAGCACATCTTATAAATAACTACGGCCAAACCACAATACAATTAATGTGATTGTATTATGACTGTACTAGCTGTTACCCGCGGCTGCGGCTCACATGGCAGCAAAATGAAATGAAATGTGTGTATGGCTTCATTGGCCAGGAGACCCCATTCGGGAAGTTGGGGCGCTGCAAGTCTATTTATTTGACGCCACTTCGGCGACTTGTGTGTCTATGACGGTAAAATTATGACTTGGACAACACACACAAGCAAGCGCGAGCGGAAAAAATTCGACTCAGACTGAAACAGAGCCCGAGAGACCACAGATGAGAGACAAAAATGCTGACCACAAGACCATTTTTTTCCAAAAATTTCTTTATTGTACTAAAACACAATTAATTAATTACAGTGTTATTGTTGATACAAACTCAATCACTATCAAAACATTCTTCAAACTGTTACATTAACGAATTAATATTTTAAAAAATGAAATAAACATACAACAAAATAAGGGCAAACACCGGTCAGTATTGATATCCACAGCGTGAGCTGATTTTGAACTGATTTTAACTTCTTTTTACAGATCATATTCATTATTGTAGGTTGATGTATTGCTTGAATTACTTTTAGACCTAAATTAAGGACCAGAATTTTAAAAAGTGCTGCAGAACTTGTAACATAAGATTTGTTTCTTTACGGGTTATTGTTGTTGTGATTGTCCTAGGCCCATTCTTTCAAAAACAATTTCATGCATGTTTTCATAGTTTTTTAGTGGTCTGAGTAGTTTATAATTTTATGTAATTCGCACTTCATATAAATGTGAAATTAATTTATATGGTCATCTCCCATATCATTAATGACGTAGCTAACGTTGTGTCCCATTAACCAAAGAATTGCATTTTTTAAAATGGGAAAGTATCGAGCATGAATGCTGTAAAGATTTGTACGTACGAAAAGATCTGTTGAAGATCTTGTAAGAAAAGATAGCTGATGTCTGAGCCATTTCTAGTTCTGTATACTGCCAACACACGAAAATCTATGTGCCACTGTACCCAAAAGATCACACTGTCGACACAGGTTTGTTTGGCTAATCCCGATTTCATTCATCCTTTCATTTGTGCTGACTATAATATTTACAGTTTTGCACCATGCTGTACGTATTTGAGATGAAAGTCCGTCCATCTTGATATTTTTCCATTCTGCATCCCGTTCGATATTTGAGTATTTCCTTTCTATTTTGTTTTTCCTTTCATTTTTCTTTCTGTTTAGTATAATGACTCTGGCCGTTATCTGTTGCTAAGTAGTGATCTAGTTTGAGATTTTCACTCTGCAGCGGAGTGTGCGCTGATATGAAACTTCCTGGCAGATTAAAACTGTGTGCCCGGCCGAGACTCGAACCTGGGACCTTTGCCTTTCGCTGGCAAGTGCTCTACCATCTGAGCTACCGAAGCACGACTCACGCCCGGTACTCACAGCTTTACTTCCGCCAGTATCTCGTCTCCTACCTTCCAAACTTTGCAGAAGCTCTCCTGCGAACCTTGCAGAACTAGCACTCCTGAAAGAAAGGATATAGCGGAGACATGGCTTAGCCACAGCCTGGGGGATGTTTCCAGAATGAGATTTTCACTCTGCAGCGGAGTGTGCGCTGATATGAAACTTCCTGGCAGATTAAAACTGTGTGCCCGACCGAGACTCGAACTCGGGACCTTTGCCTTTCGCAAAGGTGAAAACCTTTTTTCCTCACAGTTTCAATAAGAAACTTACGGCCCATCCGGTCAAAAGCTTTATGAAAATCAATAAAGTTTGAGTGACCATTTTATATTAGTTACTAAAGATACAATGATTATATTTCTTTATTCTGCCGTGCTTTGGAATACGTTCCTGCCAGGTGCACATGATTGATGCGGACTTATAGTCTGATTGGTCAAATGTGGAAATCTGCTGTTTATGATTCTTGAGAATATTTTACAGGCGGAATTAAACAGGGCAATAGGGCCAAAAGTTTTTTAAGTTTTTCTTCTTCGGGACTAATACTAATGTACTCTTTTTGAATTCAGTTAGTATTGGTCTCGTATGAATAGCTCCATTCACTATCTGAGTAATTTTTTCACGCAGTTTATCCCATTACCATGACGTCAAGGAATTCTTCACATATACGACCTTGAGGATAAAGGTCTTTATAAGTGTTAGAAACCTTCGTCATTATGTCTTTCTGAGATGTGAGGACCATACCATTCTTAGTTCGGAGTTCAACAATGAATGTTCGTCGTCTATTCTTGGCGCGCCTCAAGAGATGATACAGAGAACTAGTTTCGTCCTCCAATACAGTCTTGACCTTGGATTTTAAGTTGAGTCCTTCCATCTGCTATCTCTAAATGCTTAGCAATTTGGCTTTGATTTTTTAATATCTTCTAAACGAATGTTGGACGTGTTTGCCTGATCGTACTAGTTCCTCAACAGTGTGTAGTAAATTTATGTATAATTTTTCATATCTCTAGATCGTTGCTGGCTATATTGGATAATAGCTTTCCTCAACTTTGGTTTCACGTTGTTGCACCACCAATCTATCACTGTTGCATGTCCACCAGTGGAGCACAGGCACAACGCTCATGCTTCTTTCAGACTATCATTTTATTGCAACAATGATGTGTTTAGGTTCCACTGGTTCTTGAACCGTCGAGTCAGTTCTGTCGCAAGACTGATAAAAGTCAACATGCTGAAATGGTCAGTGAAACACATGGGAGTTGTTTCAAATTAAATCAAAGATCTTTCCAGACTTTGTGACACACAGGTTCTGTCAATTCTACTACAGGACTGTGGAGCTACAAATGTGAGCTCAGTAGATGTGCGATATTTGCATCCTTCAGTTTTAAATCAGTGACTAGGCGCTTTAATTCATTAGGGACATTAAAATTCGGAATCTGATATTTGTTGTTTAAAACGCAGTTAAAATCACTTACAATTAAAGGATCTTTCGAATTTCTTCTCAATAAACAAATAATTTCTTCTATAAAAATCTTGCACTGTCTTTTTTATAGAAGGTTCCCGAAGAAGCGTACAGATTAATAAGGGTGAAGTCAAAAACTTTTATGCCTATTGCTCTGCCGGATTCTAATCTTTCAATTTCAGAAACAGATATCCCTTCTCTGATTAAGACGGCAGTCCCCACATATGTTTCAAGTGGAACATTAAGTACGTCAACATATCTTGCAATCTCAAAATCAGACATCACAACTTCTTGCAACAAAGCTAGATCTATTCCTGATTCATAAACATATTCTTTTAAAGCAGCAAACTTTTGTTTCAGAAAGTATTCTGTTAATATTTAGAGTTATAATCTTGTATGTTTGCGTCATTTTAATTTCGTTTTAAAGGGGAAAAATATAAAACTGAACAAGGATATAAATAAATACTACCCCAACAACAAAGAAGTAAATGAGCACATGAACAATTAAGTAAGATAGTTAATAAATCACAAATCCTGCTATCATTGAAATTTCCAACAAGATTTTCTCGAATAAACAGTACTTCCTTTTTAAATTACTTTAGATTTCTGTTGTTGAATTCATCAGAACTGAGGAGTTTTGTGTGCGAAAGGTAAATTTTTAGGCTTAATGTTGTCCTTCGCTGGTTTCTGTTTGCCTTGATCATTAGAAATCTTTGGCTTAAGTTGCGATAATCTTTCGTCGATTGCCGTCTTCAGTCAAGGTGTTTGTTTTCAAAGTATCCTTGTCTGACATCGTTTCCATAGCGACTGCAACAGTTCTTGGCTGCTTACTTTCTTTTGCATTTTCTATTCGAATGTCTAGAACTGATTTGTGTATTTCAACCACAACTGCTCTATCATTTCCGGTTCTGAGCACAACATCCTCGTCACAACTTCACGCACTGTTATGTCTTTGTCCATGTCTTCTGATTTTGTAGTGACATCGGTCAGTAGCTGGGTCGTTTCAGTTTAGTATAAGTTTAACTCGTGTGCTGTCTGATTCTTCATTCTTCCGCATAACACAGTTTCTGTTTACGGTGGAATGAGATCTGCTGGAAGAGTCGTCTGAACAGTCTTCCGTTGTTTCTAGCGGTCTCTGTTTGTTTCATGGATCGCATTAACGGACAGGTGAGCCGTGAATTCTCTCTGTTTTTAAGGGAGGAAAATCTTTGTGAAATTCGACGGGCATATCCGAAGTACCTGCAATATCATTAATAATCGAAAGAGGTTTTTCATTACTCGGCCAAACATCACTGAGTGTGTGTTTTTGGCGCTGAGTTAAATTATTTCACAGTACAAAAACACGGAGCTGACAGACTTGTCAGGCCGGACGTTGTGGCCGAGCGGCTCTAGGCGCTCCAGCCTGGAACCGTGCGACCGCTAGTTCGAATCCTGCCTCGGACATGGATATCTGTGATATTCTTAGGTTAGTTACGTTTAAGTAGTTTTAAGTTCTAGGGGACTGATGACCAAAGATGTTAAGTTCCATAGTGCTCAGTCATTTGAACCATTTTTTGAGACTTGTCAGAAGTGGCCTGATTCATAGTAAGTGACCAGAATATAAAATGTGAGGCGGAATATTTGACTTTATTTCTATTTCCCCTGAACAGTCACCATTGAAATGTTGTAGTGTATAAAGTCATGACCATCTTTCATTCATTATAGATTTTACCTCTCCGTATTTAGAAAGAGCATCTTCATTTGACAGCTTATTAATTTCGCTCGGGACGTTCCGAACTTTCACTTTCCACACAATATCAGCGTTTCTTATAAAAAAAATTAGTTTCTGATCCGTCTGTGTGCATAACTTCAGCTATACTACCGCACTACCCCATCAACTTGTCAACCATCAGGACTAAGAAATTGAACAAAGACAAATTAATTATCAGATTCTAATTGCTATGTGTGTACAGAATTAGAATTTAGTCCTATTACCTCCTTTAGCCAATCCTGGATTTCCAGGGTGTTAGGTTGAACCGGGCGAGTTTCCTCCTCGAACGAGAACACCAGATTATCTTTTCGTACAGTGTCAGCCATTTTCTTCAGTGGCAAAGAAATTCCGCCCACACCGGAAATTCCACCGAAACACGTAACGTGGATCGGATGGACACACTAAAAAATGCTATTCGCCTTGTTGACAGCTAGAGCCCGGATGTTCCACACTGTTCTGATACACAAACTACCTTCTATGTTTACTGCTTGTAGTGACATTTTGATCTCAGGTAACACAGTTTAACGTTGAAATGTTAATAATATGTCTATCTTTTAAATTATTTTTGAGACAGATCCGAGTTATTAGCGTTGTTTGGTTGCTAGGCAAAGATGCTAATGAGACAGCTGACACACAGTTGATCGCGTCTTAGAAGACACACCTGACACTGAGAGGGTAAAATGCAATGGTTTTTATTACACACAACGTATCAAACAAGAAAACCGATTTCACAAATATAATAATGTCAAAGTTTATATAGCTCTTTCTGAGAGCAACTGTTGTTCCATAACTCATATTCTTCAGATCAATAAATGTATAGTTCAACACGATTTATAAAGTAGCGTATGACCATCCTCGGAATTCAAACTACCTCCATAACAAATTTCCTCAAAATCGGTTCAGTGGTTTAGTCATGAAAGCGTAGCTGGCAGAGTTACTTTCGCATTTATAAAATCAGTACGCATTGCTATTACTCGCACATCTGAGGAAGACTTTCAGTAGCCTACGGTGACTGGTAGGAGTAACACATTCAACATAAATCAAATGACAGGCAGGTACTGATCGCTCCAACCGTCAGCTAGCAGACAACAATATGTTTAAGGTGACGACGTCTACGAAATCAGAAATAAGAAGCGAACAGTCGTTGAAATGTAATTACTCTTACTCATCGTCGTGTTCACTAATCCAGTGAACTGTGTGAAAAGGGATCCTGACGTCTTGGAATACGGAATCAGCAATGGGGAACAAACCTTGTTCCATGGGATGGGACCCATCGGTCAAAATGCTCACATAATCCTTGGTAGTGATGCTGCCAAGCAGATTATCCATGGGACCAGCAGAATACCACGACGTGGGTGCCAACACCATCACCGAGCCCCCGCCATGTTTCACTCTTGGGACGTAAGCTCGGCCAGAAGTTAGAAACAGTGTAAAACAAAACTCAACCTACCAAATGGCTTTCTTCTATCGCTCCATAGCGACATTCAGTTCCGCCACAACTTCTGCAGCTGTCGTTTTCTTATTTTTGTTCATAATTCTCCTCAATGAACGTCCGTCGCGATGACTCAACACACACTCGCGTCTGCCTTCTGACCGAGGAGGTAATGTTTTTCTGGTTTCCCTGTATGTGGTGCATATCTTTGACTCAGTCACTCTTGAAATACCGAACACTTAGGCTCTTTGGGTACGAAAGCACTGACTATAGGAGTACCAACAATTTTGCCACTTTTGAATCTATTTATTTCTAGCATAATGCACTCACCAATAAACAGATCACTATTCTGATAACAAATGACAGTTGCTACGTATTAAGAACATTGCACTGGTGCCGTTAGTGGTCAAATGTAACAACGCAAACTGCAGGCTTGTCCTATAATCTACATTGATGTTCACGCATTCAATTCTCGTGATATTTCCATATCTTTGTACAGCCCCTGTACCTTCTGTCTTAACGTTCAACATCAAGTAAGCAGTAGGTCATGTTATAACTGAAGGTATATTTCGCTCTTTTACACTTGGTAGTCAGCAGTCACAGTACAAGTACTTACAAATATTTTCAGAGACAATGCATAACATGACATTACAGCTCATGTAACCACGTTTAGCAAAGCTTTTTTTTCCGGTCTACTGTATACAGGGTGGTCCATTGATAGTGACCGGACCAAATAGCTCACGAAATATACGTCAAACGAAAAAACTACAAAGAACGAAACTTGTCTAGCTAGAAGGGGGTAACCAGATAGCGCTATGGGTGGCCCACTATATGGCGCTGCCATAGGTCAAACGGATATCAACTGCGTTTTTTTTAAAAATAGGAACATCCATTTTTATTACATATTCGTGTAGTACGTAAAGAAATATGAATGTTTTAGTTGGACCACTTTTTTGCTTTGTGATAGGTGGCGCTGTAATAGTCACAAACATATGGCTCACTATTTTAGACGAACAGTTGGTAACAGGTAGGTTTTTTAAATTAAAATACAGAACGTAAGTACGTTTGAACATTTTATTTCTGTTGTTCCAATGTGATAATTGTACCTTTGTGAACTTTTCATTTCTGAGAACGCATGTTGTTACAGCCTAATTACCTGTAAATACCACATTAAGGCAATAAATGTTCAAAATGATGTCCGTCAACCTCAGTGCATTTGGCAATACGTGTAACGACATTCCTCTCACCAGCAAGTAGTTTGTCTTCCGTATTGATCGCACATGCATTGGCAATGCGCTGACGCATGTTGTCAGGCGTTGTCGGTGGATCATGATAGCAAATATCCTTCAACTTTCCCCACAGAAAGAAATCCGGGGACATCAGATCCGGTGAACGTGCGGGCCATGGTATGGTGCTTCGACACCTGTCATGAAAAATGCTATTCAATACAGTTTCAGGCGCACGTGAGCTATGTGTCGGACATTCATCATGTTGGAAGTACATCGCCATTCTGCCATGCAGTGAAACATCTTGTAGTAACATCGGCAGAACATTACGTAGGCAATCAGCATACATTGCACCATTTGGATTGCCATCGATAACATGGGGACCAGTTATCCTACCTCCAATAATGCCGCATCATACATAAACCCGCCAAGGTCGCTGATGTTCCACTTGTCGCAGCCATCGTGGATTTTCCGTTACCCAATAGTGCATATTATGCCGGTTTACGTTACCGCTGTTGGCGAATGACGTTTCGTCGCTAAATAGAACGCGTGCAAAAAATCTGTCATCGTCCCGTAATTTCTCTTTTGCCCAGTGGTAGAATTGTACACGACGTTCAAAGTCGTCGCCATGCAATTCCTGGTGCATAGAAATATGGTACGGATGCAATCGATGTTGATGTAGCATTCTCAACACCGACGTTTTTGAGATTCCCGATTCTCGCGCCATTTCTCTGCTACTGATGTGCGGATTAGCCGCGACAGCAACTAAAACACCTACTTGGTCGGCATCATTTGTTGCAGGTCGTGGTTGATGTTTCACATGTGGATGAACACTTCCTGTTTCCTTAAATAACGTAACTATCCGGCGAAAGGTCCAGACATTTGGATGATGTCGTCCAGGATACCGAGCAGCATACATTGCACATCCCTGTTGGGCATTTTGATCACAATAGCCATACATCAAGACGATATCGACATTTTCCGCAATTGGTAAACAGTCCATTTTAACATGGGTAATGTATCACGAAGAAAATACCGTCCACACCGAAGGAATGTTACGTGATACCACGTACTTATTATACGTCTGTGACTATTACAGCGCCATCTATCACAAAGCGAAAAAAGTGGTCCAACTAAAACGTTGATATTTCTTTACGTACTACACGAATATGTAATAAAAAAATGGGGGTTCCTATTTTTAAAAAACGCAATTTATTTCCGTTTGACCTATGGTAGTGCTATCTAGCGGGCCAACCATAGCGCCATCTGGTTTCCCCCTTTAAGCTAGACAAGATTCGTTCTTTGCAGTTTTTTCGTTTGACGCTTATTTTCTGATATATTTGGCCCAGTCACTATCAATGAACCACCCTGTATACGTCGTTTTTCCAACAGTGAAATAATAATTTGTTTAAATGCCGTCAAAGGTTTAATTGGTAATATGTGTAACATAGCTGTTATCAAATACTGCATTAACTAAAATAAACAAAATAATTACATCTTTTCACAAAGAATGCGTGACGCCCTCTGATAATCTGTGCTCCGGTTAGTGATAAGTAACGCAGTAGGCAAAATGTACTAACTGATCTACTAGCTTTTCGTGTCCTTATCATTAAAGAAGGGAGGACATCGTTGATCTGCGAAGTATATACATTAGCAATGAAGTCAACGAAAGACATGTGCTTTGAATATTTGAGTTAGTCGCGAAGTAGATGAAATGGGAGTTTCGAATTTAGTTAACTGTCTTTTCCCGAGGAACGGATTGGAAATGCACAGCTCTTTTGAATAAAATGATTTTGAGCATTGGGCCGTGTCATTTCAGACTGCTAAAGCACCGCTGAAGACGACCGCAGCAAGTTATCCTAACATTGGCAACTGAGGAGAGAACCGCAGCAAGTTGATCGAAATGTCGGCAGTCAGTGCTTTAGTAACTTGTAATGACGCAGCCCAATACCCAAAATATTTTATTTGAAATGACACGGCCGTGGAAGCCTACGGACTTGTACAACCATGTTGTACAGTGTCTACTTCGTAAGCAGGAGGTGCACGATAATGTTCAGTTGGAGACATAAGCGCTACGAAATTATAGCTGTAACAACGTTACGATCAACTAATTATGAAAGGAGTAGAAGTGAACGAGAAAATAGTTAACATAGTAAAACCTAATATATCCATTATTAAAGATATTCATTAGATCACCAGCAGATGCAGTAATAATTTGCATACGACATGGCATCGAAACAAAGACATGGGCATCACTTTTATGTAGTTCTAGTGGTTCGTCCGAAACCACGAGAGCTAGATACCTTACAGCTATAACACCCGACAGGATAAAAGTGGCAAAAGCGGAGTTTCCTCGCTTGTCCGCTGAATCCCTCGACAGCTAAAGGTGTCAGTGACTATAACGGTAAGTGCCTGCGGTACAAAGGCCGTCCACTGCAGCCAGACGCAGTCCCCGCGACAGCAGTAAAGTGGCTGCCGAGGTGGACAAAGGAAAGTGGCGCCGCTTTCGTTTGGCGCCGCTACCGGAATGGCAATTGCTCCGTAGCCTGGTACTCTTTCTGTAACCTCAGGTCTTCTTTCTTTTCGAAAGCGCCCGTAGTTTACTGCAGTGCTGCAGACGTTTGTGTAACTGTCTCTCCTGCCACGTGTCACTTTCCACATACGAAATCGGAATTTCATACATGTAACTGTCATCATAATTCACTCTCTCGTCCTAAAAACGTTTCCGGTATTACGTAAGCGATTTAGAGCTGATATTCTGGTTTGCTGAAAATGAATACAGATTTTCATCCGGTGGCCAACAATCTTTTGCTGGAGATACGAAGACACGAATTCAACCGACTCCGAGTGAATGGACGAAGGAAACATACTTGTTCGAGTGATTCTGTTGGAGTGACGTCGTGAAGCCATAGTGGTTGGGAAGAGATGAGTAGCTCCAAAATAGAGAGGCTCATCGGATGCCCAGTGTGCGACTAATGTGGCCGAATGACGATGAACGTGCTAGTCGGTGTCGAAGCATTAGTCCAAAGACGAGGACGTACGAATTTTCCAATGTGTAAAACAGAACTCACGTCAATCTGTCATTTGATTAATGGTTCATCATAATTTTGGGTAAGCCCCAAGTGTTTCTAAGAACACCGTTCATCACACACTTCAGTAAAAGGAAATTCACAGAAGGCGACATACTTGTTTCTATTCTGTTCCAATGACATTTAAGACTTCACTGGGCCCGGTAACCTCCTGACCGGACGATGCAAAAACGATATGTGTTTTATGAAAGAAATTTTTATCATCTGGTGACGACTGTCAGTGCTACACTTATTAGATGATTTCAATTTTTCGACACTACCAGATGTCGGTACTGACTTTTTTATTCGTTGTGATATACGAACTCGAGCAGAAGACCCTTTAAGTTTGTGATAACGCACAGTCCTCATATGCAGCACTTGGATCTTACGTGGCCGTTTGAGACATACGAAACCAGTCACTGATCATCTGAACATTTGTCGATGTTCGAGACCTGAAGCTATTGGGGCTATTTCGGTGCATTTTACGTTTTAGAGAAGGCAGCATGAAACGTGCTGCTTACCACTACATTAGTGTTTCTCACTTTTGGCCTTCGAGCTCACTGGTTTCCCTACCTACAACGGCACCTGTAACGTCCCCACACTCCAGTCGATTAAACCACTTAACCGTGCGACCGTGAACGTAGGGATTTCGAAGACGAGACTATCGATTCCGAATACTGCTGAATCGAAATGGGAAAATACATACAACTCATTGCCGAGAATTGCAATGACAATTCACTCAAATACAATATTTTTGACATGAAACTATTAAAGGAAAAAAGAAATAAAAATTAATAGTGATCTTTCACGGAAATAAAAACTTCCATTGGATGAATAATTTAGTTGCATGGAATGTTCTTGTGCAATTTAGCAATTAGAAGGTCACCAGTCCAACTGCACGACCAACTGATTGCAGCAGTAGGGTACATAATTTACAGTTGCCTTTAGAAGTCGACTGCGTTATTTTGTACTGTGCCTGCTGACGCAAATATTCCCTGCGATTTCCGAATTTAGAATACATTAATTACCCAATAATTTTGATAGAACGCTCCTAATACAATGAAACGTACTGTGAGTGCTGTAACTGAAATTACCCTGAACACGGCAATATACAGGTGTCGGAGAATATTTACACAAAGACTTAACAAAACTACTCAGGTAGGCGTTGTCAATTTTGTAGGTGAATTAAAATCACATCATGAAATATAAACTCTTCCAACAAAGCTGAAATACTGCACACCAACGATTAACACACAGTCATACAGATGTATAAGAAAATTTCTTTCAATATTTGTCCAGCGCGAGCATTCAATTTAAATTAAATAATTACTTTCAAACACAGGCGATTCCAGGATTTTATTCTGGTGGAGGGGGCGGGGGAGGGGGGCGGTGGAGGGGGGCGGGGGAGGGGGGTGGAGGGGAGGTGATTGGGCTTATAGAAATTTTGTGTCATTGTGCTGTCTTCAAATTGTCGAGAGTAAACGTAAAGGTTTTCTTAATTTATTACAATACTTAATCTATTACAATTCTCTAAATTTTCGCGACTGCTAAGTCAGAAAGCTATGTTGCAAAAACCATTTTTTAAATTAAGAAGAAACAGGTTTAGTTGAGGGAGGGGAGGGGAGGGTGTTTATCGGGTCTTTAGAATGCAAACTGTCTGTTAGTTTACATTTAATCATGAATTTTTCAAATAACAAAAGTTTATACAAGCCCTTAAATTCTGTTACATATTTATGACACTCAGTCATGTCAATAGGAAACTTGCAATAAAGAATCTATCCATGGAATAATAACAAGGTCAATAGAGCAGTTTACTACACACGATCTACACCGATACAAAACACTGTACTACATTATAGTTAAAATGAATTTTCAAAAGAGTCACTGTGATTTACAGTTTAAATTACAGGTCTCTCTAAACGTCAGTCTTACAGTCTCGTGATGCCGGTGTCGTTGAACGTTGTAATCCTATGGAAAAGTTGGTGGGCGGGAAGAAAGGTCCAGAACTGCTCCAATCCCATATCTCGTCCGGTGGCATAAACTGTTGCCAGAGATTCATTCTCTGGCCACTGCGGTCCATGACTGTCAGGCATGCGCAAGAATAACTTGTCATTTACTCGCGCCTCGCAAAACGCACGCGAGTGCAGTCCGCCATTTATACGTGTTCAAAAAAATTGCTTAAATGGCTCTGAGCACTATGGGACTTAACTTCTGAGGTCATCAGTCCCCTAACACTTAGAACTACTTAAATCTAACTAACCTAAGGACATCACACAATTCCATGCCCGAGGCAGGATTCGAAACGGCGACCGTAGTGGTCGCGCGGTTCCAGACTGAAGCGCCTAGAACCGCTCGGCCACTCCGGCCGGCTATAAGTGTTCGCCCCGCGGCTCAAACCTCTGCTAACAACGCGTAGGGCCACCATATTCTCACTGCGATCAGCGTGCGCGACCACGCACGCCAAGTTTCAGACACATATTTAGGAAGATTTACCAGTCCTAACGAGTACAATTCTCTTTGCTCTTTCACTGGCTAGTGATTGCAATAGTTAGGCAATAACATCATAAGCACGCAATTTTTAATTAAATTGCGCTTCATTAAATACGCACCGAAACTGATGAATCTGAATAAGGTGCTTTATGTTTGAGAAAATAACAAATCATGTATAACCGACACTCTCTTTCCAAGACACTTGTCCATGGCCCGCGGTAATTAATGTTCTCGAATGGATGATATGAGAACAAGTCTCTCACGTCGGCACTGTTATATAAAACATTCGCGGACTTCTTGCCGCGTCATTTCAGGGTAGAACCTAGAGCTTTCGACTGTTTTCTCCATCGTTTACGTTAGGAGCTACAGATTGTCAAAACTGCTGCTGTAGTGGCCATATAGAGCCCAAAGACGGCTTCTGATTGGTCGGTAATTACGTTACGTTGTCGCAGATGGCGCCTAGGTCTGCGCTGGTGACACCAACACTTCCGTTGTAGCGTAAACATTGGTGCCGAATATCTCTGGCTCATCTCAGCAGTGGAAAAGGGGAAATGGGTCCGAGATTAATTGAAAAATGAAGCCACTGGTCACATGTTAATTTACTGACTGAAATCAGAATCACGGACCCGAAAGATTTTATATGTTACTTTTCGATCAGATCTGCGTCGAGAACAATCTTTCACGCATCGCTGAGATTATATCCACCATCCCAGTTGAAGATTTCACAAATTCTTATTTCTGCAGCCTCTCAGTTACATAACCCCATGTATAGGAGCGTGGGACAAAACTTTTGTTTCGGCAAACAGTATTTTTTGATTGTTTATGAGCCTGTGTTCAGCAACTGCAGATTTCTCCAGCTCTCGGTTTTTTATATGCCGTTGATGTACTGCACAGCGATGAACCCTCTGCCAGGCCCTTAAATGTGATTGGCAGAGTATCCATGTAGATGTAGATAACGGTGCGGGTGGAGAGACGGATGTAATTATTTACGCACTTATAAGGGATGATATAAATCCGAGGGATCCTGAGGTTGAATCTATCCTTAATAGGCGTAGCATCTCCTTTACCTTCTTAGGAGGATGCAAAATAGATCTTATACCGCGTCTTCTCAGTACTTTGCCTATTTTGCTGGATGTGGCGCTGCAGAACGGAAGGAATGCAATCGGTGCCACATGTGAAAGATCAAAATTAGCACCTTTCATTTTCTTGGACAACGCTGACTTTATATCAAGTGACCCATAGGCGTTCTTTCGAGACGCATATTTCAGATGATTAATTTCGGAATCCAAGTGATCCTCGTCAGAAACAGCTTTTGCTTTATGTATCAGTGTATTTAAAACTGCTCTCTTCTGGACTGGATTGTGAAAATTCTGGACGGTAAGATATAAACCAGCATGCGTCGGCTTGCGATACACGATGTTGAGCTTCATTTGATGTCTTGGCGTCAAAACAGGTTCTATGTTAGCCCTATTAAACACACCTAATATGTAATAAAGCATCAGCTCTGAACTCGCAAACCAATTTCTCGTATTAAAGGTATTTATATTTCATCACAACTCATAAGGTACTTTATTTTGAATAATGTAAGATAAAATTTAGGATTCTTTGGATGCATCCCTAGCTGGTCTGATATATACAGCACCTACAAGCGTTGTAGGGTCCAACTTCAGATGCTTTGTTTATGGCTTTTTGCTATAGAAACCAGAACATCTGAAGAGGGATTCACAAGGTCAGAAATTCTAATGTGCATGTAAGACCTACAATTTAGTTTCCACTGAAGGTAGAATTTGTATTACATCAGCCTCAATCACTGTTGTCACAGTTTCTTCAAACATAAAGGACATGCTCAGTTACTCGTAACACACAGAAATTACGTTTCGAGCTCTGTTTCAACACGTACTAGACTTGGGGAATCCATTTCGTTCCAAGCGTGATCTTCTTTGCTTGCTTGTTCTATCTAATCGACAACCAGCATAATGGTTTCCCTGTATTTGATGGTTTAAGTGTTTGTAAAGCCAACAGATATAGCTTAATGGATGCGAAACAATGAAAGTAACGTGAAGTACACATTTACATACTCCTATTTATCATGAACTGCACCTCTTTTCTATATTTCTCAAATAGTTCATGTTTATTCAAACCATTTCCACCTCTCGATCAAATTATTACTTATACAGTGAAGAATTCAGTTGTTCCAGAAGCTGTAAAAAGGAACAGTAAATTTTACGCCTTTCTTCATAAACCATATGAGCGGTTAAAATATATTTCTCAATTAGTAACTAAAATGTGGGGAAATAAAACTCAGTTGCGTGTTTCGCATTGAAAGAGCCAATGCCTCCGACTCACCGCCAGCATCAGGGGTTAGACCTTACGCTACTTCTCTTTCATCATTGGTTTTGCCGTCTTTTCTACGGGCGTTCCTGTTTTCGTAGAGCTACTGGTTTGTATTGCCAAGCAGTTTTCACTGTCCCTAGACTCAGGTATGCGCTGTCAATTATGAGACCAGTTGTTCTTGTTCTCACATTTCACTTTTACAGCAGAAACTTCCGATTCTAAATCTTATTTTTTTGGTCTTGAAACACGGCTTCCTTCTTAGAGGTTAACAGGCAACTAACTACCTGAATTTCTGCTGTTTGGTGCCATCAGCTCTTTCAATTACAAGAGAAACTGGACAAAAAAAATGTTATGAACGAGCAGTAAAGGAAGGACAGCTGACAGTACTGTGGATTCGTTGTCTTCTCCGTTGACGCTCGGGGACGAAGCATTAGAACTGTCCGTTCTAAATGCGCTTGCTATGAGTATTATGCAGAATAAAACAGAGTTTCTTTTCATTTCATTAACTCATTAAGGTGACGTTAGGGGGCCTGCACACGTTCAGTATTTACTGAAAATTCTAGTTTGTCGAACTCTCAGTATACTGAAGTGACCTAACACTATCAATAACATTGTCAAAAATTGTCAGCTGACAACACAATTTTACAAGGTTAAATGTCGAAGACCCCCTCCAAAAAAAGCGTGTGCTGCAGTTATATTAGCTATAGCTTGCAAGCAACAGAATGCAGTGAAAAAGGGGAAATGGGTCCGAGATTAATTGAAAAATGAAGCCACTGGTCACATGTTAATTTACTGACTGAAATCAGAATCACGGACCCGAAAGATTTTATATGTTACTTTTCGATCAGATCTGCGTCGTACGATACGTTATTAGCATAGATACGAGATAAAACTGAGAAACAAAATACGTTGTCAGAGGCAATCGCATTCACGAGAGATTAGGAGTAACTTAGAAATAGATGTCTGGTGACAGACAGGTCATTCTAATTCTCGAAATTTAGTTCTGCAATATCAGTATGCACAATCAATAAAATTCTAAGGAATTCTATTAAGTAATTATATACACTCCTGGAAATTGAAATAAGAACACCGTGAATTCATTGTCCCAGGAAGGGGAAACTTTATTGACACATTCCTGCGGTCAGATACATCACATGATCACACTGACAGAACCACAGGCACATAGACACAGGCAACAGAGCATGCACAATGTCGGCACTAGTACAGTGTATATCCACCTTTCGCAGCAATGCAGGCTGCTATTCTCCCATGGAGACGATCGTAGAGATGCCGGATGTAGTCCTGTGGAACGGCTTGCCATGCCATTTCCACCTGGTGCCTCAGTTGGACCAGCGTTCGTGCTGGACGTGCAGACCGCGTGAGACGACGCTTCATCCAGTCCCAAACATGCTCAATGGGGGACAGATCCAGAGATCTTGCTGGCTAGGGTAGTTGACTTACACCTTCTAGAGCACGTTGGGTGGAACGGGATACATGTGGACGTGCATTGTCCTGTTGGAACAGCAAGTTCCCTTGCCGGTCTAGGAATGGTAGAACGATGGGTTCGATGACGGTTTGGATGTACCGTGCACTATTCAGTGTCCCCTCGACGATCACCAGAGGTGTACGGCCAGTGTAGGAGATCGCTACCCACACCATGATGCCGGGTGTTGGCCCTGTGTGCCTCGGTCGTATGCAGTGCTGATTGTGGCGCTCACCTGCACAGCCCCAAACATGCATACGACCATCATTGGCACCAAGGCAGAAGCAACTCTCATCGCTGAAGACGACACGTCTCCATTCGTCCCTCCATTCACGCCTGTCGCGACACCACTGGAGGCGGGCTGCACGATGTTGGGGCGTGAGCGGAAGACGGCCTAACGGTGTGCGGGACCGTAGCCCAGCTTCATGGAAACGGTTGCGAATGGTCCTCGCCGATACCCCAGGAGCAACAGTGTCCCTAATTTGCTGGGAAGTGGCGGTGCGGTCCCCTACGGCACTGCGTAGGATCCCACAGTCTTGGCGTGCATCCGTGTGTTGCTGCGGTCCGGTCCCAGGTCGACGGGCACGTGCACCTTCCGCCGACCACTGGCGACAACATCGATGTACTGTGGAGACCTCACGCCCCACGTGTTGAGCAATTCGGCGGTACGTCCACCCGGCCTCCCGCATGCCCACTATACGCCCTCGCTCAAAGTCCGTCAACTGCACATACGGTTCACGTCCACGCTGTCGCGTCATGCTTCCAGTGTTAAAGACTGCGATGGAGCTCCGTATGCCACGGCAAACTGGCTCACACTGACGGCGGTGATGCACAAATGCTGCGCAGCTAGCGCCATTCGAAGGCCAACACCGCGGTTCCTGGTGTGTCCGCTGTGCCGTGCGTGTGATCATTGCTTGTACAGCCCTCTCGCAGTGTCCGGAGCAAGTATGGTGGGTCTGACACACCGGTGTCAATGTGTTCTTTTTTCCATTTCCAGGAGTGTATGCCTGGCAAGAACCTGTTCAAGAAATTAACGCCAAATGTTTTTCTTTTTTTGCGTTTTGTAATAATTTTGTAAAATTGGCACGCTTTTCCGACACCTCTTACTAGTCACAGCAGAGATACGACGTATTTTTCGAAATGGAAACGTTTTTCAAAACTGCTATCAACACAACAATTTATGCTATATTTTCAAATTAATGAAGTAAGCCATGTCATAGACATGTCATTAACCATCCTTAAGTGTCATATACAGTGATTACCCTCGCATATTCCTTTTAAAATTCTTTTGTGTTAAAGGGCTCCTTAAAAATTGAGTCTAAGGTATTACATACACAAAGGCTAATTGAAATAAAAAATAAACAATGCACACTAGCGCCGCGTGGCTGGTTCCTAAAGCTCTGTCAACATCTGAATGGAGAATATTATCAAACAGTCAATATTTGACCTCCCAATGCGCGCCCTAGGACAGTCAACATATTGACAATTCGACAATATTATTGAACGGGTGAGGGCCCCTTTAGCCTGTCCGCTCCAAAGAGTAATACACTGCATACGGTGACTAGCGTGTTCGGACACGAACTGTGGTGACAGAAACACAAGGTGATCAGAAACAGTCTGAAAAGCTTGTAAGGATGTTGCAGGGTATATTGAACTGAGAAATAATTGTTAAGAAATAAATTCGTTACTTTTCGCCTTATGCGAGTTAATAAGTACTGAAGTCAACCAATCAGGCCGTAGCGCGAGCAGATTCAAGCAGCCAGCCAGATACAATTAGTGTCAGTTGTTCACATAGCGTATGATACCACACGAGACTGCTCAGCCTTTCGCTCGGGTTTACTACCGTCTCATGTCCAGTTTTGGTACCGCTTTCTTATTCGTTATAGCAAACTAAACGAAGGACGCATTTGGCGACACCGTCTCTGGCGGATCGCTTGAATTAGCGCGCGCCGCCGTCTGATTTGCTAATTTCAATGCTAATTAACTCGGAAACGGCTTAAAGTAACGAATTTCTTTCTTAACAATTATTTCTCAGCACTCTCTACCCTGCAGCACTCTTACAGGTTTTTCAGAGTGCTTCAAAGCACCCCTTATATTGCGTAATTATTTGGGCTTCAGGCAGCCAGACGAATGACATCTCTCATGCGAGACTCTTTGGAGTCATTCGGCCAATTAGACATTTTGCCACGAGAATTCGATTCATGATAGATAAACTTGAACGCTTTACTCTTACTTAGGTCTTCCTTCTTGTAGATCGAGTTGTCGTCATCTGTCTACATTAATGTTGTTGCTAATGCTGGTGAGATCGCTAAATGATTTCGGCAATCGGTTGTTCTCACTTGGGACGAGTTTGTTATTATTATTCTCAATGTCGCTTTTAGTTACAGTACATCATTTTACTTTTCCTTTGCTTTCACATTGCACCGGAACATTGCTTTGTGAATGGACTGGGTATCCACTCATTACTCAGTATCATTGCCCATACTACAGACTAATGTCCCCTCTCAATCGACCAGTTCGACTCTTATGAAGTGTTATTTTGAATCATTTACAAAAGTGACTTACATTTTGTACTTTTTTTAATTTTTTGGTTATCCAAAACTCCCAATGTGCACTTTTTTGTTTTGTATAAAATGTGCAAATTTCTAACATGCTTTGTAACCATGTAACCGGTTTTTCGACACTGCCATTATTTCTCCATCGCCTCTTTTTAGTAAGATCATCCTCTGCCTCAGGAGATGCTTTGCTCCCATTTTCTGTTTAACGTTGCCAGTCTTCACAAAGATTTTGCGTATTTAGCAACACAGTGGTGTTATCGTTATATTATGTGATTTTCTGCAGATACAGGTACGGTGGTAGTTGCAGCAACGAGGATCATCTCTTAATAAATGTTCATTTAATGGTTCTCTGTTCCTACTCAGCAATATTGTTATTTGTGTTGCTGCTCATAGATGTTACGAACTAGGTAAACTGGACCTGCGTGTTCATGTCACAGTGGTTCCTATAAGGAAGACTCCATTCGAAATAAGAATTCTTAGCTACATATTCTAGAAGTCATTTACTAGGCTCAAAACTAATTTTTACAACTAATAATTTTGATGATGCTTGATTAACTGGGTTTGGCTGCATTTAAATTGCGAAGATTAACTGCTGTCACCAAACTTTCAGTCATCTACATTTATATCACACTTAGCGTATTTCTAGGCTTCTGCAACCCTTTTTTTTTAATATCCAAATAGCAAAACTCATCTACTTTTAGTAATACATGTACTAAAGAAATTCTTGTGACAGCGTCTTATTTAATTCAGCTATCTTTCATTGTATTTATTTTATCTTTTCGTGAAGTCTTTTCAGTACACTATCTTTTCCGTGTCCGACAGAATTACAATGTCAAAGGTAGACATTAAAGATCCTATTTTATCTCCTTCAACTATAATTCTTACTCAAATTTCTCTTTGGTGCATTTTACTGCTTGCAGCTTGAATAACACTGCGATTAGGCTACAATCCCACATCAACTAATGGCTGCGTCCTTCGACTCTATTAACTCTCATTTGGTTTCAGTACACGTTGTAGATAATCTTTCGTTTCACATATTTACTCCCCGCTATCATCAGAATTTCGAGCAGTGTATTCTACTCAAAATTGTCAAAAACTATAAAGGTCTTCTTTTTGGCATAATCACTTACTGACGCAATCATAACTGGTTTCTGTTCGCAATGGCCATCTTCAGAACTATGGACGGAATTTGGTGAACTAGTTCAAATGGTTCAAATGGCTCTGAGCACTATGGGACTTAACATCTATGGTCATCAGTCCCCTAGAACTCAGAACTACTTAAACGTAACTAACCTAAGGACATCACACAACACCCAGTCATCACGAGGCAGAGAAAAATCCCTGACCCCGCCGGGAATCGAACCCGTGAACCCGGGCGCGGGAAGCGAGAACGCTACCGCACGACCACGATCTGCGGACGTTGAGCTAGTGTTCATGCATTGTCAACGTTGGACTGAGTCTGACAGTGCTTCAACATTTGTTCAACAAATGTCGCCCACTGCATTTACAAATGGCCACTGTGGGGCGAGTGATTGTGTCATAAGAAGGGCGTAAAAAAACCAAACTTTTTAATTAATAAACCACAGTCTTTTTAAACGGAATGTCGTTTTTTTACGAAGATGTCAAAAGCTTACTGAAAATCTACATAAATTATGAGCACAGGTTTGCCTTTCTTCAAATAATCTTCTAAGACAAATCGTAAGCTGAGTCTCACGTGTTCGTACACCACTTCCCTGGAACCCAAACAGATCTGCCCCGAGTTTGGCTACTACTAGTCTTTCCATTCTTTCGCAAATAATTCGTGATATGGTGGGGGTACTGAACACAAATCTTGGAAATAAGGAGAAATTTATCACAAAGAAATGACTGTCACTCTCAATAATCTTTTTTATGTTAGGGACGTAATCGTGTTTCGGCTGGTAGTCGTGCGTTGCATTCGTTAATAAGCAAAGATGCAAGATATACTTGAGTCAGCTGGCACTTTTCCGCCTACTGCTTCTGTTCTACTGTCGCCAACAGCAGTTTGCCGAGAACATTGGCCACCTATTTCAGAAATTACAAAATCATCGAAAAACCTCAAAGTTTTAATTTTTCTCCTTGAACTCAAATTCCTTTGTTTTCTTTAATTGCTTGGTCTCATTGCACGCACATGATGAAGTGAGAGCAGTGTGGGCTCGATATCACAGTAATAGGGGATATTTATGCTGTAAGATCCTTTTATGATGTTAAAGGTTCAGGTGCGCCAGAACAACGACTAGTATACAGTAAAGAGGCATCGATCTGGTGACTGTGAAGCTTATGAATCATGTCTTCACATTACTAACATGATTGTGCGAGCAACACATATCTCATGTCCGTATATGTGTACAAGTACATATGATACCGCTTTAAACAGTGTTTCTGCACTGGTACGAAACGACCGATTAAGATGAGAAGGACGTCCTGGAAAAGTATGTGATGCATGAGAATGTTAGCTAAGGTGTTAGTTGCGGTAGAGCACCCATCTTACTCTGCTGGCTAACAGGTTGCATAACTGATTAGGCTACTAGGCGTAATCCAAGACAATCGTGGCGCCACATTTCTCAGTCTTCGGCACCCTACAACGTTCGAAAAGTGCATTCCTCGACAGTGGCTGTACCTTTTAACCTGTCTACCTGTCCCACACTAATGGTCGTCAGTGTAATATGGCTCAGCTTCCATCCGCAATATTTATGATTTACTTGATCAGCTTCCGTTAGTTTAACTACTCTGCCTGATAAAAAGAGTGAGGCACCCAAAAATTAGGAGGAAACGAAATGTAATTCCATGGGTAGAGAGAGTATGTGGTACTATTTCAGTGACTGCATCAACAAGTAAAAGTTAATAATAAATTGACAGTATGACCTCACTTATCAATATGGCGTGCCCGACCTGTGGCCTGGATGCATGCACTGATTCGGTTGCTAAGTATATCATCAGGTCGTTCTGTCCTCTTCTGAGACAAGCTGGCCAGCAAGTGCTGTAACTAGTACTGGATAGCGGCACTGGAACAAAGTTGACGAATGAGCTGGTCTACACATGTTTTATCGGGGACAGATCTGGCGTCAGATCATGTAGACAGTGCATATAGACACGTGCCGTCTGTGGATGATAATTATCCTGTGGGAAGATGGCACCATGATACTGTCGTCTGTATGGTAACACATGTAGACACCAACTATCCATCATGAACCGTTATGCCGTCGGAGTGCTGTCAGTCACTACCAGCCGTGACCTGAAATCGTATCCAATGGCTCCCCCTGTCCCCCACCCCCCCTATCCTCCTCCCCACTATGACGCCAAGAGTAGAAACGCTGTGCATCTCCAAAACATGACAAGAACGGGACCTCTTGCCTGGCCAGCACCATACTCGCCGACGATGGTCATCCAGGGTACTGCAGAATCATGATTCATCATTGAACACAATGCGACACCATTCATCCTAGTAACGGTACACAGTTTTAATCTGCCAGGAAGGGTTTCTTATTCCCCATTTTGCCCGACCAATAGCACAAAATGGCGAAATATACCGTTTCTCTAATTTTTCAATGAAGTTGCGAAGTTAGGTAATTGAACATTGATATGGTGTAATGTTTTGAAAGTTAATATTACAATAAAGAGGTCTGAACCAATTTAACGGCTTATTATAGTTTTCTTGTACCTCAGAATCACAACTGAACATTAAATACCCCGTTCTGCCACCGGTCACCTTGAGGGATCAGTGAAGATGCAGTCTTCATTAAGGAAAGGGGCAACCATTAAAACTTTATTATGTAGCAGCTCGAAGTGGTCGTTTTGACTCAAAGTATCTATGACTTACCTACGAAAGGTAAATAAGTTACCTAACAGCAAAGAACCAATTCACCTGCAATTAAAACTCCTCAGAATAACAGAGCATCTTCCGCAGCATTGATCGCATCTGGCACTTAGTCCTCTTGGAGGGGTGAAGTGTGCACCACGCTCTGTTCTTGTATATACGTAGAAACGTGATTCTTATGATCATGTATCACTTCTATGTTCATCGTCTGCAACCAAATAGCTTCGTTTGCATCAATGTGAAACGATCTCTTGCTCTCAGGTCAGCAACATCTTCGATCGCGTTAGTTTCAAAACTGCTGCGGAATATCAGATTTGGCTTTTAGCAATAATTCTTGATTTTTACGTATGTAATGTTTAGCGACGTCCCGAAGTATTCGCCAGCTATCCCCGCTCCATATGGTGTCTTCCGCTCGCGTTTGTTATATAAATACCTTGGAAATAAGAATGTCCGTCATTGCTGGCGACAATGCAGGCTTAACTCTGTGAAATCCGCCATTTCCGTCACGGGCTGATCTTTGCTACGTTAAGATGGAACCAGCCCGTAAAATGTAGGCATTTCATCTTACGACACAAAGGACGAACGGGGTAGGCGTTTTATTGTCGCGCCTCTACGGACACGCGAAATACTGTGTTCTGTACAGTGGTAAAAGGGCCTCAACATATAAAGTTTTGCACAGTTGCTTCACTCATCTACGACAATCAATCATGTTACGCCATTTTGTGTATAAGATTATGTCGGGTCTATCTGCCTCGAACTCTCATATGGGGAGAGGTAGGAACGTTGTCGAACATGATCGTTTTGGTAATCCAGGTGTTATGGTGTGGGAGGCATGATGTTGCATTGGCGTATTGACCTCCAATCCTTCGACCACAGTACACTCACCGTTCAACGTTATTGTGACACTGTACCATTTCCCCATGTTCGTATTTTCAGGGCGCATTCGGGCCTGACTTCATTTTTTTGGATGACACAGCGTGTCAGCATCGAAGAGCAGTGTTCGAGGAGCTCTTGAAAAGAGAGGATGTTCGGCGAAAAGACTAGACTATCCGTTCCCCTGACTTAAATCTCATCAAGCTCGTGTGGTATGAGGTAGGGAGACGTACTGTAGCTTGAATGCATGCACCAACAGCCCTCCAGCAACTGTTGAAACGTCCCCTTAGAAAAATTTATACAAGACTGTGCTTAAACTGACACAGAATAATTTCAGCGAAACGCAATCTGACTTTCAAAAATCCCTACAAAAGAATGGCCCTGACTAACATTAACCAATACGTTTCACAAATCACTTACCTCACAAAAATCTTCGTTACTCAAGCTACTGCTATACCGCGAGCGCCACTACTGCAAGCTAAATAAAAGATTCAAACTACGGAAGGCACTAACTACTGATAGGTATAGTTAGCAAATGAAAGATTTTGATGGAGAACAAACAATGTATTTACCTTAGTACTCAGAATATACATATATCACTTTATGACACCAATTCTTACAAATTTCAAAACTCCGCCATCTCTCTACCCACGTCCACCACTGCTGGCGGCTCACCTCCAACTGCGCAACGCTACGCGCTGTTAGCATCCAGCTGCCGCTGCCCAACACTACAATGGCAGACAACAATGCAAACCAGGCATAGTCTGCACACGGCACAGCCAGTGATTTTAATACAGAGCGTTACGTGGCGGCGGCGTTACCAATAAAAAAACCTAAACAGCCTACTTACACTGTCAACCGCGCTGGTGGAGGAATGCCACGCCCTACCACAACAACTTACCAACCTTATAGCCAGCATGGCAGCACGTTGCAGGGCACGCATTGCAGTCTGTGGTGATCGCAGATCCTGTTAAGAAACATGTCTCGCCTTTTCCAATGACAGGGGGTCCATCATAAATCACGGTGACTTCAGTTAAATTACTGTCTTTGAATAAAAATTTCTTTTCTGTTCATCTCATTGTGTATTTCTTTCAGTTACCGTCTGTACTACGCACCGTTATCATCAGTTGGTACGCTGTTCGCAGATACGCCATGGTAAAGTTTATTCTTCGTTAAATGCATTACGGAATACAGACTTAGTAAATAATACAACAAACAGAGGAAACACATCGGAAGAGTCAACAGCTACTACGTAATCACCGGACGCCGCATCGCACCGCTAGACAGGAAAGTGATTCTTAACTGCCCATTGTGGCAGTCGTAGCTTTATTCCGGGAATGGCAACACTCTCCCGCCACAAATGCTTGTCGCTCTTCAATTTAACAACAGGTTATATTGTCAGCTTCATTTCCTTGTGTGGCCGATAAATTTTGTTCTTGCCTCGTATTGGTGACATTCGCAGATATGAGAGGTAGCCAAAGTTTTAATTAGAACCTAGAAAACGTAAAGCAAAGAAATTAAACACATCAAAATTTTTTTTTTATATAAACCCAGTTCCCAGGACTCCTAAAGATTGACGTTGACTGTGAATGTTGTATCACAGACACAGTCCCGTTGACTGTTCAAAGATGTCACTGAACCCGCCCAGAGATGTAAACAACCATGCATGAACAGCGCCTATTAGACGTAGGGGGTCCGACAGCAGATCAGTTCCAGTCATTCCACCAGGAACGAGGTACACATCTCGTGTTGTCTGTAGTTCAACCATGCGTAGACGGGCACCATCGCGGTTAGATCGCATCCGCTTTGTTCCTTTGAGCCAGGAAGGGCTCTAAACAAGGGAAGTGTCCAGGTGCCACGGAGGGAATCAAAGCGATGTTGTTCGGACATGGAAGAGATACAGAGAGATAGGAACTGTCGATGACATGTCTCGCTAAGGCCGCCCAAGGGCTACTACTGCAGTGGGTGACGGCTACCTACAGATTACGGCTCGGAGGAACTCTGACAGCAACGCCAACATGTTCAATAATGCTTTTCGTGCAGCCACAGGACGTCGTGTTACGACTCACAATGTGTACAATAGGATGCACGATGCGCAACTTCACTCCCGACGTCGATGGCGAGGTCCATCTTTGCAACCACGACACCTTGCAGCGCGGTACAGATGGGCCCAACAACATGCTCAGGATTGGCATCACGATGAGTGTTCTAAATGCCTTCAACCAGTCATCAGAGACGTGTTTCGAGGCAACGCCTTAGACACACTATTCAGCGAGAGCAGCAATGTGTAGGTTCCCTACTGTTTTGGGGTGGCATTATGTGGGGCGACGTATGCAGCTGATGCTCATAGAAGGTGCCGTAATGGCTGTACGATACGTGAATGCCATCTTCGACCGACAGAGCAACCATATCGGCAGCATATTGGCGAGGCATTCGTCTTCAGGGACGACAGTTCGCTCCCCCATCGCTCACATCTTGTGAATGACTTCCTTCATCATAACGACATCACTCGACTTGAGTGGCCAGCATGTTCTCTAGACATGAAACCTATCGAACATGCCTGGGATAGATTGAAAAGAACTGTTTATGGACGGCGTGACCCATCAAGCACTCTGAGGGATCTACGCCGAATCGCCTTTGAGCAGTGGGACAATCTGGACCAACAGTGCCTTGATGAACTTGCAGATTGTATGCCACGACGAATACAGGCATGCATCAATGCAAGGGGACGTGCTAGGACGTGCTGCTGGGTATTAGAGGTACCTGTGTGTACAGCAGTCTGCACCACCACCTCTGAAGGTCTCGCTGTATGATGGTGCAACATGCAATGTGTGGTTTTCATAAGCAATAAAAAGGGCGGAAATGATGTTTATGTTAATCTCTATTCCAATTTTCTGTACAGGTTCCGGAACTCTCGGAACCGAGGTGATGGAAAACTTTTTTTGATGTGTATATTTTGTTGTTTGTAAGTATATAGCCTGCGTTCTAAGAACACGATATGATCTCCGCGCCACAGTAACATAGAAAGCCGGTACACAAGCTGAAACAAATGGCGCTCTGCATTTATTTAATGGACTATCCTTCAGTACTTTGTTTTCCTTATTTGAAGGGAAACGATGCTGCAACACTGCATGGTATGACAACAATACACCATCACATGACACACTCGTTTGGTGGTACAGACGCTTCCACTATTATCAAACAAGTCTGAATGGCGAAGAATGAAGTGAACGAAATAACTCTGTGAAAAACCAGGCATTGCAAGAGCATGAGTTTCGGGGTCCGGCGTACCACGACAGTTGTTGCAGTGGACAAAACGAAAAATCAGTCATGAATCAGTTTTGGACATACTGGACGATGTTTTTGAGACGGCCAACGTCGCAAAGCGAAATGTGGTAAAATTTGGATTCACCACAGCTGAAAAAGGCGGGGACCTGAACCACTGTCGGACAAGGTCTTTTAGGAACAACCATGATATAGTGCAAACAGGTTATGCTGATAAGCGGTAAACAGTCACCCAGGGCGTACATCGAAATCTCGTGGCGTAGTTACATAAGCCTGTCAAGATGAAGTGTCAAACGAACTTGCCTATGGGGGTGGTTTTGATCCAAGGCAACGCTCCCGATCATTCTGCACAGGATACAGTGAATCAAACTGCTTCTTTTGGCTATCAAATTCCGTCTCAGCCCTCTATTCTCCTGAAAAGGCCCCTTGCGACTTCTTCTTCCTTACTCAGATGAACAAATCATTATGAGGCAGGCGGTTCCAAAGTGACAAGATGATTTTTGAGGCAGAACGTATCGTGAACAGCAAAAATTCAGACATCTAAAACCAACTCATATACTGAAAGTAGTTGGATGTCTAGATTCTGCTGTGCGCATGCACAAACTCTGAGTTTAACATACTGTTATCGCGAGTAGTAGCGAGCGAGTTGTTGTCGACGGGAGTCGGAAGTGGTCGAACGCAGGGTGCGGTGGAAAGAAGGTGTGCGACATGAGAGATCGCAGCCTGCCGTAATCCTGCTAGTATCGCCAGGAGGAGACTTTGGTATTAACTGAGTTTTTTTCTTGTTAATTTGCCTTTTTGCTGCACATAGTTATGGAGACATTTTGTCATATTTATGTCTGCAGACACTCAGAATAATATTCGTATCTTTCTTGTCGCCAGAAACGTGTTTATTGAGTATAGACATTGTGGAATAATTAGAAGTCTGTGTTAAGTTTGACAGCATTTAAATAATCAATTTTCTGAATAAACTAAATTAAATGTTTTTATTGATTTATTTCATCTCTTCTTTCATCGTTTAAGGATAGTTGGCCAAACCGTTCCTAACCATTGAATTTCTATGTGTAAAAGTATGGCAGTAATTGTTGCAATTTGTCCATTCATTGAAGTCTGCACGGATCGCAGTATTATTTTTTGAAATATTTTAACATGTTGCAGATTACGCAGTTGCAGAGGCAAGACGAGGTAAGTTGTTTGTTGGGCACGGGGAGCATTGCAGAACAGTTATTAGGAGACGTTGAAGGATACTTTAAAATTCGCAGTCAGACAAGTGAGAATTAATTTCTTTGTAATTTGTGGGAGGAGTAATTCATCTTCTGTCCCTATTTGTGTTTTTCTATTGTTCTCAATCTGAATTCCATTATTGTCAGAGACGGAACGTCACATATGTTTCCGTACATGTCTTTAAAATTAATTACCAAAACTGTTTCAATATCGTTGTGGAACTTCACCTCACTGACAGGTAAATATTTATAGAAGGGTTAACATTACCGTGTCGAGCTTCATACTCACAAGGGAACCTCCCCATCGCACCCCCCTCAGATTTAGTTATATGTTGGCACAGTGGATAGGCCTTGAAAAACTGAACACAGATCAATCGAGAAAACAGGAAGAAGTTGTGTGGAACTATGAAAAAAATAAGTAATATATAGAAACTGAGTAGTCCATACGCAAGATAGGCAACATCAAGGAGAGTGCGATCCCACGACCGCCGCGGTCCCGTGGTTTGTGTGAGCCGCTGAGCCGCTGTGGAACGAGAGGTCCTTGGTTCAAGTCTTCCCTCGAGTGAAAAGTTCACTTATTTTATTTTCGCAAAGTTATGATCTGTCCGTTCGTTCACTGACGTCTCTGTTCACTGTAATAAGTTTAGTGTCTGTGTTTTGAGACCGCACCGCAAAACCTTGCGATTAGTAGACGAAAGGGCGTGCCTCTCCAATGGGAACCGAAAATATTTGATCGCAAGATCATAGGTCAACCGATTCCTTCACAGGGAAACACGTCTGATATATTCTATACGACACTGGTGACGGCAGGTGCGTAACAATGACAGGAATATGTTGTCGACCCACTTAACTTGTACATTTGGCGAATGGGTAAAGAGATTCTTCTACCTTGCCCGATTTAGGTATACTTGCGGATGTGATAATCACTCCTAAAAAAGTGATGAAAACGTAGGAGTTTGTCACATAAACTGCAACAAATGAATGCAACAGTCTTACAGTCGCTCAGCTTTCGCTGAGCTCTGTCAGAAGATATGTTATTAACGTTTTCAAATTTTTCCGTTTAGGTGTCGCGTCCCCATACTACGGTGCACTTACCTCGCATCGGACGGACGGACGGACAGATAATAATTGTCTGAAAATAAAAAATGAAACATTTCGCTCGAGGGAACACTTGAACCAAGGGCCTCTCATTCCGCAGCTGCTCACGCTAACCACGGGACCACGGCGTTGCTGAGCTCACACTATCCTTGATGTTGTCTATCTTGCGAATGGACTACTTAGTTTGTATATTTTGCTTATTTTTTTCATAGTTAGACACACCTTCTTCTTTCAAAAAAATGGCTCTGGGCACTATGGGACTTAACATCTGTGGTCATCAGTCCCCTAGAACTGAGAACTACTTAAACCTAACTAACGTAAAGACATCACACACATCCATGCCCGAGACAGGATTCGAACCTGCGACCGTAGTAGTAGCGCGGTTCCGGACTGAAGCGCCTAGAACCGCTCGGCTACAGCGGCCGGGAACTTCTTCTTTTCTCGATTGATCTGTGTTCAATTTTTCAAGGCCTATCCACTGTGCCAATTTATAACTAAATCTGAGGGGGGGTGCGATGGGGAGGTTCTCTTGTCAGAGCTAAATTTTTTGGAGGTGATTAGTTAAATTTTTTGAGTACCTTTCCAACTACTAGGCATCACGAGCAAAATAAGTAAGTAGGACACTTATTTTTGTACAAATACAGACCGAGTATACTTTACTTCTATAATACTGTACAAAGACTCTGTGGAGAGAGTCAGGTAGAATGTGATACAAAGTAGCGGGCATAGCAGGGAACTTATAATACAGGCTAGAGAGCGTAGCGAGGCAGTTAGGGCAGAAGAAGCCGGGGAGCGCAGCGGGCAGAGCGCTAGGGGTCGGGCTGGCAGCCGGCGACGTCCGGGGTGACGCAGCGCGCGCGCTCCGCGCTGAAGGCGAGTCCGGCCGGGCAGCGCACGGGCACGGCGAGCAGCGGCCCCACGCCGCCGGGCCGCGCGCACAGCACGTAGTCGGCGCAGCCGCCGTCGGCGCGCGCGAAGCGGCCCGGCCGCGGGCACGCCTCCCGGGGGGAGCGCGACGCGCGCGTCGCAGACTGCGCGCGCGTGCGGCCGCGCCGCCGCCGCAGCTTGTCCAGCAGCTGCTGTCGACACAACTCCGTCACTCGGCCTGCCACGTTCCGCACACAGCTCATTAATCCGCACTCTCTCACTCTACCGAACAGCTACTGCCAGATAAATAAACGTACCACCCATACGTGGTCCACAACTTTAATGTCATCGCTGCCTATGTTCGATTTAATAAGCACTAACAACTTCGGCAGGTTGCAGCACTGACAGTGGATGGAGTACCACGCATGTCAGGGGAGATGCGGAAAACAGTGCAGTCGTCGTAATCTGGAAATGGAGCGATTCATCTGACGTTCAAAAGGACATCATGATTAGCTTTTGGGCCAAGGGTTGAAGAATATCCGAAATGTCTAAGTTTGTAACTGTTCGTATGGTTAAAGTATACAGTGCATGGCAAAATGGTGCTGTCCAAAACCGGCGCTCAGGTAACAGTGGTGCACCACGGTAGCAATCTACGCGGATGACACCGCCATCCTTGCGCAAGATTGGAAGCCGTCTAACATTAATTCCCGACTACAGACTGCACTCAGAACGGCGGAGCCTTGTGAAATGGTGTGTTAGAGTAAACGTCGACAAGTGCGAGGCCGTTCTGTTCACTAGAAGACCGAAGCAACTGCGCAAACATCAGCACTGCAACACAATAACACTACACACACCCAATACGTTTCCGCGAGAATGTCAAATACCTCGGTGTCTGGCTCGACAGGAAGCTACTCTCGGGGGACCACATTCAACACGTGACCAACAAAGCTAAAGCGAGGCTCAAACAACTCTACCCTATGCTTAACAGGCGTAGCACACTGAACAGGAGGGTGTCTAGGTCCATGTACATGACACTTATTAGACCCCTGATGACGTACGCAGCCCCTGTCTGGGGATACGCTGCGCCAACTCGCCTGCGCCGTCTGCAGCTCATACAGAACAAAGTACTCAAAATCATAAGCAACGCTCCGCGCTACACACGCATCGCGGACCTTCACCGGGAATACCGGCTAGATACTATCTTGCAGGTATTCCAAAAACTCTCCACACGGCTGTACAATAACACGAGACACTCGCGCAACCCGTTTATTCTTTCTCTGGGTAACTACGACCACAACCATAGACATCACTGGCTAGGAACTAAAATTCTACGGTCCATAGAACGCTAACACGACAGTACTGGCGAGCCCTGCAACACAGTTATTACTGGGAACCCCGATGTGCGACCAGCCGAAAATCAGGCAACCGCAGGGAAACCGTACTGTACACAGCACACAAACCAGGCACACACACTCCCTACACCGTCTGTGAGCCGATCTATGACCGATCGCCCACTAATCTACAACGACCTTGAACTGTTGCAGGGACGCAGCAACTGCAGCAAGCGCCGCAACAAGCTCCAACAACGACAAAGGTAACGATGCTCGATACCTCGACCTAACATAACCGCACCTTGCATGCACTGTCGCAGATAGCAAGCCGCTACTGCCCTTACTACCCGTCCTACTGTCGCAGAGGTTTTTTTCCCTTTGCGCTGGCCTTGCCACTTTTTTTCCTCTGCCCTTACAACCGCTACCCTTCGATCGCTTTCGTCCACTCTCTATCTCCTCATGGACCATGTTAATGAGTAATCTTACCCAGACGCATGGATAACATCACAGCCCGCATCCTGTGACTCCTGATTCAAAAACTAACATGTTATACGGGGGTGACAGTAGAACTTTTGGTTTGGTCACCACGTTGGTGTGGGCGTGGAGGGGCCCAATCCTTTATAAAAAAAAAGGGTCATAGATGACACGGGTGGACGACAGTTACGAGATGTGAAGGCTGGAATTTACACGCCAGTCCGCAACTGGACGTCCACTGAGTATCACGTTTTATGTTCCATGGTCGTTGGTCTGTACGGCCCTCCAGCAATCGTCAAAAAGGTCCAGGCCACGGGAGGGAGCGTTATTGTCTCTGAAATGTTTTTGTGACCTTCCCTCGGTGATCTCGTCATTCTGGGAAGTACAATGGATCAACACAACCGTGCATATCTCCATGGGGACCATGTCCACCCCTACAGGCAATTTGTCTTTTCCTCAGTATGATGTTATCAGTAGGGCAATACGACGTGTCACACAGCATCCATAACATGTGCTTGGTTCGAAGAGCATCAGGATGTGTTTACCACACTCCCCTGGCCAGCAAACTCATCGAATTTAAACCCAATCGAGAATCTGTGGCACCATCTCGCTCGGGCTGTTCGTGTCATGGATCCTTAGATGAGAGACCTAGTGCAATTGCCCTTGGCACTGAAATTAGCATGGCTCCACATCGCTGTCGGTACCTTCCAGAACCTCATTGACTCTTTTCCTGCACTTCCAAACAGCAAAAGGTTGTTAATTAGGCTTTTGTCAGGCAATCATATTAATGTGGCCACTCTCTACCACTAACAAAGCACAATCAATATTGACACTCCATCCCATGGAAATGAAATGAGCATTTGGCGTCATTGGCCGGGAGGCCACTTGCGGGGCACGTTCCGACCGCCTTGGTGCAGGTCTTATTACATTCGACTCCACATTGGCAGACCTGCGCACCGGATGGGGATGAAATGATGATGAAGGCAGCACAACACCCAGTCCTTGAGCGGAGAAAATCCCCGACCCAGCTGGAATCGAACCCGGGTCGGTAAGACGGCAAACCGTCACGCTGACCACTCAGCTATCAGATTCCACCCCATGGAAATGTGGGATAAGATCAGGAATAAGAAGAAAAAGATTACCCATATAATCCCTTGATAATCGCCTCAGTTCGGCGCGGAAGAAAGAATTTTAGGTATCCCATACTCATCAAGAGCTATCCATTGATTAGATACCACAGAGATACCAAGTTCCGCAGATATTGACTGCTGTGTTTTATTTACTGTCCCAACAGTCCCAGACATTTTCTATGGGAGCGAGATCGGGTGATTTAACGAGACAGTCGAGGTGCGATAGGTGCCTCGGTGGTCGTGAAAACAAGAAAGTATGTGTGTAGTCCCGAGACCCCACCAGTTGTCATTCTGGAAGACGGCAGTGTCCACAGCATACTCATCACGATGATATAGGAGAAAGGGCAATAAACAGACACCGTGAGTGTTGAAATAAACATCTTAGTTCAAGTTCACGGTAACCAGATGACTGTGCCCACGTATTTGTATGGAAAACAACATCAAAACTTCACCAACCTCTGGCCTGAGCTACGCGGAACACACACTGCTTATTAAACGCCTCCTTGGGTCGTCCACGCATCAGATGCCTTGCATCATTTCAAAAGAGCCAAATGTCGACTCGTCGGACAACACGACACGCCTCCAGTCAGCTACTGTTCAGATTCTGTGTACTTTGACCAACAGTAGAACGCTGGATGATAACGCTAGTTCTGAAAGTTTCAGTATTCGGTCCCCTGCTGTACTCTCTGTACACAGCATACTTCCTATTGTGTCCAACAAAGCAGCTTACGTTGAACGGGGCTATATACCAGCAGTATGAGCATCCAACATACGCAGCGCACACTACAGTCCACCTCTGATGACCTGGTCTCATGGGCCGCAGAATCAAAGCACTCAATGCAGTCAAGATCCAAGCACGTGCCGTAGCAAGACGCCGAACACCAGAGCACTTGCAGCAGATACTCATTCTGGAAGCAGCTGTGCAAGGCCAAATACGCTCGAAAGCAAAAAATTGATCAGGTGAGAGCAGGACTCGCGCACTGAGAGTTCCGTACAAACTTAATTGTGTATATAGACGGTCTATCTACTCTCTGAATCGAAAACCTCGACGATTGCAAGATATATGTCTCAGGGATTCCAAGTCTTTCAAGAATGTTTTAATTTCAAGTCTAAAGTTGGGTAATAAATGACAAAATATATATTTCTTCTTGTGATATAATTAAAAATTAACAATTCTGTGATTTTTTCCTTTAATTGTATTGCGAAATCTTTCTTCTTGCCAAATTTCATGATTCCACGTCAAGGGCGAGTACCCGGTAGGTTTTAATTAGTGAGTTTGCATCAAAATGTGTGATATAAATGGCCGTATTTCTTGACTGCAGCCCGCAGCTCGTGGTCGTGCGGTAGCGGTCTCGCTTCCCACGCCCGGGTCCAGGGTTCGATTCCCGGCGGGGTCAGGGATTTTCTCTGCCTCGTGATGACTGGGTGTTGTGTGCTGTCCTTAAGTCAGTTAGGTTTAAGTAGTTCTAAGTTCTAGGGGACTGATGGCCATAGACGTTAAGTCCCATAGTGCTCAGAGCCATTTTTTTTTCTTGAGTGCATTGACTTAGGGGCATAAAATTTTTACACCACCAAAGGACTAAATTTCAGCTTGATACGACTATCTGTTCCTGAGAAAAAGGTTTCTTATCAGACGGAGGGACAGACAGACTGTTGGATAACAAACGATAACAATATTTTTATGTGATGTAATTACAAATTAACTACTTCGTATTCTTCCCTTAACTTGTACAGTGAAAGCTTTCTTCTTGCCAAATTTTGTGTTTCTAGACGAACAGGAAGTACCCTATAACTCTACAGGTTATAATGAGTGTGTTTGCAAGTATTAACATATGTGACATAAATGGCCGTATCTTTGGATTGCATTGACATAGATGCTTCACTTTTCACATCGCCATGGAGCAGTAGATCTTAAAATATGACACAAATATCAACTTGATATGTGCACCCGTTCCAGAAACTAAGCTTAACTAAGCAAAACTCCTCCCGAACAGGCCATGAAAGCCCAACGGTACCGACCAGCCACCATGTCATCCTAAGCCCACAGGCGTCACTGGATGCGGATAAGGAGGGGCACGTGGTCAGCACACTGCTCTCCCGACCGCATGTCAGTTTCCGAGATAGGAGCCGCTGCTCCTCAATCAAGTAGCTTCTCAGTTTGCCTCCCAAGGGCAGAGTGTACCCTGCATCCCAACACCCATCCAAGTGCTAGCCCAGCCCGACAGCGCTTAACTTCGCTGATATGACGGGAACCTGTGTTACCACTTCGGCAACGCCGTTGGTCACCTGTTCCCGAGAAAAATGGTTTTGAACAGACGGACGGGCGGACAAACAGACAACAAAGTGATCCTGTAAAGGTGCAGTTTTTACCATCTGATATATGGAAGGTAAAAATGTTGGACTGCTATAGACAAAACAGCAGAAAAAAGTAGGACTATTTGATAATAGCAGCAGAAATCAGCTTAAGGCTTGATGTCACACTGAGGAAGTGAGTCATTGGTACATGAAATGCTAGATGTCCGATGTTCATAACTATGGCCCTTAAGTAAAAATTGCTAGCTTGACTGCCTGGGAAATTGTGCTTCACGATGCCTGTTGGTCACGAGACAGAGTATGAACCTGATTCAACGTTGAGATAGCAGGGATAGCAATTGAATACCAACACATATGAGACACGGAGGCTACGAAACATTGTCGAATGTGTTTATAAGCCCTCACTGTCTACAATTTAGACTTAACTGTTCAAATGGAAATAACTAAAAATTAAAGTTCTATTACACCCACGTCTTGGTCTTCCTCTCTCTCTCTCTCTCTGTCATATTCATACAGAAACGAACACAAGCGCTTACTCTCTCTTACACACACACAGGAGAGGAACATGTAAGAGAAGTCTCAGCGTTCAGAGAGACATTCTAATTTACCCAAAATTTAGTTCACTAATGTCAGTAGGCATTGCTCCATGTAAAAAAGTGTATGTTTGCACAAAAAATACGTTTTCAGAGTATTATTAGAATCTGTATACTGGCTAACAATGCGAGCCCCTGACTGCCAATATATTCTGTGAAAACCGCACATCAGTAGCACTTCCGTTTCCGCAATACATGCGGTGCAAATGTTAGGTGTGTGTTTGTGTATTGTGGGGGGAAGGGAGGGGCTTGCGTGAGTGGGTGATAAATAGTGCCGATTTACACGATTCAGGTGTGGCACCTGACAAGGATCATAATGCTTAATTTCATAAAGATTGTAACGCTGTGTGTGTGTGTGTGTGTGTGTGTGTCTGCGTGTGTGTGGGAAGGCGGGTGGGTGGGTTGGTGGGTGGGTGGGTGGGTGGATTAGTGGCTGATGAATACAGCCGATTTACACGATTCAGGTGAAGCATGCGTATCTTGCGATGCGAAGATAGTGTAGTATAGGCAATATTTTTTTCAATGACATCATTTTACGCAGTTTATATGAAGCTTACGTATTTTTCGACATGGAAATACTGTAGTGCAGGCAATATTTTTGCTTTTAGAACAATTTATGAGGATCCATTGTGTCTTAGTAGTATGATATAGAGATTGAACTATGGATTTTCACAATTGCTGGTTAACCTACAAATTACATTATTAGGTCCATATTACACCGGTATTGTCAATGTATTTTTGACAAATATTAGAGTACCTTTGAAGATGACATCCATTTACGCGAAATTCAGCTGAAACTATTTTGACATGGAAATACTGGAGTATTGTCAATATATTTACATACTTTTCAACAAAATTCATATTTCATATTACTCGAGTACTTTTGAATACAGCGTCATAATGGCTGCTCTAGGGCTACATTGTCATTGGCTGTTTCATTTAACGGCCAGTAAATTACCAGAATGCGATTGGCTATTTCGTTTTAATGCAAGCACCATTCCAAGAAATGAGATGTGGCTTCTTGGATTGTGAATGGCGACATAGACAACGGAGGACGTGGTTCGCCATGATGATCTTATAGATGATGGGGACGTGACTGTGGTGCAATGGGTGGGGGCACGTCATGGACATCTGTATATCCTTGGTGACCTCCAGCAGATGGTTGAAGATCAAAGTGGCATGGAATATAACTGTACGACTTGCAAAAAAAGACGCACAATTAAAGAATTTTCCGAATTAGATGAAAATAGATAAATGTAAAATATATGTACAGACAAACAAGTGATTACAATTTCAGAAAAAATTGAATGATTTATTCAAAAGAAAGAGCTTCATAAACTCAGCAAGTCAACGACGCGTTGGTTTACCTCTTGATCTTATGCAAGCTGTTATTCGGCTTGGCATTGATTGACAGCGTTGTTGGATGTGTCACTGAGGGATATCGTGTAAAATTCTCTTTTGCAGTCGGACAGTACCCGGAATGGAACTTGTGCAGTTCCCATGGATCATATTGGGAAACCGATAACCTACCGTAATTAATTCCTGTCTCCTGCACCTCTCTGGATTGTAAGACCCCTCTCAAACTAGTGAGAAAGCGAGTGTGTTCATGTCTGTTTGCGTATGCGAGAGAGAGAGAGAGAGAGAGAGAGAGAGAGAGAGAGAGAGAGAAAGACGGGAAGGAGGAAAGGAGGCAAGGAGCTGCGATTTCCAAGGACGGTGTATGTGGAAAATAAAAGATTTAAAAACAAGAAAAGTGGACCTAAAAGATAAATATATCATAATTACATTTATGTTGGGAGAGGGAGGAAAAGGATACAAAGCACAAATGTTATGACAACGAAGAAGGTAATAATACATGGGTTTAAAATTGAACTGTTTCATAGATTTTGGGAGGAGTGGTTGTTGTTGTTGTGGTCTTCAGTCCTGAGACTGCTTTGATGCACCTCTCCGTACTACTCTATCCTGTGCAAGCTTCTTCATCTCCCAGTACGTACTGCAACCTACATCCTTCTGAATCTGCTTAGTGTATTCATCTCTTGGTCTCCCTCTACGATTTTTACCCTCCACACCGCCCTCAAATGCTAAATTTGTGATCCCCTGATGCCTCAAAATATGTCCTACCAACCGGTCACTTCTTCTTGTCAAGTTGTGCCGCAAACACCTCTGCTACCCAATTCTATTCAATACCTCCTCAACAGTTATGTGATCTACCCATTTAATCTTCAGCGTTCTTCTGTAGCACCACATTTCGAAAGCTTCTATTCTCTTCTTGTCCAAACTATTTATCGTCCATGTTTCACTTCGATATATGGCTACACTCCATACAAATACTTTCAGAAACAACTTCCTGACACTTAAATCTATACTCGATGTTAACAAATTTCTCTTCTTCAGAAACGCTTTCCTTGCCATTACCAGTCTACATTTTATATCCCCTCTATTTCGACCATCATCAGTTATTTTGCTCCCCAAATAGCAAAACTCCTTTACTACTTTAAGTGTCTCATTTCCTAATCTAATTCCCTCAGCATCACCCGACTTAATTCGACTACATTCCATTATCCTCTTTTTGCTTTTGTTGATGTTCATCTTACATCCTCCTTTCAAGAAGCTGTCTATTCCGTTCAACTGCTCTTACAAGTCACTTGCTGTCTCTGACAGAATTACAGTATCATCGGCAAACCTCAAAGTTTTTGTTTCTTCTCCATGAATTTTAATACCTACTCCGAATTTTTCTTTTGTTTCCTTTACTGCTTGGTCAATATACAGATTGATTAACATCGGGGACAGGCTACAACCCTGTCTCACTCCCTTCCTCTGCTGCCTTCACTACTTCACCCCTCAGAGCTACTGCTTCCCTTTCATGTCCCTCGACTCTTAGAACTGCCATCTGCCTTCTGTACAAATTGTAATTAGCCTTTCGCTCCCTGTATTTTACCCGTGCCACATTCAGAACTTGAAAGAGAGTATTCCAATCAACATTGTCAAAAGCTGTCTCTAAGTCTACAAATTCTAGAAACGTTGGTTTGGCTTTCCTTAATCTTTCTTCTAAGATAAGTCGTAAGGTCAGTATTGCCTCATGTGTTCCGATATTTCTACGGAAACCAAACTGATCTTCCCCAAGGTCGGCTTCCACCACTTTTTCCATTCGCCTGTAAAGAATTCGTGTAAGTATTTTGCAGCTGTGACTTATTAAACTAATAGTTCGGTAATTTTCACATCTGTCAGCACCTGTTTTCTTTGGGATTGGAATTATTATATTCTTCTTGAAGTCTGAGGGTATTTCGCCTGTCTCATACATCTTGCTCACCAGATGGTAGAGTTTTGTCAGGACTGGCTCTCCCAAGGCCGTCAGTAGTTCTAATGGAATGTTTTCTACTCCCGGGGCCTTGTTTCGACTCAGGTCTTTCAGTGCTCCGTCAAATTCGTCACGCAGTATCGTATCTGCCATTTCATCTTCATCTACATCCTCTTCCATTTCTATAATATTGTCCTCTAGTACATCGCCCTTATATAGACCGTCTATATACTTCTTCCACCTTTCTGCTTTCCCTTCTTTGCTTAGAACTGGGTTTCCATCTGAGCTGTTGATATTCGTAGAAGTGGATCTCTTTTCTTCGAAGGTCTCTTTAATTTTCCTGTAGGCAGTATCTATCTTACCCCTAGTGATATAAGCCTCTACATCCTTACATTTGTCCTCTAGCCATTCCTGCTTAGCCATTTTGCACTTCCTATCGATCTCATTTTTGAGACGTTTGTATTCCTTTTTGCCTGTTTCATTTACTGAATTTTTATATTTTCTCCTTTCATCAATGAAATTCAATATTTCTTCTGTTACCCAAGAATTTCGACTAGCCCTGGTCTTTTTACCTACTTGATCCTCTGCTACCTTCACTACTTCACCCCTCAAAGCTACTTATTCTTCTTCTACTCTATGTCTTTCCCCCATTCCTGCAAATTGCTCCCTTATGCTCTTCCTGAAACTCAGTACAACCTCTGGTTCTTTCAGTTTATCCAGATCCCATCTCCTTAAATTCCCACCTTTTTGCAGTTTCTTCAGTTTTAATCTACAGTTCATAACCAATAGATTGTGGTCAGAGTCCACATCTTCCCCTGGAAATGTCTTACAATTTAAAACCTGGTTCCTAAATCTCTGTCATACCATTATATAATCTATCTGATACCTACTAGTATCTGCAGGATTCTTCCATGTATACAACCTTCTTTGATGATTCTTGAGCCACGTGTTAGCTATGATTAACTTATGCTCTGTTCAAAATTCTACCAGGCGGCTTGCTCTTTCATTTCTTACCCCCAATCCATATTCACCTACTATGTTTCCTTCTCTCCCTTTTCCTACTCTCGAATTCCAGTCACCCATGACTATAAAATTTTCGTCTCCCTTCACTACCCGAATAATTTATTTTATCTCATCATACATTTCATCAATTTCTTCATCCTTTGCAGAGCTAGTTGGCATATAAACTTGTACTACTGTAGTAGGCGTGAGCTTCGTGTCTATCGTAGCCACAATAATGCGTTCATTATGCTGTTTGTAGTAGCTTACCCGCACTCCTATTTTTTTTATTCAATATTAAACCTACTCCTGCATTACCCCTATTTGGTTTTGTATTTATAACCCTGTATTCACCTGACCAAAAGTCTTGTTCCTCCTGCCACCGAACTTCACTAATTCTCACTATATCTAACTTTAACCTATCCATTTCCATTTTCTAACCTACCTGCCCGATTAAGGGATCTGACATCCACGTTCCGATCCGTAGTCCCAGCCCGGAGATCCGAATGGGGGACTATTTTACCTCCGGAATATTTTACCCAAGAGGACGCCATCATCATTTAACCATACAGTAAAGCTGCATGCCCTCGTGAAAAATTACGTCTGTAGTTTCCCATTGCTTTCAGCCGTTCGCAGTACCAGCACAGCAAGGCTGTTTTGGTTAGTGTTACAAGGCCAGATCAGTCAATCATACAGACTGTTGCCCCTGCAACTACTGAAAAGGCTGCTGCCCCTCGTCAAGAACCACACGTTTGTCTGGCCTCTCAACAGATACCGCTCCGTTGTAGTGGCACCTATGGTACGGCCATCTGTATCGCTGAGGCACGCAAGCCTTCCCACCAGCGGCAAGGTCCATGGTTCATGTGGGGGTGGTAGGGAAGGAAAATAAAAGACAGGTGTAAGAGAGAGAGAGAGAGAGAGAGAGAGAGAGAGAGAGAGAGAGAGAGCAAAAAAAAAGAGAGGCAGAGAGGGAGAGAGAGTGAGAGGTAAAGTATTAAAAACGAAAACCATAACTTAAACGAAAACCTTTTTTTTTTTTTTTTTTTTTTTTTTTGCTATGTGAGTACTGAGTAGAAGAGCAGGACAGAGGACGAGGTAAAAGGAAAAGAGAAAGAGAAAGGGAGGTACGGCGGTACTGGGCATTATGCTCTGTAGGTTGAATAATTAACTCGATCCCCCACGTGCTATGGCACGAAAACATGTATATTTTGTTACACTCAGCTTAATTGAGCGGCCCAGAGATATGACTGGTCTCAGTGTTTGGCTACGTTTTTCATCGTAGGGTGCCAGCTCACACCTGTTGTAAATTCAATATTTAAGCTGAAATATAAAATTTAAAAAAACAATGCAGGTAGGTACTGAGTCACTCACGTTGATTTATAATTTGAACAAGTAGTTTATATCTATTTTTACGAAAGTCTTCAATATATTCACTAAACACTTAAAATGCAGTCTGAGGAGCTTTTACGTTCGGGTGGCCGTTAATAGCACGCTGCTACAGTTCACTATAAAATTCATATGTCGCGATCACGACACTCGACAGTCTGTTCACAATTCACTAAATACACTGTTGTCTGAAGACCTCATCCACTATAATGCGCTCAACTTGATCGTCCCCGAACGTGGCTACCAAACCACTACTACACCCAGATGCATGGCACGTCCGGCTCTTAGCTTCGCTCAAAACCAACCCCCTTGTCATCAAAGATGGCCACCCTATGCACCCTCGAAACGACTACCTAACTCAAAACTGTTTGGCAAAAAGAATTACGAATATTCTAAAACTAAACACAAAACAACTATGATACATTGAAAAATATGGAAAATTTCTGGGCAAAAACAATTTAAAGTCAAATTTACTGTATCTGCCGCCGTTTTTTTCCACAAATAATGTTCTTATGTCGTGATATTGCTTTACCAAGATTTTTGATAGTAAACATAAATAAATAAATAAAACTACATACTTAGTTACCCATCTACCTCTTTAAATTTTAGAATGCTGCCGCTATTTTCGTCTCTTTAAATTTATTTATTAACAAAAACACAGTTTCTCTCGATCGAATCCCATATCCCGACCTACATTCAAAAATGGTACGTGCTTTTCTACTAGCTGCATCCGTAAACACTTTGTTCATATTAATCGGCAAAAGCATTGCCAAGATATTAGCAAATTAGCTTTTGAAGTTTCATAAATTTACAGTTTTTAAGACAACAATAACTTTTAAACTATTATATATTTTTGTGGCGCGTCTAGATAATTTAGTTTTACATATTTTTGTGTTCATGAGTACCAACTCGCACCTCCGTGTCACTTTTAGGTCTCTTTTATCAATTTTTCTCTGACATATAAATTTCTCCAAGAGTGAAACCACGGCCATATGCGCCCCTGCCAAGCGTCCGCTCGGGTTTTTCCAAGGCCGCGTAACGCTAGCCGCTCGCCACGGCCCCGTAGCAACCGCCATCCACGTGCTTTGCGGCGGAAACTGCCGCTCTAAACTCCCGCCACAGTTTGTACGCTCGCAGAGGGGACATTAGAATTCTGTTCTTTCTTTAAAAATGAATCTCCGAAAATTTATTGTAGTGGTTACCATTTGGTTAGTTTCTGGAGAAGAAAAATATTTGAATTATGGAGTAACCGATATGCAGTAATTCTAGTTACTTCGTTGCTCGTTCACTCGATAGCATAGTTTAGATATATATTCTCCAAAATTTCACCGTCGTTTTCTTTCTAGAGAATTCATTCATTGAAATGATAAAAAACTATGCATTTTCATATCTTCAATCCACTCCACAAATCATTATGCTATGTGAAAATAGTGTGTTCTCCTTGATCGAAATAATCCATACAGTTGTGGAGGTTATTTTTTGGATTTAATCTAATTCCAAAACGTGAAAAGCTATTACTTCAGTTTGCAGAAGACAAAGGCAAGTGATTTCATCAAAACACTGCGGGACATAATTGGATGGTTCAAATGGCTCTGAGCACTATGGGACTCAACTGCTGTGGTCATAAGTCCCCTAGAACTTAGAACTACGTAAACCTAACTAACCTAAGGACATCACACACATCCATGCCCGAGGCAGGATTCGAACCTGCGACCGTAGCAGTCGCGCGGTTCCGGACTGAGCGCCTAGAACCGCTAGACCACCGCGGCCGGCACATAATTGGATTTTCATTTTTAGTTATTTCCTGTTAAACATGTAAGACTGAATGGTAGGCAGGAAGCTTTGTAAACACTTACTCAAACGTTAAAGCCCGCTTGACTTATTTCTGTTGGTATCCAGTTGCTGTCCCCGTTAACCGAACGTTCAGTCAGGTCCAGGATCTGGCTCATAACCAGCAGGCAGCGAAGTTAGCAATCGTTAGTCACGGGAAATAGACAAATATAGCGTAGCGTCACATACCTAACATTTCCTGTATCAGTGACTTCCTCTATCTCACGTCACACCTTGGGCCGGTTTCTCTGTTGCTGTTACCAAATAGTCCGAATTTTCTGCCCTTTTGTGTAAAGTGGGCCACTATCATTTGCTCTCGAGTGTACCTATGCTGCCGTATCTGTCATCTGGGGGAAAATATCTATCACACACAGGCAGTGGAAAATCGAGCTTTCAAACTCGCTTTGCATGTACCTCAGGATTTCCCACTGGCAATACTCGATCAGGTAGCCGAATACCTTATCGGAGGGAGGGGTTTAGGCTATCGGCTGATGACCTCATAGACAAAGGTAGGATACATCCGTTATCTGTGCAATAAGGTGCATATCCACACTCCAGGTGCCATAACTATTGGCGGAATAATTTGTTCATGCTACATATTAACGAAACTTCAATGGGTATTTCAAGCCGACAACAGAAAGGACAGTCAAAAAACAAAGAACCTAGCAACTGACATTCGACCGTTTGAAGGAAAACTCTACAGGACTAAGCCTGCACTGGAGATCGGAAGAAAAGTAGCTAACATGTAGGAGATCGAGGCCCGATGTTCATACGCAGCTTGATGTGACCCTTTGAGCAAGGGTCTTTAATAAGGTACACAGACACGCGGCAATCCACTGCCGGACTGGCACGTCTCATGCGCTATTCATGACATGATTTTAAATCAGTACTATCTGAACATCATTTACATCACTTAATAAATAGTTAATGATTGTAATGATGAAAGACCACTAGTAAACCGTCTTCGTCTATATTAATTCCTTCTCCTTCCTAGTGGTGGTTCTGCAGGCAATTTTCTCTGTAGTTCACTTGGGTATGTAACGGGTCAATCCTAATGTAGGCAGTAGGTCATGCCAGTGACTTGATGGTCGGATGCAAGACCACCCTCCAGCAACAGTCCCCCCCCCCCCCCCCCCCCCCCGTTTGCCCCCTGCCATCGTGATGGTGGCCGGCCTTTTCAGAGGAAAGCGCAAGGTGAGGCGACTGCTAGCAGCAGCTACAAGACAACATCGCGGCTTTTGTCATTGCTGGAGCTGGCCAGTCGCCTTTGCGTGTTGCTAAGCGCTCTGCGTGATATGGGTCCAGGGCTACAGTCACCTGAACAGATAACGCAGCGTAACGAACATCTGCACTCATGAGGATTCTCACTTTTCACAAGCCAGGGCATCCGGGCAAAACAAACTTCAAAAGAACGTTATCTTTTGGAAAAAAAGTCGCCTTCCGGAAACGATAGGCAAGGGGCAGTCAGTAAGAGATGAACCTGTAATAGTTCAGTGAGAATGATTGGGGTGCTTTGTGAACAGGAACTCTTTTCTCTTTGATAATGCACAGGATCGACTTTGAGTCGTCGTTTTTAAATGAGACAAATAACCTCTGGTTTAAAAAGCTGTAAGAGAGCTCCTCAGTGGCTACCCTAAACAATTTATCAGAGTTCCATTAAGCGCATAAGTGAAGGTGACTGCATTGGTTAAAACATCGAACTGGCTGTAGGGTAGTAGAGTAACTCAAAATTGTGTAAGAATTGCAAGTTCGAATATGGTTAGTATTGTAAAATCTCAGTATGGAGGGGAGACTGCTGTCTTGCTAGCAAAAAGATCATTGACCAGAATTTTGCAGAACCGTTTTCATTGGCACACATGAATCACGCAGTCATGCAGAGTGGAGAACAAAGACAGAATCGACAGAGAACATTCGTCTCCTGATCGAGGTAGGGGAGAGAACTCTACAGCTTGGGACATGGTGGAGGAGACTGAGGCTCAGAATATGGAACAAAACACTTGATTTAGAAATTTTGTTTGGAGATTGCATGGAGAGCTGACACGTCGCAATCTGCGGCACGTCGCAGTGCCCACTACACTCAATATATCTGACTGCTGAACATGGTGAGACACCGCAGCCTGAGCGAAAATGGTAGAGAATCAACGTGTGCTTCAAGGTACACTGTTAGGACTAGCCAAATTTTGCAGTCCAGTACTTTTCGCCGCAAGTGATTAAAGGCTCGTAACGACTCAATCGGAAATGTTTACTGTATATGTACTTTTTAAGTCTTCTGGCCTGTTCAGACAATCACTACGACCGGAGTGGGTATTATCTTCAGATAATTCATGAATAGACTATGGTTTTGCCTTATTCTCCTGAATGATCTGATTTTTGCAGAGGTTTTCACACGCTGAAGTAGTATTCATTCATCTCAACAACTGGGAATATTCTTGCTCTCTGGATTTCTTGTGATGGAAAAGACCCTGTAATAATTTCTTATTCATATATCAAGGGATCACAAATTTAGCATTGGAGGGCAGCATGGAGGGTAAAAATCGTAGAGGGAGACCAAGAGATGAATACACTAAGCAAATTCAGAAGGATGTAGGTTGCAGTAGGTACTGGGAGATGAAGAAGCTTGCACAGGATAGAGTAGCATGGAGAGCTGCATCAAACCAGTCTTAGGACTAAAGACAACAACAACATATGCTAGTAAGGAATTTCATAATAAACAGAGAATAATGTGGACCACTGTTTCGCTTTATAGGCAGATAAAACGCTGTTTATCATCTTTCGTGATGTGCAGCTCCCATTACTGATATTTGCTAGGGCCACATCTGTCCTATCAGTAACTTGTTGCCTGAAAACTTTTTCATTAAATACATATGAGCCCGAGGAGAGTTGTCTGACTATCGGCCAGTCCAACCAATGCAGATCATTCTGACATCCACAGGGATATTTCGAAAGCTCAGCCATCCCGACCCGATTCGAAATGGCCACTGCATTCAGTTCCCTTTGCAATGTTCGCTCAGATGCTGAGATGCTCATACTCACAGCAGCAACCCGTCGCAAGTTTAAAACAGAATGTCACTGACAAGCCATGGCACACGTGTACGAGCCGTGCCAGTCAGGATTTTTATGTGACCACTCTTCAGCATTGTTACATGTTTGCCAAAGGTATACCAGTCCTTGTAGACACTTTGGACCGTCCGCAGTAATACATGAACAAAACAAGCAAATCATTCATAATGTGGTCTTGCGCACGTCCAACCATGACAGCACCTGTATCATCGTCCACCCATCTTTCTGCGCTGACTGCTTACGACTGACTAACCCATCACATACACACTACTCGTACTTCACTACAGTGACTTATATCAGGGATGGGCAGTTACATAAGCGTCTGGTGTCAGTTCCGCGCTGTCTATACAGCGCTTCATAGCAACCACTGATCTTTTTTAATAGGGTGATTAATTTTCTGTCCAGTGAGCTTACTATTAAAACAGAATTTTGATCGATGGACACCCAGTAATCACAAGCATAGGCTCATTTTCTAAAGTGGTCAAAAATACCTGCAAAAAAACCATTACCCCAGCCTTGAACAATAGCTACAACTTACAGAATGTGTTTAAAAATGAAAATTATCATCATGAAGAAGCCTCAAATTTACTAAAGTAACTCTTCTGCCATAATACATCATTTACATAAAAGCCTAAATGTCAACCCAGAGAAGGATCACTCATAAATGTATGAGAAAATTCACAATAAATGGCTAGATTATATCTTTACATACACCGGTGGATCCTAGGGAACCTTAAACGGATGTACGTGATGTACCTTTTACTGCCCACAGTCAGGAGAGTATAGAAAACGTCCCTTACCCCAAGAAACCTTAATTTTCACTGTCGAATCAGTCGCTGTTGTTGAGACCGTCCTATGTGGCTGTGGTTTCAGATCCACTATAGACACTGTTGAACTAATAAATCCGAATTCTTCTGTTATCTCCGATAAGCTATGGCGGTCTTCCCAGTTCTGTGCAAATGTTCCTGTAAGAAACTGTTCATATGTCCTGTCTACATTCGCGTCATACACATCTAGCTGGAACATTCGGGTATGATACTCGACACATTTTTAAATTATTCAATTATTCCCGTGACCTTCGCCCACTCACTTTATATGTAAACATATGCGGCCGTCAGAGTCATTCACGGTACTGGACACCTCTCACCTAACCCGTACTTTACATCTTTGGTCCATCCGGTACACCAGCCCGGATACATACACATCCAAGCACAACCCACTGGGCCAGCTCGACCAAGTAGTCACGCCATACCATTCTTACACATCTCCAGCCCACCGGGTTGGCTACTCACAGGCCCTGCTGCATCACGCTCTGCAGCTGTCTGCAAAGCCCAGTATTTACAATCCTTCATTATTATTTCGAATTAATACTCAAGACCAGGTCGGCAGCAGTTTCAACGAACGAGACTGCGTGCTTCACTATACTGTTAGTTCATAAATTTATTTTTTCCTCAAGACCGTTACTGTATCCATGTAAGTATTTTCTGACAAGCAGAAGGACGTATACGACAGCTATATAAATCACAGACTATATTTACCGTGCATGGCTTAGTTATTAACTCACAAATAGTGCAAATCAAGCATATGTTGACAGAATTAAAGGCATCGCCTTCTTTTAGGGTAGAATAGCTGATAATAAGTAGAAAGAAACTATGTCTACATCTAAGTGATTACTCTGGTATTCACAGTAAAGTGCCTGGCAGAGGGTTCAATGAACCACCTACAAGCTGTCTCTCTACCGTTCCACTCGCGAAAGGCGTGTGGGAAAATCGAGCACCTACATTTTTCTGTGCGAGCCCTGATGATAATTTCTCCTACTCCAGAATAGGGCGGACAAGCGTGGTGTAAGCAGTCTCTTTAGTAGACCTGTTGCACCTTCGAAGTGTTCTGCCAATGAATCGCAGTCTTTGGTTTGCTCTACTCACAACATTATCTATGTGATCTTTCCAATGTAGGTTATTTGTAATTGCAATCCCAAAGTATTTGGTTGAATTTATAGCCTTCAAATTTGTGTGACTTACCACGTAATCGAAATTTAACGAATTTCTTATAGAAATTTAACGAATTTCCTTTAGGACTCATGTGAATACCTTCACGCTTTTCTTTATTCAGGGTCAATTACCACTTTTCGCACTATACAGATACCTTTTCAAAATCATTTCGCAATTCGTTTTGGTCATCTGATGACTTTAGAAGACGGTAAATGACAGCATCATCTGCAAATAATCTAAGAGGGCTACTCAGATTGTCTCTTATGTCCTTAATATAGATCAGGAACGAGAGAGGGCCTATAACTCTTCCTTGGGGAACGCTGGATGTTATTTCTGATGTACTCGATAACTTTCCATCTGTTACTACGAACTCTGACCCTTTTGGCGGGAAATCACGAATCCAGTCGCACAACTTAGGCGATACTCCATAGGCGCCAGATTGGCTAGAAGACACTTGTGAGGAACGGTGTCGAAAGCCTTCTGGAAATCTAGAAATATGGAATCAATTTGACATCCCCTGTCGATAGCACTCATTGCTTCATGAGTACAAAGAGCTAGTTGTGTTTCACAAGAACGATATTTTCTGAATCCGCACTATGTATCAATAAATCGTTTTCTTCGAGGTAATTCATAATGTTCGAACACAGTATATGTTTCAAAATTCTACTGCAAATCGACGCTAGTGATATGGGCCTGTAATTCAGCGGATTACTCCTATTTCCCTTTTTGGGTATAGTTGTGACTTGAGCAAGCACTGACACATAGTAGCAATCAAGGAGTACGCAACGTCACAGTCACATTCTCTCCCCTTAAGTTTAGAGAGAATGAGACAGACGCAAGGCGTGCCACAGGCCAGGCAAAGGACTGTAGTGGGGAATCCGTAAGCAGAGCGCATAGCACAGCAGGCTCCTGAGCCGATACGCAGGCAGGCTGGCCGATTAACCAGCTGTCTTTGGTGCGACAGGCATGACTCAATTTACAATGAAATGAAAACCCTTAGCTGCTTACAGGCGTTGACATAGGTCGACGGGGACAGACGAAAATGTGTGGCCTGACCGGAGCTCGAACCCGGGATCTCCTGCTTACATGGCAGACGTTCTATCCATCTGGGCCACCGAGGACACAGAGGATAGTGGGACTGCAGGGACTTATCTCTGGCAAGCATCCCGCGAAACCCACATTCTCAACTTATTGTCCCGCACTACATTCGTAGTGCCCCCGCCCATTATACTCATTACTCGTGGCGCGTTGCCGATTCCCGTAAGAGTTCGGGCACTGTTTGTGCATCTGCACAGAAGAAGAAGGCGCCCAAGTGGCCGGTGAGCCTTAACTATGTATATACTAAGATGGTATCTGTTCTTTCGGACATATACCATCTTAGTATATATACAGGACTCACTTTGCCAGCCAGGTGGGACAACTGAAACAGCCCGCGGCCTGTACAAGACAGCGGATGGAGCATGGGCATGGTGGTCTGTAAACAGCGCCACGCACGTCACTAAAGCCCATTTTATACCAGAGACTTTCTGGTTAAAATCGACTTCTCGAAGCGTGTGTGCCTTTCATGCCTGCATGTAAATCTCAATCAACCAAGACACAAGTGTTGCTACGATGTCAATTATCGGTCTCTTGCACCGAGTGTGGAGTCCTCAATTTCGGAGTACGCTGTACCCTGCGCATGTGCAGAAACAAAGCACTATGGCGGTGTCTGCTAACATCCGAAGTTAAACTATTCTGACCGAGTTCACTCCTATTATAGAAATGAATTTAGTATCTTCTTAATCTTTATTGTGTTGTTTGCTTTGTACTCGTGACACATTGAAAAGTTACACAAAGTTCTTGTGTTCTCCTGCCAGAGAGACGAAATACAAGAAAGCAAAAAGGTATTTACGGGGAAAAAGCCTACACCATACATAAATAAGAACGTAAATAGGTAAATGTGTTTTAATAAAAATTATTCAACGGCGAAAAATATTTTTTTTATTTTTATTTGGCACTTAGCAACAAAAGAACATAGAAGGGATAAAGCAAAAAAAAAAAACCGCTATGTACTGCGTTCTAGGTATTGTATGATATGTTTGCAAGTATATATTTTCTCGAGCTGTGGTCTTCAATCTGAAGACTGGTCTACAGCGCCTCTCCACGTTACTCTATCCTGTCCAACCTCTTGATCTATGAATAATTACAGCAACCTACGTCCTTCTGAACCTGAATCGTGTAAGAGATGCTTAAAGCCCGGATGAAGTGCCCTCAGATTAAAGTTTCTACTATTGTTTTTTTTAAAGTTTGCAATCATTGTAAGTGTAAATTTGATATTAGTGTTTCGTTTGTTGTATCAGTCTACAATAAATGCAAATCATTTATTACAGTTTACCTGAGTGTGCTATCCTAGCTAAAATCAATGCCCACAAAATTTTCAAATGTTGTATTACAGCAGCCACTAGTTTGAAGTGCTAGAAAATAAAATCAGTATACCTTCTCCCGCTAAGGCCAATACATTTACATGAAATCAGTCCCCAATTTTAATTATTTCAGTAAACAAAATAATTCAAAAGGTAAGTCCTGTTCTTGGAGTCCAGCGGTTACAATAATTTGGCAGATACGATTTTCGAAGTATCAGTTCCAATGATGAACTAGCCGTCTCGTGGTCAAAGATGGAATTCTAGAAACAAGCGCAGATATTGGGATAATCAAAATCTTTTGTGGAATGCATATGAGAGTCTGCTGGATGAGATTAAGATGACATCGGGCAGTCTATTTAATTACTATACTCGTGATTTCGAAGTAATACTTCACGCTGTTGGATTACAGGCAGCGAAGAAAAATACAAAATACGGAGACCGTATACGAGTGGCGACATGATTATTATTGCTACCGAGGACATTTAACTCGGTTGGACGTTGCGATTTATGGCAATTACTGCATCGGAATCTTAATATCATCCCACATATTTTACATGCTCTGGTCAAATCCCTCGAAAACTGCATTAAGGGGGCATGTTCGTGAAAGCGCTCAAAAATTTCAAAAACAATTATTTGTTAATTGAAAAGAGCATTTCATGCTGATTTTAAAAAATGTGCAGTTTATGGGCATTATCATTTTCCGTTCTTTCTAAAATTGAGGTTGAACGTAATGTTGCACAGGGGCCACGCCCATCTGTCAGTTTGAAGTGCGTTAGAATACGAGATGCATTATTTTGCTCTTCCATTTTTTCCGTCGTTAGTTACGGATCGTTAACACATGTGTATTTCAGGAGGCACTGACTCCCGGAACCAAAGTACAGGCATGTCTAGAAGGCTATGGTTCGAATGTAAACAAAGATCTGAGAATATATGATTTCGGAATTTCATCTGCATGTGGTTTTGTAGTTATTGTGTGTTGTTTTGTTTCTGTGTGTGTATTTTTTCTGTGCTACAAGTACGGAGAGTAAAGAAATTTAGCCCCAAACGAAAGTTTCGTGGCAACCGGTTCCTAATACAACTGAATAATACACATCAGTTGCTTCAAAAGTCGCCTGCGGAAACTGTGTCTACAGGCAGTGCTTCTAGACGTAAACTTTCGCTTTCTGAATCTAATAAGAACAAGTCTAGTAGTATTGTGAGCAGCAATAACGACGAAAATGTTATTGTGAACCTAAATAGGCTGTCAAGAGTTTTGAAGAGTGCTGTGAAATGTAAGTACTGCAATTGTGAAGATAGTATGACGTTTCTGAGGACACTGCAGCAAGGAAGGGTCTTTCAAGTCGGTTAATGATAGCCTGTAACTTGTGTAAGATGCACAGTGATACTATGACATCGCCAGTAACTGATAGCCGACATCACAGTGTAAATATTCAGCTTGCTTATGCAATGCGATGTATTGGAAGGGGAAGAAGAGCTGCCCAGACTTTTTGTGCAGTAATGGATTTGCCTGCACCTCTACTGAGGTTTGACAAAAAAATGGTTCAAATGGCTCTGAGCACTATGGGGCGTAACATCTGAGGTCATCAGTCCCCTAGACTTAGAACTACTTAAACCTAACCAACCTAAGGACTTCACACACATCCACGTCTGAGGCAGGATTCGAACCTGCGACCGTAGCAGCAGCGCGGTTCCAGACTAAAGCGCCTAGAACCGCTCGGCCACAACGGCCCATGAAGTTTGACAGATACAATAAATTAATGCATAATGCTTTATGTGGTGTAGGTGAACATTCAATGAAAAGAGCAGCAGAGTAAGCAGTGGCCTTGTCTGAGAATGTAGACATTGTAGCAGCATTTGATGGATCTTGGCAAAAGAGAGGTCATACTTCCTCTGAATGGGGTTGTAACTGCCGCATTTATTGAATCTGGTAAGACACTAGATTATGAATGTCTAACAAAGCATTGCGAAGGTTGTTCAAGTAAATTTATGGGCACCCATATTTATGTGAAGACCTTTGATGGCCCAAGTGGAAACATAGAAACGAAAGGAGTTTTTTTGGATCAGAGGTCAGTCGTGGTGTGAGGTATGTAGGCTACCTTGGGGATGGAGAGTCTAAGGGACACACTACTGTTGTTAATGACAGACCATATGGGGACACTGATAGAAAAGCTTGAATGTGTTGGGCATGTACAAAAAAGAATGGGAGCTCGGCTGAGAAAATTATGTAAAGACTTCAGTGGAAAAAAACTATCAGGCAGAAAACACATAGGTGGTCCAGGTCATCATACAAAAAGTGATATTGGTTCTTTGACTCAATATTATGGATCAGCAATAAGGAGAAATATAGGAGATTTGGAGAACACGAGACGAGCTGTTTGGGCAACATGGTTTCACAGTGTCAACAGATGAAACTCCCACATTGTTTGTGTCCAAAAGGGGACGATTCGTGGTGCAGTTGAGCAATGCCACAGGCATACAATATACCCACAAGCATTGCTTACCACTTGCTGTAACGGAGGAAGTTAGGCCTATATATAGGGATATGGCAAATAAGAATCTACTTAGGAAATGTATGCATGGTATCTTCAGAACGCAAATGAAAGCTTCAAAAGCTGTATATGGGAGAGAATACCCAAAACTGTATTTGTTGGGCTGACGGTGCTGAAGATTGGTGTAATGGATGCAATAAGAACATTCAATGAAGGTGCAATTTCAAGGATAAATGTTATGAAGAAATTGAACATCGAGACGGGAAGGAATATGGCTTCAGCTCTGCTATTGATAAACGGCGGGTAACCGAAGTAGAGACAGCTGCAGAAGCTGCTACCAAGGAGTGAAGGATAAATAAAGAATGAAGAGAAAGGGTATGGAGGATAAGGAAACAGGAGGACAACTCGAGTATGTAGCTGGAATGTTCTAAACGAGCATTGTGGTAAGTTAATCAATCTGTAAATCTTGTTTTGCGATTTACCGAAAATTTGGATTTTCATCATTCAGGTACACTTTTCTCCTAAATCACTGAAGTTAAACTCACAAAAATTGATATAGGTATTTAGAATGACATCCTTGACCTCCCTTGCCTACAATTTCCTGAAAAATTTACAATATGATGAAGATGTCGGTGATATTTGAGCTACATTTTAAAATATTTTTGTTGTAGTAAAACAAATTACACGTCTTTTTCACAGATCATCATCAGGGAAAGAAATTGGAGGCATAAAACACTTATGTGAATGTTGTCTGTACTCTGACTCTTTCTCCAAGCTCTGCAGTCAGTGGTTCCAAAGAAAATTGTCGCGCGGTGAAGAAGTGTTCAGTTTTTTATACTATTATAAATATTGTTGTCGGTACCAAAATATAATAAAAATCGCAATGATTTTTTGGGAACCTAATTGTGTGTAACAACTTTCAGCTATTTCTCATTTATACACCAGTTGCACTATGAGGGTGAAGATAACGCTAAAAATACAACCCATTCAGCGGCGTGTCCCCCTAAGCTGAGTTGACGACCAACTAATGTTTGTTTCTGCGGAAAACGAAACGTTTATTTGGCTCTCATCGTTCCTGGTCGACTGTCTAACTGTGCAACACTGAACAGGTATATGCAACAGATGCACTGAAAGGATAGTATTTCCTTTGACATGTATGTCAGTCAAACCACATCAGCGTTGGTTGTGTGTGTGTGTGTGTGTGTGTGTGTGTGTGTGTGTGTGTGTGTGTGTGTGTGCATGTGGCGAGGCTGAGGGCTGGGTCTTATTTTGTCAAAACCGTGTAGTTAGATTCTTTAGTTTCGTTTTCGTCGAGAGAGATTTTGAACTGAGGTGCCACTTTCTTCACTGTTAGCGGACTCTGGATGGCAAACATTTGGTTCTGCAGTTATGGCTTGGCATAAGTCACTCCTCCTCTTCAACATGTAATCGTGAAGAGTACTAACGAATGCTTTTTATTTTGTTCAGGTTGCCATTGTTTTCTCCAGGTTGTAGTTATTTGTGAAAAACTGTTGACAGTTATTTCATTTCACTCTGCCGCCTTCAAATTCCAAATTTTTCTCGTTAGAGCACGCGGCCAAAGTGGTATCGCAAGGGTGAATTTAAATTCGTGCGACAAACGAGATCTTTTAAAAGTGAGACGTTGTAAGACAAAGCACGAAGCGAGCACTACTGATGCACATGTCTCGGTGTCTGGGATGGGAGACTCCAAAACCTGCGCGCGTAGGTCCGTTCGCACAAATAAGAGGCGTGAGTGACTTTGCACCATTGCATGCACCCTTTTGCCTCTTCTCGCAAGTTTCGCATGCATCTAGAGCACGCCGGACGTTTCAGAAGTGTAAATGAACTTTTAATCAAGCAAAGTGCGGGTTCCCATTCCTTACCAACAATGTGACCGCATTTACGTTCGATCAGCTGTTCCCTACTCGAATTTCTATAAATTCTTTAAGTACACTGTCCCGGTATTTTGACGTCTGTCCTGGGATTTCGTTGATTAGCGTATCAACCGCGGCTGCTCCTAAAACATAAACACACAGCTAAATTTCTTAAAATGGATTTTCCTGAGCTGTCAGGTATATGCCGGGGTTATATACACAGCATGGAACAAATTATGATTACTCACTGCAGGAAAAATGGTATCCATAACAGCTCAGAAAAATAAATAAAAAGTGCCAAAACAGAAGTATATCTCTGTTTTCTCTATGGCTGAGACGCGACAAATAATCAGCATCCCTGATGATACGAACGTCCTGGTTTCCCGAAATATTCTGCGGATTGGACGCCAAGACCTGGCCATGCATATGATGATTTTTTTACTACCAACTACGCAAGGAGAAAATGAAGAGAATTTCAATAACTGTATCACTTTGCAACAAATGTTAAGATCTAATTACAACATTATAAATTAGTAATAGAAAGATTTTCGGCGAAAGTGGTCAAGAAAAAAATACGAGAGTACCAATAGTTGGTAAGCGATCAGACGGTTTTGAATGGTTAGCAGGTGCCAGTAGTAGTTGAGTATCACACATGTTGAGAAAGAAATTGTACTGGATTCTTATATTTTTTTTTTAGAAAAAGTGTATTTAAAAAATTACAGTATATTTTTGATAAACTTGTTGACACTTTTTCTACATAATCGCCATTCCGTTCAGTGCACGTGGTCAGCCGTTGCATCAGCTTCTTTATGCCCACATCGAAGAATTCTCCCACCAGCTCCTTCCCCCACTTCCTGCACCCGCTTGCCATTTGAAAATTTAATTACACTCATGCATGCCTTCAGGGAAATGAAAAGATGATGATTTGAAGGCGACAAGCCAGGGGAATACAGGAGGTGGTTCAAAATATTGCAACAAAATGACTCCAAGTGCACCTTGGTGGCTAAGACTGTGTGAGGACGGATGTTGGCGTACCACAAGCACACTTATCCCGGCAGTATCCTCCTCGTTTTGTTTTGCATGCTCCTTTTGAGTCTTTTTATGGTCTCACAATATCGTCGCCCATAGATGGTCTCGCTCTGAGGGAGAAACTATACCAAACGATGGCTTTGCGGTCCCAAAAGAGTCAGCACATGATTTTTTGACTGTGACGATTGTCTTCTTGTCTGAGGCATGTAAGGAGCCAACCAGGTTTCATCTACAATCACAATAAAGCTAAGCAAATGCTCACCTTCCAGTTCAAGTCGCTCAGGAAACTCGAGGACATTACTGATCAGATTTTTCTTGCAATGCTCTGTCAGCTGATTTGGGATCCATCTAGCGCACAGTTTCCTATATCCCTATATGCCAGCATTTCTCTCATACGAGAGAGTTCTATAGAGTTGTTGAAAAATCGCAGGAATCACATCCACTGTCAATCGGCGGTCTTCACGAATAGTTTCCTCGACTGCACCGACTCATCAGGCAAAATTATAGGTTTTCCACTACTGCTTTCGTCATGCATATTTTTTCTGCTCCCGCTAAACTCTCTACACCATTTAAACACATTCGTTCTATCCATATCACAAAATTTCGGCAGGGTTTATTCGCTCCGCAAGTAGGAAGTTCACAAACTACCGTGTTCTTGTGATGCTCTGTCAGCTGATTTGGAATCCATGTAGCGCACAGTTCCCTGTGTCCCAGTGCTTGTGTGCGAGTCTCGTATAAGAGAGTTCTGTATGATTGTTTAAAAATCGCAAAGGGGGTATCCCCTGATTTGGGGATCCCCCTAACTACTCACTGTTGCCAACCCCTTAAGAAAAACGACAGCCCGTTATGATCACAGTACGCTTACTTTCTGAATATGCCTCGTATGTGTTTGAGTCAGATAAATAATTAACGCTAATGACATTTTATTGGCTGACCTTGTACTCTGGAATGCAGGTTGTCGGTGAGCCTTCGACGCACTGGCGCGAGTCGGTGTCGAAGATGCTGCCCTTGGGACAGCGCAGCGCGATGTGGAAGAAGTCCGGCTGCGAGTTGGGGCCGGAGCGCTTGGGTAGACACAGGTAGAAGGCGGAGCAGTCGTACGGGTTGGAGATGCGGCCCTCCCCCGTGCACGGGTTTTCCAGCGGCTCCTCCGCCGGCGACCGCGCCACGATGGACGCGGACTGCGGCAACTGGCTGCTCCTGTCAGGCGCCCAGCGCCACGTAACACAGTGCATTCCTACTCTCTACTGCCACAGCTAACGCCGCAGGCAAGCAATCGAGGCTTACTTGCCTCCGCCTGAGCAAGCACCTGGGAAGCGACGGCCGTACCTTAAGAGCATACTCAGGAAGGACATCTTTGCCGATATACAGGACACACAACAGATAAGACTGGGGGCGAAAGCACTTACCCAGATTTTGTAAACAACTGGTACGCAATTTGTTTTTTCACTACGTAAAACATGTCTGGCGGCTATAGTAGGAACATTTCACTCTACAGGGAGTGGTGCTATTATGAAACTTCTTGGTATATTAAAAGTGGATGAAGGACCGGTACTCAAAGCTGGAACGCCGATTATCACTAGCAGTGCTCTTATCGACTGAGGTTGAAAATTAGGACGTAAGTACTGGAAGACAAGAAATGAGGAGGTTCTCCGCAGAAGCAGCGATTAAAGGAACGTTCAGAAAACACTGACGACAAAGCGGCAATGTGATACATGAGTTAAGACACCAGGGAATAACTTCCACGGTTCTAGAGTAATGGTTCCCAACCTGAGGGTAATTATCTCCCGAGGCGTAAAAAGAAATTTTATAAGGAGGAAATACTAAACGATTTGATTCTGTTTCAGTTTTGAAACTAAATTAGTTTCAAAAGATCATTATTATTATCACAATTTTTAACACTCTAATACTGATTATGTAAGTTATCAATAACTACTTTTTCTCAGTTAGTTTTAATGTGGTGGAGGTTACAGGTTCTTCACATAGTCCAGCCACTACACACATATGTCGTGCTTTGTCCCGTACATGGCTGACAATAAAAGTGAGACACATGCGCAACAAACTAAATACCTCAAAACAATGTCTTGTCCACGTTGTAGATAGTACTCGCAGTAGTCCGGAAATTGCTTCATTATTTGCTTTGAAACACATAAATGAAGTACTTCTCAGTAGGATACAGCAGTAATTACGTAAGGGCTACTATAGTGCTGTACACAGTTTTATTATTACTATTATTGTTGTTATTATAATAATAATTATTATAGTGGCTAGACATAAAGCATTAACAGTCTGAAGCCGTCAATTTATGTCAGTTCAGAAGTAAGGAGTGCAGCAATGAAGTGATTTACGAATAGTAAGTATAGTGCACACATCCCAACTTATTTGATTTTAAAAGGGCGTTGCTGTGTGGAGGACGAGCAAGTGCCGTAATGGAGAGAAGTAAAACATGGGAAGCATGTTTTATTACAAGTGTGTACCTCACTGTGGATAGTTAGCCTTCATTTCTGAGACGGAATTGTAGGTAGCACTAGCAAGGCACCACGAGTTCCTTCGTCATTCATTCTGAAACACACACACACACACACACACACACACACACACACACATGCACACTAACTAAATATCATTCATCATCATTTTAAAAATAAAAATGTTCCAAGAAACGTCTTTCACTCTACAGTTCATTTAGATGCTAGCGTTGGTGGTAACGTGGGGGAGGTGATGGTAATAGATGATACAGGGGAACGGGGGGGGGGGGGGTGAGAGAGATAGCGGGGATACTAGCTAATGTCTCAGGGGTAATAGTCTAAGAAAGGTTGGGAACCACTGTTCTACTGTTCTGTTTTAGAGGAAGCTGTAGAGGGTAAAAACTGTAGGGGAAGACAAAAATTGGAATATACTCAACAAATAATTGAGGACGTATACTGTGTTATTCTGAAATGAAGAAGTTGCCGCAGGGCAGTAATGACACAGAAAAATCTAGAGACACACACTTAAAATTATTTATTGACAGTCCATAAACTAAACGTTATACAAAGGCTCGTCAGTATCATAAGCCTGACACAAAGCCACGCACTACAACAATAACAACACTGCTACTACTATTATTACTACTACCACCACCACCACACTACCATCACTGCTACAGCTATTGTTACTATAGTTCTAGGAAAACAGACATACATGAAAACAATATAAATTTGGAAAATTCCATCGAGTAACAAACAGTGCCAATGGTTTAACTGGAGCAGATACGTCAGCCTCATTGACCTGGCTTTATCTACCCGTGTGTACCTAAGGACGCGCTAATGTGGGAATAAGAAACACAAATAGAAGAAACGTCAGATATTAGCACACAGAAAATTCTGCTTCTAAAGAAGAATTCCTTCTACAGCATGAAGGAACCACGAATCACGCTGGTAACGAAATCTGTAGCATAATTTTAAAGTACAAATAACACAAAATATTACTGATACCGTTGTATCAATGATAATATCTTACTAATACAGGAATAACAATAAACATCAAACAAATGTACAATAAGGTATACAAAATCCAGCCACAAATTCCGTTGGGAACAGAGATTAAAATAAGTAATATAGAACTAAATTTTCAGAAACTCGTCATAATAGATAGATACAGTACTCAGAATCAGAGACAGTGGGCCTTAATTCACAAAATGCAGAAAACTACTATCACAATGATTGAATGCTAGGATTATCACTCACTGAAATAAACAGGCAATGTGGAGGTGCAAAAACTCTATAGATACCATTTCGCACATTAATCGTGTTATTATTAACAATAGGCATTAGGCGAGGCACACATACAGTAACAAATTCTGCCACAAAGCACACAAACAAATATTGAGAGCACGTACTACATCTGCGCAAAACTCCGCAACACAGCACGTGCTAGCAGTGGTAAAGGAATCAACCCCACAAAACTAGTGGGACGCACTGACTGTATCAGAGTAAGTGAATTAACGAAGGAACAGGGGCCTGGTGGGATCCAGTACTGACAATACACTACAGGGAAAGCTTTAAATGCAGCGCTCACTAGTGACAAATAAAATTAAAAAATGCTCCTTATCAGCAAACATGAAATATCTGTCTATCTATTTGGACTTATCTAAATAAACTTTGACACTAGCTATTTTGAGTTTCTCAGAATGCATTTCACAGTTCCTGAACGCTTAACGCCACTTAAACAGAACCTAACAAATACAAAACATTACTCTCAAATCTCTAAAATCATCAGCAGTCATGGCGCAATTTCAGCAAACTCAATTACATCCGGGAGCACGTACACTAATTTGGTACCATCCTTAAGAAAAGCGGAATTTCATTCACATCATAGCATCTACAACAACTGAGAAATTGCCTAAAGTAGTCAGCGTGAATAAACTTTTGTCATTTCTATTTAATGCCACGTGTCTTTCAAGTTGATTTTCCTTGATTTATCTTGGAGAAACAGGAGCCAAATGAATATGGTCGGAGGAATACGAGCACGCACTATTCGAACTACGCGGAAAGGAAATTCCCCCCTTGATTGGCCTCCTTCACGCAGGAAAACTATATTTCTCAGTACGACATCAATTCTTTCTTTATCCACAAAAAGGTGATGAGCAACCACTATCTTTCGCTTCTAAAGCTCATTTACATAGGAGTGAATGGGACCGGCCACAAGCCAATACGCACCTGCTGTCAATTCGTATCTGTTTACTACCATTCGCTTGTACCGGGTGGTGATTATTAAAGTGGAGCTACTGCCAGAGGTCCAGTGTGAGCATACAGCACCGAAATTTGGTGCACGGCTTAATGTGTTAACGCGGAACCGATCTATGCTGGAAAAAAATTCCTTCCAATTTTAGCCTCCAGGTGAAAATGTAGCGCTGTGAATGCAAGAAAGAAATGTAGAAATGTTTCCATACTTAATAGTTTGGGAACGGGACGTGAACACCGAAGGTCAAACAAGTGAGAATGACACATTCTCGGTTTTATTATTAACTGCCGCTTACATAATTTGTTCAGTATGAGCACCAGAGACATCGACAAGATGCTGTATCCGTAAAAAGACGTGATCAACAATTGCTCGCGCTCTTCCGGTGGAATATGAGCAACGTGTTCCTGTACACTCGCTTTCAGATCAGGTAGAGTCCGAACATGTCCCTGGTAAACGCGTTCTTTTAGATATCCCCAGAGCCAAAAATCACATACATTCAGATCATGCTATCTTCCAGGCCATGCGTCTGGAAAACCTCTGGAGGTGACAAGTTTGTGGAAGGTTGCATTAAGCTGATCTTTCACGGGCGAGCGACATGAGGTGTTGCCTCACTTCTATGGAAACCGTTGTTTCCACACAGTTGTGCTCTTGCAAACCATGAATCACATACTATACAAAGATTTATCGATAACATGCAAACGTCACGGTACACCTGACAGTCCTTTTGGGTGCATTCTCCTCAAAGAAAAACAGACCAAGAATAGAGATGCTTGTGAGTCCACATTATAGAATTATATACGGTGAATGCAGTGGCTCTTCGTGCACAGCATGTGGTTCAACAGTGCCCGGAATTCGACAGTTCTGTGTATTCACTGCACCCTCTAGTGTAAAATGTGCCTTGTCACCCCACAGAATATTGCCCCGCCACATGTCATCAACTTCGATCCATGCCAGATAGCGAAGAGCAAATTCAGAACGCTGCTGTGGATCACGAGGTTTTAACTGCTGCACCGTCTGGATCTTGTACCGGCTTCAGTGTAAACCTTTACGTACTGTTGACCTCGGGATGGACAGTTCTCGTGACACCGCACGGGCTACATGGTCAGTTACAGCAACAGCAACCTCGTCAATACCTTCCACCTGGGTAGGATACCTTCCTCTCCCAAGTGCCACACCAAGCTTGCCAGATTTTTCGAATTTCAAAAAAAAAGTTCAAATGTGTGCGAAATCTTATGGGACTTAACTGCTAAACTTACACACTCCTTAACCTAAGGACAAACACATATACCCACGACCGAGGGAGGATTTGAACCTCGGCCCGGACTTCAAATTTCATTATCATCTTTTTTAAACCATTTAATAACGTCGTTGCTCCCTCAGACCATTCAGTGAGCAACATTCTCTCAATGCAGCACTGTAATTTCTGCCGTTCACGTGAAACAGTTTCACTAATAGTGAACGGTCTCTCTTCTCGATAACCTACTGTTCAATCTCACGCGTTGATGTCATACCGTCACACAAACAGGGTACAGCGCCAGATTGGCACCTGGTGGCCACAACTGAAGCTAGTTTGTATTCCAGCGTAAATCGGCTCGGCGTTAATGCATTAGCGTATTCACCAAGTTGCACAGCTCACACTGGCCTCCGTGAGGAGTTGCATCTTAATTACAACCACACGATACGTGTCAACAAGCGGCTACACTAAAGCGAACGGAAGGAAAAACGAGATGACGAGCGCTGCCTACGAACGTTGCGTTTGTTGTTTCTTTGGTGCTAATATTATGCACACGGGATAGAATAAACACTATGTGCCTGAGCCACGATACAAAAGTTTGAAATCTAAATAGCAATACTATGGGAGGCGATCGCACTGTTTTTGACATAATAAGGGAAATAATTTAGGAAAGGAAGAATTTATTTGTCTTCATTCTGTAAACGTGAAAGATTGACGGTAGTGAATGAATTGTAGCTCCAGTTTTCCTTAGCATTAGTTAAAAATTTAGCGCATATTTCAGTTAACGCATTTTGCGTTTCTCATTGCAGTTGAGGGCGAAATTTAAAAGCAGAAGACTAATTATAGACGACCAACATAACTTGAAGAAAAACAAGGATTGATGTCCTAGTCATTAGCAACTCTAAACATTCACGCCAGTGATTTTTACGCATTTCAGTAGCTGCTATATAGCAGTCAGATTCTTCTGTTTGCAGTGACGTATGAGAAGCACTTCAAAGATTTTATTAAAATACGTATAAGGAAGATAATATAATAACATATAATTAATGAAATATACATACGACCCGTCACATAGCTTACTTGTTGAAATGTGCTATACGTATAGATTGTTAGAGAGCAGAGAGCGTGTAAACCATTCTTGTTAGAAGTCCCTAACACTATAGTGAGACATCAGTCGTGTAATTTGTAGATGCCATGAATGTAAGCAACGGGACTGGTCAAGTCTTTCGTACGCCTTTAATTTTAATCAGCATTATAGAAACCGTACAAATTTGCACTTGCTGAAATAGAAGGATATCTGGTGCGACTTTTCTTTTGAATAAAAAGAATTTAGAAAATTTGTACTTATTCATTCTCGTATGAATTTATAATGTGTCTCACATACCCAGTAGGACCTCTGAGCGCTTCGACAATTTTCTACCAATAATATTGCTTTTGATTCGGCACTTGTACTGGGGCTTCTTGGATCCCAGAGCAAGAATGATATTTATATTCTTCAATCACAAACATTACTTTCTCTTCGGACCACTCCACTGCTCATCCAACTCATGTCAACGACAAAAGTAAACAAAGTGGCTAACTTTCCGTACTCTTGCCGCCGAAGTAGAGAGGAAACAAACCTTTTCTGATGTTTCTCTAAAAGATCGACAACCAGTGGAAAATGAGCGAACACAAACAAAAACTTATTTGCTTAGTAGCGTCATGCTTTTCACCAGAGGTAATTCTCGTTCGCTATTGCACATGTGCATGTGCTCGCTTCAGTGTAAAAGGGACTTACGACACTTTAATCCGCGTAGAAATACACTCCTGGAAATGGAAAAAAGAACACATTGACACCGGTGTCTCAGACCCACCATACTTGCTCCGGACACTGCGAGAGGGCTGTACAAGCAATGATCACACGCACGGCACAGCAGACACACCAGGAACCGCGGTGTTGGCCGTCGAATGGCGCTAGCTGCGCAGCATTTGTGCACCGCCGCCGTCAGTGTCAGACAGTTTGCCGTGGCATACGGAGCTCCATCGCAGTCTTTAACACTGGTAGCATGCCGCGACAGCGTGGACGTGAACCGTATGTGCAGTTGACGGACTTTGAGCGAGGGCGTATAGTGAGCATGCAGGAGGCCGGGTGGACGTACCGCCGAATTGCTCAACACGTGGGGCGTGAGGTCTCCACAGTACATCGATGTTGTCGCCAGTGGTCGGCGGAAGGTGCACGTGCCCGTCGACCTGGGACCGGACCGCAGCGACGCACGGATGCACGCCAAGACCGTAGGATCCTACGCAGTGCCGTAGGGGACCGCACCGCCAATTCCCAGCAAATTAGGGACACTGTTGCTCCTGGGGTATCGGCGAGGACCATTCGCAACCGTCTCCATGAAGCTGGGCTACGGTCCCGCACGCCGTTAGGCCGTCTTCCGCTCACGCCCCAACATCGCGCAGCCCGCCTCCACTGGTGTCGCGACAGGCGTGAATGGAGGGACGAATGGAGACGTGTCGTCTTCAGCGATGAGAGTCGCTTCTGCCTTGGTGCCAATGATGGTGGTATGCGTGTTTGGCGCCGTGCAGGTGAGCGCCACAATCAGGACTGCATACGACCGAGGCACACAGGGCCAACACCCGGCATCATGGTGTGGGGAGCGATCTCCTACACTGGCCGTACACCTCTGGTGATCGTCGAGGGGACACTGAATAGTGCACGGTACATCCAAACCGTCATCGAACCCATCGTTCTACCATTCCTAGACCGGCAAGGGAACTTGCTGTTCCAACAGGACAATGCACGTCCGCATGTATCCCGTGCCACCCAACGTGCTCTAGAAGGTATAAGTTAACTACCCTGGCCAGCAAGATCTCCGTATCTGTCCCCCATTGAGCATGTTTGGGACTGGATGAAGCGTCGTCTCACGCGGTCTGCACGTCCAGTACGAACGCTGGTCCAACTGAGGCACCAGGTGGAAATGGCATGGCAAGCCGTTCCACAGGACTGCATCCAGCATCTCTACGATCGTCTCCATGGGAGAATAGCAGCCTGCATTGCTTCGAAAGGTGGATACACACTGTACTAGTGCCGACATTGTGCATGCTCTGTTGCCTGTGTCTATGTGCCTGTGGTTCTGTCAGTGTGATCATGTGATGTATCTGACCCCAGAAATGTGTCAATAAAGTTTCCCCTTCCTGGGACAATGAATTCACGGTGTTCTTATTTCAATTTCCAGGAGTGTATATTTCCAAAACGTAAAACAAGATCTTGCAGTATCTGACGTAGTACGAAAACTACGTGTACACCTATGTTGTCCTAAATCTCTTGCAAATTTGTGCCTTGCCCCCAATTATCTGTCGAAGCAGTACATAGGACCCAATATTGTGTATTATTTATAAGCTCCTACTGCTACGAAATGCGGTAGTCACCTACGCTGTAGTAGTCACTCGCTGGCGCCGGTTTACCGGTATGAAGGGGGTATGATACTGTTCTATGGCAAAGAATTCCTCTCTTTGAAACTCGATGAAAACTGACAGTACACTGCTCAAGGTCCCCCAATCACGCAGCTGTGTGTCTTCTAGGGATTGACTGATGACCACATCCAGAGGACAGTGTGGCATTGATTACAGAGGGTGCGACTGTGTGTCCAAATGTTCTTCAACATTCGACATCACATTTTCATGGTGAATACAGTCATACTGATGGACGCAGAGGATGACAGATCGTCCGATTCACTATTGCTAGCTCAGATGATATGGAAATAAGAGCCATTGCAGCTGGCGTGAGGGAATCCTTCGTAAAAACAAAAACAAAGAAGAAGAAGAAAAGGAAGAAGTAAGGTCCTCTGATGGCCCATGATTTACGTCTGTTACACAAGTTGTGCATACAAACATTTAACAATATTTGAAAGGCTACTTTACTAACTACCTGTAATTGGCTATTATTTCAGACTATTAACATCTCTTTCTGGACTTAAGCACTCGATTACTACCTTCGTTCGATCTCCAATTAGCAGACCAGAAAAAATATTAGACGCCCCTTAAAGCGCACACGGACGCTTTGGAACTCTGCAGATGACATTTAGTTGGAACGAGATGGCCCTGTAACCCTAGTAGTGAAATGGTGAATGGATGTGTGTGCGCGTGTAGTGGTGTGTGTGTGTGTATGTGTGTGTGTGTGTGTGTTCTCACGCACGTCAGTCAGTTGTATGGAGTCAGCACGGTCTCTCTCTGTGTGTTGTGGCGACCCGCCACAGGGTGTAAGTCTTTTTACGTGACCCCACTAAGGCGACTTGCTCGTCGATGTTCACAAAATGATAATGAGGACAAAACAACACCCACTCCTCGAGTGGAGAAAAATCTCCGACCTGTTCTGGAATCGAACCCGAGCCCCTTCAGTTTTCGGTTAGCATGCACCCACACTGAACCCACAGCGACCGAAGCGGACAGTACATGAACATGTGTCAGAAAGTAGCTATCGTTTCTGCACATGCAAGTAACCACAGTGTGAAGCAATTTGCCAAATTTGTTGGTACATCAACGCAAGCTGGCTAACGTGGCTATAAGAATAGTGAATCGCTCACCATCATATTAACATGGCGTAAGATCGATGGTTACAAAAACATCCTAAACTTCTGACAGGGACTGGAGATGAGTATCACAACTAGTTAAAGACAATCGATTCCAAACCCGAAAGCAGCTGCTACTGTCAGTGGATGTAGGTCCATCTCAACTAGTTCTCGAACAAACGTTGCGAAAGGAACATTGTGATATGGTCATGGGGTCGGATACCAAGCAAAAGTCCATCGCCCGGAAGGTATATAAAGCTGCACACCTCCAATGGACCAAAGCGCGTGATTAGCCGAGCTGTCTTAGGCACTGCAGTCATCGACTGTGCGGCTGGTCGCGGCGGAGGGTCGAGTCCTTCCTCGGGCATGGGTGTGTGTGTTTGTCCTTGGGATTATTTAGGTTAAGTAGTGTGTAAGCATAGGGACTGATGACCTTAGCAGTTAAGTCCCATAAGATTTCACACACATTTTTCCAGTGGGCCTGACAACACAAAAACTGTGCACCAGCTGGCTGGAGACGTGTTGCGTGGACCGACGGGTCACGATTTTGCTTCTATTCGAATTTTACAAGACGGCTAGTGCACAGACGGCCGATATAGGTGTTTAACGTGCAGCGTGTACTGTTCCTACTTTAGGGCTTGATGTTTTGACCCTTTTTTTTCGTACCACGAGTTGGGCTCACACATTCGAGTTACCACGAACATGAATCACAATTGCTATTGTAACACTCTCCGCTACCATGTGCTGCCCATTATTCTACATCTGCATTGTAGTATGCTTTGAGAATTTTCATCTTCGAAGATGACAACATTTGTACTCAAAGGGCTCCACGTACATCAACATCCTCACAATGTGGCAGCTCTGATCGCCAATGAGTGCTTTCACTTGGGTATGGCTTGTCTGACGAAACTTGTGGGTTCTCTTCGTCGGCGAATTGACATCATTATCAAGGCGAGAGAGGATCAATGATGGTATTAGCGTGATGTCTTCTGTGGGCGTATATATTTTTGTCCAGTGTGCTTATAACAGGCAGAAAAATTGTTATTACACACAACAATTCTTCATAAGATACACCAGCGGGAAATAAACAGAGCTGCGAAGAGTGCCTAATGTTGAAGATGTAGTCTGCCACACTCTCATAGAATAAATTCCGCCAAGACAGGCCTCGTAAGGGCAAACGTTACGGGCCAACAGCCGTGTCATCCTCTACCGTTGGGTATCACTGGATACAAACATGTTGGTCAGCTCACCGCTCTCCCAGCCGTTGTCAGTTTTCGTGACTAGAGCTACTGCTTCTCAGTCAAGTAGCTCCTCAATTGGCCTCACAAGGGCAGAGTGCAGCCCACTAGTCAACACCGCTTGGCAGACCTGAACGGTCATCCATCCAAGTGCTGTCCAAGCCCGACAGCGCTTAATTTTGGTGATCTGACGGGAAGCGGTGTTACCACTGCATCAAAGTCGTTGGCTAGTCTGCTGTTCAGCAGGAGTCATCACGACACGCCACAATCAGTATTTACTGAATAATTTAAGGCACTGTATAGTAGAGACTTCCAGATCGTAGAGGGCGACGGTCAGTGGGGCGATGGCCCATGAGGTTGCGAAGGGTTCAGCTAGGTGGAGGGTAAGGAGAATGGAGGACAAGAGGTATTTGAATGGTTCAGAGTTAAAAGTCCTCTTTGTGAGTTTATAACAAGCATTTTAAAATATTGTAATATTCAAAACTATCATATACTTTTTTGGTATACAAACATTCACTCATACAAACGTTACAGTAGTTGCACTGATGCACTGAGGTAACAAAAGCTGTAGGATACCTCTTAATATTATGTCGGACCTCCTCCTGTCCGTCGTAGTGAAGCGGTTCGACATGGCATCGACTAACAAGTCGTTGGAAGTCCCCTGCAGAAATATTGAGACATACTGTCTCTGTCACCCCGGCCGTTGTGGCCAAGCGGTTCTAGGCGCTTCAGTCCGGACCCGTGCGACTGCTACGGTCGCAGGTTCGAATCCTGTCTCGGGCATGAATGTATGTGATGTCCTTAGGTTAGTTTGGTTTAATTAGTTCTAAGTTCTAGGGGACTGATGACCTCAGATGTTAAGTCCCGTAGTGCTCAGAGCCATGTGAACCATTTGTCTCTGTCGCCGTCCACAGTGGCGAAAGTGTTCCCAGTGGACGATTTTGTGCATGAACTGACCTCTAGATTATGTCCCATAAATGTTTGATGGGATTCATGTCGGACGATATGGCAGGCCAAATCACACGCTAGTACTGTCCAGAATGTTCGTCAAACGATTTGCGAACAAAAAAATGGCTCTGAGCACTATGGGACTCAACTGCTGTGGTCATCAGTCCCCTAGAACTTAGACCTACTTAAACCTAACTAACCTAAGGACATCACACACATCCATGCCCGAGGCAGAATTCGAACCTGCGACCGTAGCAGTCGCACGGTTCCTGACTGCGCGCCTAGAACCGCGAGACCACCGCGGCCGGCGATTCGCGAACAATTGTGGTCCGGTGACACGACGCATTGTCGTCCATAAAAATTCTATCGTTTCTTAGGAACATGAAGTCCAGGAATGTCTGCAAATGGTCTCCAGGTTGCCGAACATAAGTGTTTCCAGTCAATGATCGGTTCAGTTGCACCGGAGAAACCAGTCCATTCCGTGTAAACACAGCCTACATCATTATGAAGCCACCACAAGCTTGCACAGTGTCTTGTTGACAACTTGGGTCCATGCCTTTGTGAGGTTGCGCCACACTCGAATCCTACCGTCAGCTCTTACCAAGTGAAATCGGGACACATCTTATCAGGCCACGGTTTTCCATTCGTGTAGGGTCCAGCCGATATGGTCACGAGCCCAGGAGAGGCGCTCCACGCAATGTGGTGCTGTTAGCAAAGGCACTCGCGTCGGTCATTTGCTGCCGTAGTCCATCAACGCCATATTCGACTTGCTCATTTCTACCGTTATTTCACGCCATGTTGCTTGTTAGCGCTGACAACTCTACACGAACGCCGCTGCTCTCGGTCGTTACGGTGGAGGCCGTCGGCCACTGCTTCATCCGTGTTGAGAGGAAATGGTTCTTGGCACACTCTTGGTGCTGTGGATGTATGAATATTGAATTCCCTAAAGATTTCAGAAATGTAATGTCCCGCGCATGTAGCTCCAACGGAAACCTTTTCACATGAAGCACCTGAGTACAAATGACATCTCCACCAATGCAATGGGCTTTTATATCTTGTATACGCGATACTGCCAACACCTGTATATGTTCATATCGCTATCCCACGGCTTTTCTCACTTCAGTGTGTTTAAAAAGGCATTCTAGTGTAAGGAATGGCTACTCTGAACTCTCCCTCTACATTTAACTTTCATATAAGCTGCAAATATAACTAATTCACAACATAACAGAAAATCATTTATTTGTTAATTGTAGTCATCAGGTGAAGATCGCCCGACATGGAACCACCGAACATTTGTGGGACATAACCGGGAGGCCAGTTCGTGCACAAAGTCCTGCACGGGAAACACTTTCGCAGTTATGGACGGCTATATGTGTAGCATGGCTCACTATTTCTGCAGGGGACTTCCAACAACTTATTAAGTCCATGCGACATCGAGTTTCTGCACTACGCCGGGAAGAAGATTCAAACGGTTCAGATGGCTCTAAGCACTATGGTACTTAACATCTGAGGTCATCAGTCCCCTACACTTAGAACTACTTAAACCTACCTAGCGAAAGGACATCACACACATCCATGCCTGCCGCGGGATTCGAACCTGCGACCGTAGCAGCAGCGCGGTTCCAGACTGAAGCGCCTAGAGCCACTCGGTCACAGTGGCCGGCGCCGGTAAATAGAAGGCCTGAACTATATTAGGGAGTATCACACGACTTACGTCACCTCAGTGTGTAACTTGGCAGGGGCTTTAACGACAAGGTGAGTAGATTGCCTCTTTTAGAATTTTCACCCAGCATTTACGCGGAAGTTCCGAAAAACCATAGCGTAAGAGACGGGGCTATTTTTGACAAGTGGTTACAGAAAGGTTCCCCATGCTGTGTCATAGTCTATTCTCAATTCTTTGATTGCAGAGTGTTCATAATTAAACATTCGGTACTTGAGAGGATCATCATGACAAACGAGTGACCATAGCACAATGAAACTTTGTGGAAACATCTGTAAGGATATGCGGAAGATAAATAATAAAAAAACATTTAAAGAAATACATTTTAATTTCCATATGAGAGGATAACATTTGTTCCTGGCGTACAATGTTTACGTCCCAGCCGGCAGCTGTGACAGAGCAGTTCTTGGCGCTTCAGTCCGGAAACGCTGCTGCTGCTACGGTCGCATGTTCGAATCCTGCCTCGGGCACGGATGTGTGTGATGTCCTTAGGTTAGTTAGGTTTAAGTGGTTCTAAGTCTTTGCGACTGATGGTCTCAGATGTTAAGTCCCATAGTGCTTAGAGACATTTGAACCATTTGTTTGCGTTCCAAGTCACAAACGTTGCTCAATGTGACGACCATCTGCATCCATAACAGCCTGGAACAGCACTAGAAATTGCTCTACTGCTGCCTGAAACATCATCTAGAACGATGGGCCGTGGAATGTTCAGCAGTCGCGACACAGCGCTTGAAGATCTCACATGGCACATTACGTCCGGGATTCTCCACCATAGCAACGGTAAATTCTTCAACAATTTGTGTTGCATTTGGCAGTTGACCTCACTCAGAAGCAATTCTCAAATCCGAATCATGTTCTTCAACTCAGGTCCAGCAAAAGGATCTTTCCGTAGTCCTTTAATACATCGATACTCGCGAAGAAAAGTGGTAAAGCCCTGCTCACCTTGTGCAGACCCATGTTGAATGTCTGCAACTGCAATACACAGTTATGTGTGTTTCAGTCCTGCTTCACAGTACCAGTACCGGCGACTACCGCCAAGCCCTGACACTAACACTACTAACAAAGCAAATACTGCACCACACAGTCTGAATATCTTTCCTGTTCGAGGTCCGATCCGGTACAAATTTTCACTGTCGTCATTCCATTATACAGCTGAAAACTGTCAATGTAAGCAACGGCGAATACATTTCGTGTATTTCATAAAAGCTGTACTTCTGAACACCTAAGGCACTGCAGCATCGTATTTCTCGACTAAATCCCCTCTACAACTCCTAGAAGTCTGTAATAGGATTTGTGAAATACCCTGCGTATTTCGGCAACGTCAAAGAGGTGAAATCTTTATAAAATATTAGTAATATCATTTACGTTTGTATTTATCGGCAAACAATTGTTTCTACCTTACTCAAATTCAAAGGAAAAAAGACAATAATCTATGAAAAAATGTAATAATTTTCTTAAAAAAATAACGGACTTCAATGTAGAAACACTTGTTCTTGAGCTGAGGCCCTCTTGAAAATATTTATATTTTGTTTATGAGGCATCTATTACGATGAAACTTCCTGGCAGATTAAAACTGTATGCAAGAACGAGACTCGAACTTGGGACCTTTGCCTTTCACGGGCAAATGCTCTACCATCTGAGCTACCCAAGCACTACTCACGCCCCGACCTCACAGCTTTACTTCTGCCAATACCTCGTCTCCTACCTTCCAAACTTTACAGAAGCTCTCCTGCAAACCTTGCAGAACTAGCACTCCTGAAAGAAAGGATACTGCGGAGACATGGTTTAGCCACAGCCTAGGTGATGTTTCCAGAATGAGATTTGAAGATGAAAGGTCCCGAGTTCGAGTCTGGGTCTGGCACACAGTTTTAATCTGCCAGGAAGTTTCGTATCAGCGCACACTCCGCTGCAGAGTGGAAATCTCATTCTGGAAACATCCCCCCACGCTGTGGCTAAGCCACGTCTCCGCAATATCAAGAGTGCTAGTTCTGCAAGGTTCGCAGGAGAGCTTCTGTAAGTTTGGAAAGTAGGAGACGAGGTACTGGCAGAAGTAAAGCTGTGAGGACGGGGCGTGAGTCGTGTTTGTGTAGCTCAGATGGTAGAGTATTTGCCTGCGAAAGGCAAAGGTTCCGAGTTCGAGTCTCGATCCGGCACACGGTTTTAATCTGCCAGGAAGTTTCATATAAGCGCACACTCCGCTGCGGAGTGGAAATCTCATTTTGGCATCTATTACGATGTTTCTGAGAGCTGGCACTGGCTTTTTCTTTATTATTATTCTTTATTTCTATTTGGACCAAACCGGGTGAACGGCCGCCTGCATAGTAGATTAGACAACGCGACGGACCCTCATGAGGTGGATCCGGATTCGATTCCTGGTATTGCCAGGGTTTTTCCTTTGTGAGACTATCGGACTGGGCTGCATTAGCCCTGTGCTGCCAATTGAGGAACTACTTGATCGAGTGGTAGCGACTCGAAGGTCGGAATGTCGACAACGGCCAGGAGTACGGTGTACTCACAGCATACCTATTCATCCGATGTTGAATGACTGACGATAACGTGGCTGCCAGTTGACTATCACGTGGTCTTCAGGGCCTGATAGAGGGTTTTCCTTTATGCGAGTATGTGTGTGTGTGTGTGTGTGTGTGTGTGTGTGTGTGTGTGAGAGAGAGAGAGAGAGAGAGAGAGAGAGCGTGCGTTTTTCACCATTGTTTCATACCCTCGAGAATTGGATGGGCTGTTAGGGAATTGTCAGCCAGACGTCCTACACTGTAGAGTACGTCCGGTGAAGTAGCTTATAAAATCATTTTGAAGGTGAAATTAAGGTATTAATTATTGAAGTATCACTTATTGATAAACGTACTTAGAGTCTCGGCTCGGCATTATGTCTCGAGAGGTGCACGATCGCGTGACTGGATCGAAGACTTCGTCTTTCGAACAGGAACGTAGCTTTGCCACGAAACCAGAGCCGTCGGCAGCGGGCACACAAGAGTAGTATGCCCTGTCGTCTTGTTGATATGGATAACTACCATCTCCGGGGCATTCGAATGCTGTGGCTGGCAAATCTTCAGGTTCCTGCATTGGAGTCACCGCACTATTCTTTCGCAGCGCATTCAGCAGAGGCGCATCTTTTTCTCCCCTGACTTCGTTGACCCTCCTTGAAGGTCTGGTCACTCCGGCACCGGGGGCATTTTCCGGCATTTTCTCGTAACTGGCCTCGTGCACCGACCTCGAAGGCTCTTCGACGGTGACAGGCCTTCTAGACGCCCCTTTGTCGAAGATCTCCGCTTTCTGTAGAGTGGCTTCGGCGTCCTTGCTGCTCTTTTCGTCAAAACTGGAAAGAGTCCGAAGATGTCCCGCAACATCAGTTTTAGTCGAAGCAACATCTCGGCTTTCGTGGTTTGCTCCCTGAACTAGTTTGTCAACTTCGCCTTTGGTTTCTTTACGTTCCTTAGGATCAGCGATTTCCTTTGCTGGCCTGTTTGAGTTACTAGTTGCGTACTTTCCATCAGGCTCGCTATCACTGCGCTTAGTGGATATTAGTGTCCTTATTCCAGTATCGTCCTCAGGTACAGCAGCGTCTCTCCCTTCGCGAGAGCTATACATAGCCATTCGTCTGCTATTAAGGGCGTATGGAGAATTATGTTCCACCTCGCCACTAATTTTATTGCCAGACAAAGATGTCACATCGTATATCATATTTCTGCCGTTTCTTTGGAATCTGGCAAGTTTGTTCATGGGACCGATGGAAATGTATCCACTCTGATAAAATCCACTTTCCTTCGTGGAAGCCGCTCTGTGTTCCTTCGTGTCACGATTCACTCCCTTTTTCTCTGCCTTCGGGATGTCACGCGCGGGGCCACTCTTACCATGTAAGGATAGGTTCGGATCTTCTTCATATCCATTTGTTCGTTTCAGAGACTGTTGTGTTTCCCTGTCTTTTATCGCTGATTCGCCTCCTGGTTTTTGGTCCTCCTGTACGTTGACGCGTGGAAATTTAGAGTACTTGTTCACAGAATTCGATATGATTTCCTCGATGGCTGGCGTAAAAGAGCTGACAGCATTCTTTCCGGTGTTCCCGTATGAAGCTTTCACACCGGCTTTGTTCTCTTGTCTCTTGTCATCCCTTTCGAAACCATTCCCTGCAGTCATTAGAGCTGCATTGAGATTACTTGTTGGTTTCTTTTCCGTGACTTCGCGTGTGATCTTCCCACTGACTTTTATATCTCCACTCTTGTCGGCTTTTCCCGACGTGCCGCCGGCAACTCCTGGGGCGGGGTTCAAAGTACTAACCGGTTTCGTCCCGAAAATTTCACGGGAACTTTTCACGCTAACTTCTTTGCCCTCATTCTTATTGGCCCTTTTCGGATCGCTGACAGACGTCTGCGAGCCTGCTTTGCCTCTTACGTGCCGCTTTTGCTTGTCCAAAAACTCTATGGCTGGTCTTCTTGGGGCGGCCTTTATCTTTGCGAGGCGTTCCGCGTCTTTAATGACCTGGTCGATATCCAACACTGATTCGCCCTTCTGCTGACCTTCTCTCACATCTTTAGGCCTTAACTTGGATTTTCGAGGATCACTGCTTTCGGCAGATCGCGAGGAAGTTTGAGATTCGCGTTTTTCTACTCCGTTCTTCATAGTTCGGTAGCTCTCCTCACGTTTCGAGTCTCCTTTCGTCTCCTTTTCGCTATGTTGTCGGCTAACAATAGACAATTTCTCTTTCTTTGCACTTGACACTTTACTATGTCCGTCGTGCAAAACTATAGGTTCCTTTTCAGCCTGCCCCTTGTCACCAATCAGCTGTTTCGGAGATCGGGCCGTAACCTGTAAGGAAGCAGCTACACCCGGATCATGTGAATGTGAATTTGGACTATTCACTTGTTCACTAGAGCGTTCGCCCACTGAATCGTCGGCCTCGTAGGATTTTAAAAGAATAACATGTCGGTTGCCCTCACTGAGACTTTGTTCATCGCGAGACGATTTGCTCCTTTCCTGTCGTTCCCTGCTAGCTTCTACATTGTTACGTACTTTGTTGACAGCACTTCGTTGTTTCATGCTTGATAACTGTCTTAATATTTCATCCTGCTCATCTAAAAATTTGTCGTGTGGTTCGTGAGGCCCTCCTGCGTTTCTTTTTTCGTCCGATGAAGAAGTCTCCTGGACGCTGTTCGATGACACATCTCGCTCGACGAATTTTGAATGTTCGCTGGGCGAACTTTTACTCAGGCGATCTACTTCGTAATACTGCCCTGATGCTTTTGCACTAGCCCCGTTGTCATTATTTCCCTGTTCTGCTTCATTCTGACTGCCATCGTTAACGCTTCTTCTGTCTTCTGAAAGACGCAACCCGTCATCTGGCAGTGACAACGATCTACGAGAATTCCCTCTCGAGCCACTTGCATCGAACGTGTTGCTCTTTCCTGCCACCTCTTCCTTTACCCATGAATCTTGCGCTTCACCATTCGCAGAATCTGATGCTACACTCATCTCAACATCGTTGTCTCGTCTTCCTGATCTTTGATAACCTGGAAAAGACTCCTGCTGTTGGTTATAGACAATCCCTTCGTCGAGGTCTCCACTCTCCGGTAATTCTTCTTCTCCAACTATAGGGTCATCACCACCGGATCCTACACTCGAGAACATTCGGTGGCTCCTCTCTCCTTCGTCCCGTTTAAGAACTTCCTTTGCATCTATTGATGTGTCGTCCTTTATTACACCGCTGATCTTATTGGGCCAGACTATAGAGGAACTTTTGGTTAACCTCTTCATTTGATCGGAGTTATGAGCTTCATTTTGATTTTGAAAAGCGGCACCAAGTTGCTCGGAATCACCAACAATGGCATGTCCGTTATTGTTCACACTGGCATAGCCCTGAAGTTCTTCCTCCTCGCTGTCCTCGCCGATACCTGCACCAGAGACCTGATGGTGGCCATGATCTACTTCCTCCCTTTTAAGCATTTTCTTTTCACCTATAGAGCCATTGTCAGCTGAGACGCCATTGGATCCGTCTGTGATGGACCTCTCCTCTCCTCTTTCCATACGATCATTATTATGAGCGTGGCTTAGATCTCGAGAGTCGACTCTAATTTGCCCAGAATCACTGTTTGCTGCTTCTTCGATATCTTCCATACCAACACCGCCTTCTTCTCCACCCTCGTTAGAATATACTTCGGAATCTAATTGATTTTGTTCTAAATCATCTCTTTTAAATACATCTAAAGCACTTGCTGGAGCAGAGTCTGATTCTAGGGGCGAGGCCTGGTTGGCCCAGTCTGCAATGCCACTCTCGCCAAGATTTGTCATCTGCCTTTGGCTCTCGGCTGCGTTTTGATCTCGAAAGGCGTCACTGCCTTGATCGGAGTCTCTCCTAAGGGCTAGTCCATTATTATTCACATCGACATATCCCGCATTACCAGTAATTCTGTTTTGAATTGCCTCTGATAATTTCTGTTCCCCAGACGTACTATCATCTCTGCCTTCGCCTGTATCTTCACCAGAGATTAATCGACGGTTTTGCTCCAGTTCGTCTCTTCTGAGCACGTCCTTCGCCCCAGTCGGACCAGCGTTTGTTTCGACAGCAGATATCTTGTTAGCCCAGCCCGTGATATCGCTTTCAGGCACCCTCTTCATGTGTCCGTGCTCTAGGGGCTCATTTTGAATCTGAAAAGCGGCATTTGCTTGTTCGGAGTCACTCTGAAAACCTTGCTCTCCATTGTTCACGGAAATGTAGCCCTGACTGAATGTGTTTCTGTTTTGCACCGGATTTGCTGATTTCACGTCCGCAGCTATACTGTCTCCATTACTGCTCTCACTATTGTCAACTCTTGGAAGTAGCCGGCGGCTTTCCCCCGTATCGCTGTTGTCTCTTTTTAGTACGTACGTCGCATGTTCCGAATCGATATTCTTTTCCACAGGTGACACAATTTTTGTCCAGTCATCTACTGAACTCTTGGCTACTCTCTTCTCCTGACTTTGAACATTTTTTGGACTTCTGACTGCACCAGCGATTTGTTTGCTATCGCTTCGCTCAATTTGTCCATTATCATTCACATCGTTAAAACTATCATTGTCGGTGTCGCTGCTTTGAGAAGAGTCTGGTCCGTACAGATCCCGTTGACTTCTCATTCTCTCTTGAGTTTCGTCTTCTTCGCTCCAATCTCCCTCAACTGCGCCATCCGAAGGGTTACTTCCTTCGTCATTCACAGAAGCAATATTTACTTCAGGTCTGGGAAGAGAATTCGTTCTGCGCCGTGATTTTTCGGAACCCCTAATGGAAAAAAATTAAGAATTACAGCAGTTCTCAGATTCACTCCTTGATATTAGTGTATGCCGTAACTTAATAAAAATAACAATAATAATAATAATAATAATAATAATGATAATGATAATAATAATGAATAACTATCAGCAGTAGAATGATGTGCAAAGGCTTTGAAATAAAAATGATTTTTTCAGGTGTACCTGCTCAAAAATAATCTAAGTATCAGCATTTAGCACTGATTGCTCTAGCCGCGTTATTGAAAATGTTTGTCCTTTTCCTGGAAATACTACTCATGTGAATACTTCCAGAACACACATTTAATTGACTCGTCTGTAAATAACAGAAAATACATACATACGCATTTTAAGTGGGCCCTATTACAGGCATTTCTGTATATTTATTTAGTAGTTATTAAGCCTGAATGTTTAGATAAAAGAGAAAACAGGAACTAGGCACGAGGAGAAAAGTAATATGTAAATACAACATAGACTTCCAACTATCTGATGGTCTAGACTTCCAACTATCTGATGGTCTAATCATTGCGGTTTTGCACGGCTACTAGTGAATCCATCGTTCGTGTAGCTTACTGTGTAGCATTTCCAGTTGCAGAAATGTCATTTCTAGACTTGTGCCACACTTATGTTAAATATTTTGTGATATCTTTATAACGTCAGTGTATTTCGTCAAACACTAAAGCGAATCACTGCATATTTTTATCCCCCGGTAGTTATTTCACGGATCATGATTGCAGTTCAGGAACATTTCCAAAAATGTGAAATATTTTGTCTCTTATTATCTTTTTTGGTATAATACGTTGTAAACGATTTTATAATACACAATCTTTCTTAAACAAGTATCAACACGAGTAGACAGCATCGTTTGTGCGGTTTGAAAAGAAAAATTGGCCAAGGTGTCATCAATATAATGAATAATTCTTTTGCCTATTTTATTTATTTATTTTTACAAGCAGGACTGAGTTATTCTCACCTAAAATTGGGATGCAGAGTAGGCACATATGACTGAAATGTGTTTCACGAATCTAAAAGCTAAAGTCTGATTTCTGAGCTACGTTGTATCGCCCTGGTAATTGTGACTATCCACAAGAGATGATTTCTGAAGCAGTGTTGGCAGCAATAACTTCAGCTTTCACGAATGAATCGTTATCGATCACTGCTATTTTCTCGAAAAGGTAGAACAGTCGAAGATGTAGCTGACGCCTCTTTTAATAATTACTGTCACGGCGGTGCACTTCGTGCCACCATCATTGGCTAATAATACACTGTTCGTAGAAAACATTTACAAAAATAAAAAAAAGAAGAAAAACAGTCTTCGCGTGGTGATCGAAGTAATGGCACAGTAGTGAAAGGAAAATGTTGTGTGAATAAGATGACGGGAGGTATAAAAAGGTTCAAATTAGCTACTGCAGGAATTAGTGACGCAGGGTGAGGACCGAAACAATTCTTAGGAGTACCTTATTATACGGCGTTTGGCACGACATCACTTGTAATCTTCCATACTTTGCCGACGTGACAGAACCATTTTTCCGGTCAGCCGGCCCGCTTACCACTCATCTACCTTGACGTTTTCGATGTCACCGAGAAATCGAAGAAGGATCGCCGGAATTAACATCCCGTGCTCACCTAATTCCAAACCCAAATACGAGGTTTGCTCGGTTTTATCTTTCCTGCCTGGAATCGTTGTGATTTAACCACATCCTAACAGGACAACTGAGAGTTGGCCACATTTCGGAGGAGTGGAGTTATTGTGAAAGCGCTGCTTATGACTGTGATGTGGTGAGGAGGAGACAATAAGACATGTTGTGGAGAGTTACTCCATTCACGCTTTTAAAGTAGGCCTGAAAGACTTGCATGAAGTGACGTCGACTGATGCGACATGGCCGTGAAATTTAAAAATTAACTTGTAAATACATTGAGAACGAGTAAGGTTGTAGACGGATACCGGCTTGGTACTAGAAATGTGAGAGAGGAGAAAGACTAATTGAGTTCTGCAATAATTTTCAGCTAGAAATAACGAGTACTTTATTCAAGAATCACAAGGGGAGGAGGTATATTTGAAAACGGCCGGGAGATCCGGAGAGATATCAGTAAGATTACCTAATGGTCAGGCAGATATTCCGAAATCAGACATTGAATAATGGGCCACACAGACATTGGATTGTAAGGCGTACCCAGTAGCTGATGTAGATTCAGATCACAATTTAGTAGCGATGAAGAGTAAGTTGAAGTTTAAGAGTCCAGTGAGAAGGAATCAAGGCTCAAACAGGTGCGATACAGGATTACGACGGAATGAACAGATACGCTGGAAGTTCACTAAGGCTATAAATACTGCGATAGTGAATAACTAATTAGGCAGTTCAGTTGAAGAGGTCTGGACATCTCTAAAAAGGGCACTCACAAAAGTTGGACAGAAAACCATAGGTACAAAGAAGGTAACTGCGAAGAAACCGCGGATAACAGAAGAAATACTTCAGTTGACAGACGAAAGAAGGAAGCACAAAAATGATGAAGATTCAGAAATACAGAAATAGAAGCCACTAAAAAATGAAACAAATCGGAATTGCAGGGAAGCTATGGCGAAATGTCTAAATGAAAAACATTAAGGAATCGAAAGATATGATTGTCGGGAAGACTGACTCAGCATATAGAAACGTTATAACAATCGTCGTTGGAATTAAACGCAGAGGTGGTAACATTAAGAATGCAATTGAATTCTACTGTTAAATGCACAGGAGAGAGCAGATAAGTGGAAAGAGTACACTGAAGGCCTCTATGAGGGGAAAATTTGTCTGATGTGTTAGAAGAAGAAACAGGAGTCGATTTAGAAGAGATAGGGGATCCAGTGCTGGAATCAGAATTTAAAAGAGTTTGGCAGGACTTACGGTCAAATAAGGCAGAAGGGATAGATAACATTCCATCAGAATTTCTAAAATCATTAGGGGAAGTGGCAACAAAACGACTATTCACGTTGGTGTGTAGAATATATGAGTCTGGCGACATACCATCTGACTTCCGGAAAAATATCATCCACACAATTCTGAAGACTGCTAGAGATGACAAGTGCGAGAATTATCGCACAATCACCTTAACAGCTCATGCATCGAAGCTGCTTACAAGAATAATATACAGAAGAATGGAAAAGAAAATTGAGAATGTGCTAGGTGACGATCAGTTTGGCTTTAAGAAAGGTAAAGGCATCAGGGACGCAGATCTGACTTTGCCGTTGAGCATGTTAGTAAGGCTAAAGGAAAATCAAATCACGTTCATAGGCTTTGTCGACCTGGATTAAGAGTTCGACAATGTCAAATGGTGCAATATGTTCGAAATTCTGAGAAAAATAGAGGTAAACTATAAAGAAAGACGGATAATATACAATGTGTGTAAGACCCAAGAGGGAACAATAAGAGTGGAAGACCAAATTACTTTACCCACTTGTTTTCTCTAGCAATAATTTCTTGCCTCACACACAACTGTGTCAAAATTACCTTAGTAATTTAATATATAATGGGAGATAAAATCAAAAACAGCCAATGTGTAAAAATAATAATTTAATATATAAAAACTTTGACGACATCCGAAATTGAAGAGGAAAAAGTAGAGTGAAGATGCACGTGAGGACCTTACTTCACATCTCGAAACTACCGTCCTCTTCAAAAAACAATGTTCGGAATCGGTTAAACGCTCTCTCTGAAGCGACTGTATTATTCCCTCATTGACTTCTGTAAAAGGCTTTACATCACCAGTGACTTTGCAAGTGGGAGCTAAAAACTCTTGTTTGAAAGGTCTAATAGTAACATCTTCCACTGCATGATATCTTGCGAATAGCAACTGAAGTTTTTATACCCATAAAAAGTTATGTTATGTATCAATAATTTCAGAATCACTCGTATTGAAGGAGGAAAGAAGAGAAAGCAAAGAGATTACTGATATCAGCTGCATCAGGATTTTGAGCTCCATCAGCGGAGACAAGTGAAAATGTGTGCTTCCACTTACTAAGACAGTTGCACTATCCACTGCACAACCCGAACACAGCCTTCATCGCAACTGCACGGACGATGTCAGCACACCTCACGACCGACCCAAATTTCCACCTAGTGCCACCGATCCGCAGACCCTGAGCCCGAAAGAACAGACACAGAGCATTCGTATAATTTCAGAATCGACTGTATCCATGTTAATCGCTCTTCCACGATATAAGATGTATGCTTTACTGCTGTTGAGGAAATCGTGTTCGTCGGGACCGACAATCGAGAATCTTGATGTTAGAAACATATGGCTATCCTTCATATGAACCAGCACCGTTGTTCCAAATTTGGTGATGACGCATTTTGGGCATAGTATCGGATGGAGCCGAAGACAAGCACACCACCACATTAATTATTGAGGCATGCTCGTAAAATCTTTTTTAATGGAAAGTTGAATTGTCGAGAACCAAAGTGTGTCTCCTTTATCTGTTTGCCTCTCCAACACACACATCTGCTAAGAGAGAGAGACAAAACGTGTTTTCAGGAATACCTCGATAAGGAGCCCTCTAACCTTGCGAAATGTGTTCTAAACAAGATATCCAAAACACTGCTGACAAATGCCTACTAATTACATTTTTGCCTGCTGAACAAGGACGAAAGAACTCGCTACAGAGCAGTCAGTTGATGCAGAACCGCTGCAGAGTCAGCATCATAGTTGCTGTCTTCGGAAAAAACACCGGCAGCACAGTTGCGAGGATGCAAATCAGGTTTCCTTTAGATACTCGCTGTAAGTGTTAGTTAGCCTACCTCTAAGATTTGATGTGGTGTGTTGATGTTAGTCAAGAATGCCTTTATGGCGACAAAGACGCTATTATCAACACCTTTGTGAGTTTGAACAAGGTAGTGCAATACGACTACGGCAAGCTCGATTTTCCTTCTGCAATACTGCAGAAAGAGTTGGTAGGTATATAGCTACTGTACATTACTCCTGGGAGCGGAAGTACGATCGCAAAAACACCGGGTTCCAGACAGCCACGGGGCATTACCGAGAGGGAAGGTGTGAAGACATTCCTAATTACGCATATAAATTTTTTTCGTGATTTTCTTTAGATTTCTATTCTTTTTCTTTTGTTCATATGGGCATTTCTAATTGTGATTATGTAACATTCTACTGTGGTTTTTAAGTGTAAATATGTAATTGTGATTATTTCGTTTGCCAATGGATAAATATGTTTCTTGCTTTGTACCTGTTCGTATAGTTCTCTTTTGGAATATTATTAATTGTGAAAAATGCAGTCAATAACATTTAAGTAATTTACGATAACGATATAACATCTATAGACAGGGGACAGCGATAGTGATATCGATAGTCGAAAGGTTGTTGTGTAGTAGAGAGGATGGTGGATGATGTGTCTGTGAAGCGTGGCGGCTCACAAAAAGCCTTCTGAGACGAGAGCAAAGGATTCCCCCCCTCCAGGTCGGCAATGATTTTGTGTCGGAACCAGACGCCGAGGCAAATGCCTTGGCTGATGTCTTCGCACGCAACTTCACCCCGGTCAATGACCCCGTTGACCCAGACCACATCCGCCTGGTAACGGCACGCCTCCCACAATTCCTCGCCGTTCAGGACCCTGAGGATGAAATCACCCCCATCAATGAAGAAGAGGTTGAACTGCAATTGCGGTACCTCAAATCCAAGAAAGCTGGCGGCCCCGATAAGCTGACGAATGCCCTCCTCAAGCAGCTACCCCCAGCTTCTATTCCCATCCTGACGGCCACCTTCAACAACATCCTCACAACCAGGCAATATCCCACTGCCTGGAAACATGCTGAGGTGGTCGCCATCCCCAAGGCTGGGAAGGATCTTCGTTCCCCTGCCAGCTACCGCCCCATCAGCCTCTTGCCCGCCATTTCCAAGGTGTTCGAGAGGCTGTACCTTAAACGACTGCTCATCCATATTGCGCGAGAACGAGTCATCCCTGATGAGCAGTTTGGCTTCAGGCAGGGACACGCAACCACTCACCAACTCCTGCGCCTTGTAGAAGAGGCACTGGACGCCATAGAACGTAGGGAGTACTTCGGGGCCATACTCCTTGACGTGTCCAGAGCGTTTGACTCGGTCTGGCACGAAGGGCTGCTCTACAAATTATTTTCCCTTGGCTTTCCAGTGTCTCACGTAAGGCTAATAGCCACATACCTGGAAGGTCGCACCTTCCACGTCAGGATCCCTGATGGGAAATCTACACGACGACGCATTAGGGCAGGAGTACCACAAGGCAGCGTACTTGGACCGCTACTCTACTCCCTCTTCACAGCCGATCTGCCCTCCGCGCCGAGGGTACATTTAGCTCTCTACGCAGATGATACTGCACTCTTCTCTCGCTCTCGGAGTGCGGCAGGTCTACAACAGCGGCTCCAGGGGGCTACAGATTCCCTAACCGATTGGGCTAGGACCTGGCATCTGGCATTTAATCCCTCCAAGACCCAAGCCCTTATCATCTGCCGACGCCATATTCCCATTCGGCTCCCTCAGGTGCCGGTCCTTGGTACCCCAGTCCCCTGGACTCGTACTGCGAAGTACTTGGGTGTTACCCTGGACCAGCGCCTCACCTGGCGCCCCCACATCGATGACGTGCGTCGTAAGGCAATGGGGCGGCTCTGCCTGCTCTACCCTCTCATCAATCCAACCTCTTCACTCCCCACACACCTTGCTGTTAGACTGTACACATCCCTTGTTCGTCCCATCCTTGAATATGCGGCGGTGGTGTGGGGCAATGCTGCCCCCACCCACCTCCGCCGACTCCAAACCGTCCAGAATCGGGCTCTCCGGCGTGCCCTCCACCTCCCTTTCGACTTCCCAACCCAATAGCTCCACAACCTGGCCGACGTGACGCTCCTTCACACCCGCATCCCCGCCGCAGCCAATTCCTTTTACCAACAAACGCGTCGCTCTCCTAATACCTTAATCCTCTCCCTGGGTACCTTCTTTTCCGCCCCCATGAATTCGCACGCAAAAGCCACCTCATCTCATGTCAACTACTCTTCCTCACATCATCGATCATCCACCAACATGTCATGTCATTCACCCTCACAAGCACGCCACCCCCCCTTCCACCCACTCTACCCCCAATGTTGGCCTAATCACGACAGGCCCTTCCTCTTTCCACTTCTCAAGCTGTCACTCTCTGACCACTTTCTCTCCCCCCCCCCCCACCCCCCCAAACCATCACTTCAAGATTGTCTGCCACCACCATCAAGACGCCGCTACGAAGAAGAGGAGGCCAGGATAATGGCCTTTCGATTTCACTCACTCTAACTATTCCTCCTTCTATCCTTTATTCTATAATTTAATGTAATATCCCCGGCTAGTCAATGGGCCTTTCCTTTTCCGCCACTCTTCTACTGTCCATTTCTCTGTCCTGTCTTCCTTTTTTTTTAAAAAAGAAACAAGCACAAAAGTCAAGCAAATACCAGATCACCATGACATCCCATCACCCACCAATCTTCATGCCAGACGGAGAAGCGCCTTAGTTGCGCTAGAACTTCGATTACAGCAGAGGGTTCAACCCTCAACATATGTGCGTGCGTGATAGTCGAAAGGTTGTTGTGTATTAGAGGGGATGGTGGATGATGTGTCTGTGAAGCGTGCGCGGAAAATAGTACTGTGTTTTATGAAAATCATACGTAATTGTATGGACAGTGATACCGAACTATCAGATTGCTAATTCTCTTTACCACTGCGGTATGTAATGCCATCACCAGCGAACTTTAAGGGCAAATAAACCAGACTGTGAAAGTGCCGCTAACATTACTTTGTTGTGGCCGACACGAACTGTGCTTTTATGAGAATGAACTTTGCTGGTAGTGGTTTTGGATGGCGGAACAGTTTTATATCACATACTATCAAGCCGTGAAAGTGAAGGCTTTAACTGTGCAATATAAATGACTTTCAGTGACGTCGAAGTTTGAAATGCGTGAACACATTGTTTACGGTGTGCTTCACACATAAGAACAATTCTATGAACTGTGTATTTGTGGCTAAGACTGTATGAATGTGACGAACTGTGCAATTATGGACGATATCGCCGCGGACAGTGCATAAAGTGTAAAAATGAGCGATGTCTACGTAACGTACTTGGAAAGAGAGGACCTATCAACAACGGTCGTATAATGGCGTCTCGTGGTTTGTTAATCACCACGGGGTTAATGATGCAGCTGTGCCGGAACTTTATTTGCGTTTCGCTGGAGAAGATTAACCAGCGGAACTGCCTGTATCCTGCTCTCATCATCTTAACCCGTCGACACCGTGCTGCCCAACGCAACGCTTCGTATGCAACAAAAGTTAAGAGATTTCGCCGAACGATATCCCCTGACCTAGAAACTTTCTTTCTCTATTAAAAGTATAAGAATTACAGACTCTATTCAAATAGATTCTTTTCTAGTTTATGTTTGCTTTCTGCTAACGAAAATAAAATTACAATCACTGAATTAAAAGTTGCCTGGAAGTCATTGTTGAAACACCAGTAAATATAAACTTCTTCCTCCCATTAGAACTAATTCTCCTTGCATGTCAAAAGTATTGTAGTTATTTTATGTAGTTTTATGTATTGTTATGAGACTAGATACATGACAGTGACTAATAAGAGTATTTTCTCGCGAAATATGGCGTCGCGCAAAAATTACGGCGACCGCCATAGTTGCTTGCGTTCTGACCAATAACGTAAAAGCTGAAATTCCCGTATTGGTGCATTTCCTGACGTGAGCGGGAATTATAAATGTCAACTGTCAAATCACGTAGGGACTGTTTATCCAGTAATAAAAGTTTTTGGATGTTGTATTGCTACGAGTCGTAGTATTAAGAGACACTGAAGCGCCTAGAACCGCTCGGCCACGCCGGCCGGCCAACCAACCTGTCAGCATGCTAGACACACTGGACCTACACCTGGTGTCATGGTTGGAGTGCGATTTCATATGACAGTAGGAGCACTCTCGTGGTTACGCTACGCACCTTGACTGCAAATTTGTACGTTATTGCCGGCCGCGGTGGTCTCGCGGTTCTAGGCGCGCAGTCAGGAACCGTGCGACTGCTACGGTCGCAGGTTCGAATCCTGCCTCGGGCATGGGTGTGTGTGATGTCCTTAGGTTAGTTAGGTTTAAGTAGTTCTAAGTTCTAGGGGACTGATGACCACAGCAGTTGAGTCCCATAGTGCTCAGAGCCATTTGAACCATTTTTTGTACGTTATTATGGTGATTCAAACTGTTGTATTGCCATTCATGAGCTCCATTCCAGGCGGTGTTTTCTAACAGGGTCACCCACATACCGCTGTAGAGCCCAACATGCTCTACAGAGTGTCGACATGTTTCTTCGGTCTGCTCGATCGTCAGATCTGTCTCCAGTCGAGCACATATGGGACATCATTGGACGACAACTCCAGCATCATCCACAAACAGCATTAAATGTCCCTGTATTGACCAACTAAGTGCAACATGCATGGAACTTCATCCCACAAACTACCATCCGTCACCTTCATAACACAATTCATGCAACACTCTGACAATTATACCAGTTATTAATGAACCAGCATGTCACATTTGCAATGGTTTATCTCGTGCTTACATTAACGTGTGATCTTGTACCGTTAATGTTACCTAGACAAATGTATTCCCGAAATTTCATTATTCTACATTCATTATTTTTTGCTGTTGCGATTTTTCTTCCGCCAGTGTATTTTCTTGTTGGTTACTTCATGCAATACGGGAAAGCAGTGATTCCATGTTGCAAAACTTGAGGAGTCTGGGGAGCGCAGTATATATCATAAGATTGACAACGTTGAAAAAATGGCGGCGCCGTTCGATACTGATGGCAGAAATGTGTCACACTGAATTTGAACCTTTTGCGTCACCCCCAAATTTGGGCCGACGGTTCACGTGGAGGACTGCAAGACATTTCTACCGTCAAGTTTCTTGATTTTCGGTCGCCCCGAACTCTACTCCCTTGAGAGGTGGCAGAAGCCCACTCTCATGTTTCTATCTTACTCTGCGTAATTCGATTTTCGTCTCTAATTGCATGCGGCGAAAAGTTGCTATTCCTTCACATGCCGACTTTCCACGCAGCGTCTCTCGTCACCCGGGTGGTCCGGTGACAGGCGACTTCCGCTGAGCTTAAAGGGGTTAAGCCGACGGGTGTGAGGGAGTCGAGTGGAAGCTTTCCAGAAGCCGACATTGTCATAAGAGCGGGAGCGAAACGCCCAGATGCGATGGAAGAGGCGGCTGGGCTAGAAATTCCGTTACTTCGCAGAAACTTAGTGAAAACCGTTTTTGGCGGGCTACCAGCGTGGCGTAGGAATGACTTGTGTTCCCAGGCAGTCTTAGCGGGCAAATTCCCGCGTTTTCTGCAAAATCGTAACTGTGATTGGCTTGCTCAGGGCATAGATCCGTGAAGTAGCAAAATCGGCGCAGAAATTGGAGCCAAGAATCTCCATTTGTGGAATGGTAGTGCTTCGGCAATAGAGTGGAATTTTCCGCCGGTTTTCGAGTTGCTGATTGGAACGTTTAATCACGGCCACTGTCGTGGGGGCGGGAATGTTCTGTGTTCGGCTTGTACGGGTGCTCTTGAGAGAGTCGGCTCTCGCGTTTCGGTCGGAGCAGGTCACAAGACTCAGCTCTCGCTGCTCTGGACAGCCTGCCTTCCGTTGGCTGTCTAATATACTTTTATGTAATTGTAACTGTTTGAGAAAGTTGCTGAAGTGTCGACTTCAGCGTAACTTTCCGAGTACAGTTGACAATTGAGCGTTCTGCGTACAAGCGACATATGTTGTCTGTCTTCAGCAGTTTTGGCTAAAGTTGACTGTATCGGAGTTACTGTGTGACTTCGCTTGTTAAAATCAATCGCTGTACCGTCAGTGATTGGGTGTCGAGCCTTCTTCGTCTCCCTCAGAGGCGCATTTGTATTGCTAGGAAGTCTTTAGTCTGGAACAACCAGACCAGGATAATTTGTTTCGGGCTATACTCGCGACATTATCATCACCACGACGGGACGTCGAACCAACCAGCCATCGCCTCCGGTACGCCAGATCGTGTCCTTTCAGTTAAGAAGACAGCTTGGTAATGATGTACGTCCGCAGCACCAACAAAGCAGCAATTTTGCTAGATGATATTGAAATGATTGATACCTAATTGTTTGTGTATATGAAAATATAGTTTTTATTCACAAAGTATTATGGAGTGGAAGATGTTAAATTAGATCCCTAAAAGAAGACTGTTGCTTTATTAAAAGGAGTTATTAGTTCCCACGTGTGAAGTCGTGGTGATCTAATAGCTTTTACAGAAGAGAATGAACGAATAATACAATTATTTCAGACAGAATGCTTTATTGATTCTGAAGACTTCGTTGTCTTTGTATTGAACAATAGGTACATGTGCATTTCTTACACAGAACATTTTCGATTCCAGTATAAGAAGTTGGTGGATAGATACATTTAAGTTATATTATTCATAACGATCACAGTTTGCTCACAGAATGCTATTCATAGGTTTCGATTTCATTAACTCAGGTACGGTTCTGAAATGTTGGTTGTCTAATGGAATTGTTTCAAATATGCACTCAAAATGCAAGAATTTAATGCTCTCAATAGACGATGCTGGAAACAGTGTGAAGGATGATGGGGAATGTGCGTTAAATTCGGATATTTCCGCTGTGTGTAACAGTATAAAATATAATAGACCCCAGTGAAAATTTTTATGCAATAAATTTATTAAATGTTGTTTGTTTTCCCTTGTATTCCCAACATATTACAATAATAAAATAATTTTGATGAAGTTGTGTGTGAGACAAGACATGATTAGACCTGTTGTCGTCTGGAGGCGTTCTGCATTAAGTGTTAGCCGTTAAACATCAAGCATTACTGGGTCTTAAACACTATTCTAACGCCAGCTGGATGACAGGGGGGATCGGTAGTCCTCCTGTAATATGCATTGACGGAAAAAATTGCAGTATCAAAAAATAATTATTGTACACTAATTAAATTTCGGGAATGCATTTTTCCAGGTAACATATTTAACTGATTAACATTACAATCTCATAGGTTAATGCAAGCATGAGATAAGCCATTGCAATTGTAAAATGCTAGTACATTAATAACCAGTGTAACCGCCAGAGTGTAACGCAGACGTGCATGAATTGTGTTGCAGAGGTGACGGGTGGTAGTTTCTGGGATGAAGTTCCTTGCATGTTGTACTTTGTCAGTCAATACAGGGACCGTTAATGCTGGTTGTGGATGATGTTGGAGTTACCGCCCGATGTCGTCCCACATGTGCGCGACTTGAGACGGATCTGGTGATTGAGCAGGCCAAGGTAACATTTCGACACTCTGCAGAGCATATTGGGCTCTACAGCGGTATGTGTGTGAGCGTTATCCTGTTGGAAAACACGACTTGGAACGCTGTTCAATACTGGTAGCATGACAGGTCGAATCACCAGAATGACGCAGAAATTTCCGGACAGGGTGCGTGGGATAACCACGAAAGCTCCCTCTGTCATGCGATATCGCATCCCAGGCCATAACTCCAAGTGAAAGTCCAATGTGTGTATCACGTAAACAGGTTGGTTGCGGACTTTCAACTGCCCTCCTTCTTACCTACACATTGCCATCGTTGGCGCAGTGGTAGAACCAACGTTCATCGAAAAAAAGGCATCTGTCTAGAGGCTGTCCTTGAAGCAACTGATTTGTTGTTGTGTCACTGTTCTGCCAACTGCTGCTCAAGTTTCTGCTGCAGATACAGTGCGAGGCACCAGAGCCATACACTGAGCATGATGGTCTTCCATCTCGGTGGTGGTACGTGGCCGTCCAGAACGCAGTCTTCCTGCGGCCACACATTCTCGTGACCTCCGGTGCTAGCAATCACATAAAGGGGCTATATTCATGGCAAGTTTTTCTGCAGCATCGCAGAAGGAACATCCAGCTTCTCATAGCCCTATTACACGACCTTGTTCAAACTCAAAAGGCATTGTTGACTAACATCAACTTACTACGTCCAGTCTTAAAAATAACTAACGGTCAAGACTGTTACAGCGCGCAAAAAATGTAAACCTGATTTGTATCCTCGTAGTGACGCTACAGCGCCACTCTTATACGACTGCCACGAAATCTGAATAGACACCGTATTTCCCGTGTAGAAACACGCCTGCCAACTTATGTCGGACAATATCTTCTTGACGCAGCGATTTTCTTCCGTCAGTGTATCAGAATGTTTTTGCATGTAAACATTTTGCATTAAGTGTTAAACATTAGGTATAGATGTTATAATGCTGTGTGCAATTTTCTACATACCCACTGGGTCAAACTGATGTAGTTTGCGGGGACAAATTAATACACATTTTGTGGCAAACTGATACAGTCCGAGAGGAAATTTTACACACTTTTAGTAGGCGAGTTGATGTACTTTTTGGACAAGTTGATACAGATTGAGGAGTTATCCGGTACCATTTTCCGTAAAGTTAATAAACTCTGGGGCAAGCTGTTGTGGTTTGATGTCAGCGATCAGTGGTGGTCAGTGATCAGTGATGGTCAGTGGTCAGTGACGACCAGAAATCAATGAACTTTATGCACTAGATGCTTCTTATTTACCGTTTACCATTGAGCTTTTACCACTAGTTATTCATCATTTACCTTTTGGCATTTGTTTACCGCTTAGCATTTACCATTTAGCACTTAAGGGTTTACCATTCACTATTTACCATTTATCGCTCAGCATTAACATTTACTGTTAAGTCTCAAAAGTTTGGTTAGAATTTAATGTTAAGTGTTTAGCTTTATGCATTTACCATGAAGCGTTTAGCGTTCTCCATTTCCCGTTAAATGTCCTGCGTTTGAAGTTTTCCTTTTACTGTTAAGCGTTTAGCGTTTACCATAAAGTGATTAGCGTTTATCATTTAGTTTTTACCATTTATGGATATTGTTAATCTGATGAGGGGTCTTGGGGTATAAGCTACAAGACTGGTCTGCCTCCCTCATCTTTCATTTTTAATACCTTGCTGGAAAGAGGAGGCGAGTGGGGGTTATAATGTACATAATTAGTCTGTGCATGCGTAACGTTCGCTGACACCATTTTTGTGCTGGAATAATAAGTATCTTTGACTTTTAAGGAAATAATGAGACTTTCAAGTTGTATATCTTTGACATTCGGGGATGTAAATAATATCTTTCGTTTTCAAGTAGAGATTACATGGTTTTTATTATGTAATAGGTACATCACTAAATGCTATGCTCTAATGGTTGGTTTATGGTGAGGGTGAGCACACAACTAGTCTGTTTCCATTTAAAGGGGTGCGGAATTTCCATTAACACAACTGCGATAATTCTGCAGTGTTGGATTTTTAATACTGTGCTATCTTTTGCTGGAGATGTGGAGGAAAGGGTGAGAGGTGATGTGATTTGATGTGTACATCTAATTTGACACCGTTTTAATACCATACTGTAATTGGTTGGAAGGAGCGGGAGGAGGGAGTATAGCATTCAGTTGGTTTCTAAGGAACGGGAGAGTGTTTTAAATTTTTCATTAACACAGTTGCGCTATTTCCACTTTCTTCGATTCATAATACCGCACTGTGATTGGTTGAAGATAAGGGGTACTGTGCTACGATTGGTTGCAGATAAGGGAAGAAGGCATGGTTTTTAATTCTCTACTAATGCTTTTGGACTATTAGGCCATCATGAATTTTTTAATGCTGCATAATGACTGGCAGGAGACAAAGAGCGGGAGGGGAGGGGGCAGGGGAGGTGTAACTTCAAACTGATAAACATGATGACGTCCGTGATAAGGATGATGATGCTACTGATGAAGTCACTGATAAGGATGAAGATGTCACTAGGTCACATAACATCACAATGTATACAGAGTATCCCAGGATGACCATACGTATACCGTTTGTATGTATATGTGTAATGTTCCGTAATGCCACACGATTATAATAATTCTTTAATTACAAGTGCAACAATGGACCATTTTAATCATCACGAAATTACCCGAGGAAGTAACAAATCGCCTAACGTCAATGTTGCAGCTATTCTATCGGTTGCTGGGAAGACTAGGCTGAGACACTATATCCCTTTTCAGAGAAAGTCGGAGTCCTGCGGCCAAGCACAAAATCACTATTTTTCTCTGGTAGACTCAGCATTAAATCACTCAAAAGCAAGGAAATCTATACAAATCAGGAGAAACAGTTAAAGAACAAAAAACTAACGGTTTAGCCACTTAAGAAACAAGGCTGGAAGATGAATACACAATGGATTTTGGAAACTATAGACTGTTCACAAAGGAAACTAGCCAGACATAATTCACATCTGTGTTACTTGAAAACTTCCAATAGGGTGAATTAAGCTAAAAGCAAAAAATAATGAAATAAAGAATTTTGCTCAAAAATAAAAACATCCTATGCAGGACAATGACTTCCCTGAAGAAACTTGCGGCTCCTGTGGATCCATACATACAGAAGAATCTTTGCAAATACTTAACATTCAAGAGTTTCGTAAATGAACCATGGATGTATTGAGCAGTTACTTTCTCCCCTCCTCTATGCCCCCCTCCCTCCCCCCGCCGCAAAAAAGGATGGAAGCCGTGATCGATCCGATCACACACTCTCTCATAGTCTAGAAATGGACTGAAATTGGATGCTTTAGATTGACAGGCAAACTAAATCTGCAGGGTGGGCCAAGGTACTCAAATTGAATTAGAACAGGCCTGTTACACTCGACAGCTTCATCCTGTCGTTGACACCACGCGTCGACAATTTCAAATCAGCCTTGAGGAGAGTAATTGGATGAAAGTGTTCAATGGACGTGGCGTTCGCTATTTTAGGGATTAAAACTGCATTGGGCGAAGACTGTTGAAAGGTTTACTCTCTGAATCAACTCGTTGTCATGCTCTATGTGATCAAAAGTATCCGGACACCCCCAGAAACTTACGTTTTTCATATTAGGTGCACTGTGCTGCCACTTACTGCCAGGTACTCCATATCATCGACCTCAGTAGTCATTAGACATCATGAGAGAGCAGAATGGGGCGCTCCGCGGAACTCATCGACTTCGGATGTAGTCAGGTGATTGGGTGTCACTTGTGCCGTAAGCGAGATTTCCACACTCCTAAACATCCCTTAGTCCACTGTTTCCGATCGTGTTTTTCATGGAAGGGGCTTTGCACCCCTTGTTGTTTTGCGTGGCACTATCACAACACAGTCCTACATCGATGTTTTAATCACTTTCTTGCTTCCCACTGTTGAAGAGCAATTCGGGGATGGAGATTGCATCTTTCAACACGATCGAGCACGTGTTCATAATTCACGGTCTGTGGTGGAGTAGTTACACGACAGTAACATCCCTGTAATGGACTGGCCTGCACAGAGTCCTGAACTGAATCCTATAGAACACCTTTGGGACGTTTTGGAACTCCGACTTCGTGCCAGGCCTCACCGACCGACATCGATACCTCTCCTCAGTGCAGCACTCCCTGAAGAACGGATGCAATTCCCCACGAAACCCACCAGCACCTGATTCAACGTATGCCTGGAATAGTGGAAGCTGTCATCAAGGCTAAGGATGGGCCAACACCATATTGAATTCCAGCTTTACCGATCGAGGGCGCCAAGAACTTGTAACTCATTTTCAGCCAGGTGTCCGGATACTTTTGATCACATAGTGTGTCTTGATAAAAGAGAGATCAGAAACGCACCTAACATTGTGTCCTCATACGTCAGCGACGTAGAGAATGTGGTAGAGAAATAGCCCGAAAGTAGTTTGATGAAACCTCTGCCGGACACTGAAGTATGAATTCCAGGGTAACCATGCGGGAGTACACGCAGATGTTAGGTCTACCGACGGGTAAGGATATCGACATGACCTGTATAGGAGATATCACTGTGAGGCCAGCTGGTGTGGTAACTTGAGGAACGGGTAAAACAACGACTGCAAGAGCGCAGAAACCGCTGCTGAGAAATAAAGAGCCGCCCTAACAGACGTAACAAGACGCCAGAACTACATCTACTTCTGCATCTACATCCATACTCAGCAAGCCACCTGACAGTGTTTGGCGTAGGGTACCTTGAGTACCTCTATCGGTTCTCCCTTCTGTTCCAGTCTCCTATTGTTCGTGGAAAGAAGGATTGTCGGTATGCTTCTGTGTGGGCTCTAATCTCCCTGATTTTATCTTCAATGTCTCTTCGCGAGATATACGTAGGAGGGAGCAGTATACTGCTTGAATCTTCGGTGAAGGTATGTTCTCGAAACTTCAACAAAAGCCCGTACCGAGCTACTGAGCGTCTCTCCTGCAGAGTCTTCCACTGGAGTTTATCTATCATCTCCGTAACGCTTTCGCGATTATTAAATGATCCTGTAACGAAGCGCGCTGCTCTCCGTTGGATCTTCTGTATCTCTTCTATCAGCCCTATCTGGTACGGATCCCACACTGCTGAGCAGTATTCAGGCAGTGGGTGAACAAGCGTACTGTAACCAACTTCCTTTGTTTTCGGATTGCATTTCCTTAGGATTCTTCCAATGAATCTTAGTCTGGCATCTGCTTTACCAACGATCAACTTTATATGATCATTCCATTTCAAATCACTCCTAATGCGTACTCCCAGATAATTTATGGAATTAACTGCTTCCAGTTGCTGACCTGCTATTTTGTAGCTAAATGATACGGAATCTATCTTTCTACGTATTCGCAGCACATTACACTTGTCTACATTGAGATTCAATTCCCATTCCCTGCACCAGGCGTCAATTCGCTGCAGATCCTCCTGTATTTCAGTACAATTTTCCATAGTTACAACCTCTCGATATACCACAGCATCATCCGCAAAAAGCCTCAGTGAACTTCCGATGTCATCCACAAGGTCATTTATGTATATTGTGAATAGCAACGGCCCTACGACACTCCCCTGTGGCACACCTGAAATCACTCTTACTTCTGAAGACTTCTCTCCATTGAGATTGACATGCTGCGTTCTGTTATCTAGGAACTCTTAAATCCAATCACACAATTAGTCTGTTAGTCCGTATGCTCTTACTTTGTTCATTAAACGACTGTGGGGAAATGTATCGAACTCCTTGCGGAAGTCAAGAAACACGGCATCTACCTGTGAACCCGTGTCTATGGCCCTCTGAGTCTCGTGGACGAATAGCGCGAGCTGGGTTTCACACGACCGTTTTTTTCGAAATCCATGCTGATTCCTACAGAGTAGATTTCTAGTCTCCATAAAAGTCATTATACTGGCAAGTAACTAGGAAGCGGTAAGCCCCCACCAGACGAAACAAGCCACTTCACGGCGAGAACGGTCTGGTGTACGACGAATAAGGTTCAGCGGAAGTAATGGCAAAAAACTGCTTCCTCAATTTTGCACTGGGGTCATCGACGGTGACGAGAGTGAAAGGCACAAAGAACAACAATCGGACGAGTGATTCAGACAAGAAATACGAACCTAACGACAGAATTCGTGCCTGTCAACGAGCAGACAATATGTATCCTAATCGAGCGTCAAGTGAACCACAAAGTCCGTGGCCCTGATCAAATCCTTACCACACTCCTAAAGCACCTTCCACCGTAACACATCTGGCACGTGTTTATCACGCTTGCCTCAAACTAACATACTTCCTTTCAATGTGAATAACAGTGAACGTCATCATCACCCTTCCTAAGCCCAATAAAAACCTATTCTTTCCCGAAAGCTACCTGCCCATCGCCTTAGTAACGGGCCTCCGCAAAACAGAACTAATAATGCTCGCACTCCTCCGCCAGTTCCACACTGAAAACAGTATTCTCGTGCCTGAACAGTTCGGTTCACGCACTGAGCACTCTACCGTGCGTCAACCCCTGCTCTTGGTTGAGCATATATGTCTGGACAGGGCAAGGAGAGGAACACCAGGAGCAGCAATCCTGGATACCGGGGAAGCTTTTAACTGTGCCTGGCACGATGGCCTTATCTGCAAACTAGATCAGTTTCGTTGCCCAGTACACATAATCTGGATCATAGATTCATTTCCCACGGAGCATGGGGTTTTCGTAAGAAACGAAATACGATAAAGCCAGACACGGCTGACTGCGGCGGTAGTACCACGAGATTCGTTCTTGGGTCCCGTCCAATACACCATTTATACCAATGACACAGCCAAGCAGTTTGTCAGAGAAAAAAAAG